>NC_053148.1:33468989-33778026 GCF_016808335.1 Panicum virgatum | reverse complement strand
AGGTGGGCTAGACTCTAAGACCTTAGTCTTTCCAAAAGACTTGATCAAAGCGTTCTTCTCCTCTAGCTCCGACCTAAGCGTGGGACAAAGCTTACAAGCACCAAGCAAAACTAGCCTAGACTTCATCTCCTCTAACTCGCACACAACAGTAGCAAACTTGGACTGCAACGAAGCTAGATCGGACTTAAAGATAGGACACTCCTCGCATTCAAGCACATCGCTAACAATAGGAGCATCCTTAACCAGTTCTAGTTCATGCTTGGCCTTAGCGAGCTCATGAGAAACGTCAGCAAGCGAAATCTTAGCAACATCTAAGTCCGCGACGTTCTCATCATGCTTGGCTCGGAGAGCAACAAGATCGTTCATGTGAGATATGCAGCCAGTGCACTCATCCTCACTAGACTTCTCCCTAGCACAAGCCAGCTCAGCCCTAAGCTTTCTACGCTCTCTAGCTGCTTCCTTAAGCAGCCTCTTCTGGTTGTCGAGAGTGGCGTACAACTCCCTAACCTCTGTATCAAGCAGGTCGATCGTGGAGTTTACCTCTGAATCGCTCTCGGATCCAGGAGAAGAACCGGAGTGCGTCGGTGTAGCATGTCCACCCGAAGACGCACGAGCACCATTGGCTTCGCCCGCCATGGTGCAGAAGCTCTTGCGCCGACCGGCCGCAAAGCAA
This sequence comes from Panicum virgatum, assembly GCF_016808335.1. NCBI lineage: Eukaryota > Viridiplantae > Streptophyta > Magnoliopsida > Poales > Poaceae > Panicum > Panicum virgatum. The sequence continues at coordinate 33,777,353 of NC_053148.1, read as the reverse complement.
AGGCCGATGAAGCCGGTGGCTTCCTTGTCCCGCTTCTTCTTCTTCTTGTCGTCATCGTCGGAGGTCGGTGAAGAAGAGCGGTCGGTGTCGGAGCTCTTGTCGAGGTCGCTGAGCTGCGCCAGGAAGGCCTTCTCCCGCTTCTTGGCCTTGTACTGGAAGCGCTTCTTGAGCGACTCCTTGTCGAAGCGTCCTCCCCGGTCACGACTGCGGTGCTTGTGGCGCCGACGCTCCTTGTTGGAGCCTCCCTCGTCGCGGTCGCGGTGGCGGTAGTAGTCGAAGGAGTTGTTCTGGCCACCGCCGGACTTCTTGGGGCAATCGGCGATGAAGTGGTTTAGATCGCCGCAGTTGTAGCACCCGGGGTTCTTCTTCCTCTGCCTGTTGTGATAGATGCGCTGGAACTTGCTGATGAGAAGGCACAAGTCGTCATCGCCCAGCGTCTCCAGCTGCTTATCTGAAACAGAAGGCAAAGAGGCAAGAGAAAAGCCAAGAGCAGAGTTAGCATTAGAGCTCGATCCACCTGGGCCAGTCACAAGAGCGACGCTCTTGGAAGGAGGGGCACCATTGAGCTTGGCTCGTGTCTGGTTATCCACCTCCGTGGCCTTGAGCTTGCTGAAAAGCTCATTCACGGTCAGAGTCTCATAGCCTGCAGACTCAATGATCGTGTTCACCTTGAGATCCCACACAGAGCGATCAAGTGCGTAAAGCAACTTGAGGGCCTTCTCGTGCTCTGTGTACTCAAGGGCACCAGCAGATCTGTTCGCATTGACCTTGTTCACAATCGACTGAAAACGACTGAACATCAGGTCAATGCTCTCACCCGGCTCATGTGTGAAGTTCTCGTACTCACACCGGTGAGTCTCGAACAGTCTGGCCTTCACCTGAGGTGTACCCTCGTGGTAGTTCTCAAGGCACGTCCAAATCTTGTGGGCTTCCTGAAAACCCTGGACGCGTGAGAACTCCGCACGAGAAACGCCAGCGAACAAGGCATTGACGGCCTTGGCGTTAGCCTCGTGCTGGGTCACCTGAAGAGACGTGGTCCGAACAGCCAGCACCTCGTAAAGCTGGTTCTTGGTAATCTCCCAGACATCGGCTCCCATGTTCTGCAGGAAGGCTCTCATTCGAACCTTCCAGTAGGCATAGTCCTCGCCAGAAAACACCGGGATCTTACCAAGACTCGCCATGGTCGCCGAGTGGTTTTCGAACCGGTTAAGGTACTGAAAACCTCAACCAAGCTCTGATACCAATTGTGGGACCGAAGCCGGCGACCAGAGGGGGGGTGAATGGGAGCCGATCAAAATTTCTTCGAAATTCAAATCGTCGGCCTATATCCCAAAATCTCCCAAACCCTCAAGCGTTCTGACCAAGTTTTGGTATAGCTATTGAAAAGCTAAACCAATACAAAAGGCCTCGAACGAGCGAGCGAACCTACGAAGCAAATCGGAAGCAAAACCGAAAAACTGCAGAACTGGTCAGCCTGGACCGGTCTGACCGGTGCGCTATACCAGTCTGACCGGTGCGCTGGACCGGTCTGACCGGTCGTGCCTACCGGTCTGACCGGTGGCACCCAGAAAACCCCGAAAACTTGGATTCAAACGGGAAATCTCGATCAAACGACCACGAAAATCGATGAAACTTGGGGGATTGCTTCGCCCCTACCCCGTGAACATATCCCCAAAAGATCTCGTCCTAAAGATCAACGATTCTTGAGAATTCGAGAGGAGATCAAAAGGGTTGGGGTTTTCTCTTAAACTCAAGAATTCGAATTCGAAAGAGCTCGTGATTCCAGAGGGAGTAGGACAGGGCTAGATGCACGGGAATTACAGCTAAGAACTCATAGCCTCTTCTCAATCAAGTGTGCCAAGAATGAAATCAAAAATCCATTGCACAAGGCACCGCCCGTCACCTCCTCGCCCGCAGCGAGGCCCTAGACGCCGTCGACGCCCGTCGCCTCCGTCAGTCCCGAGACCGACGCCCGTGCCTCCACGACTTGGCGTCTTCAACCGCCATCCGCCTCCTTGGTTTTGTGGCGCAAACCAAGAAACCCGCCTTCCGCCGCCGCTTGCGCCCTCGATCCAGGAGTGGACGCCACAGCTGCCGCCCGGTCCGAGCTCCGGTCCCGGCTGCCCTTCACCGCCGTCCACCGCACGGTCCATCGGCCACAGCACCTCCACGGCAGCTCCCCGTCGACACTCGACGCCCGTGTACCTGCAATCCAAAGACCAAGCGCACGATCACACCGCACGGTTGACAATTCACTCATCACAAGTAGGATAGAGTACTCAACATTCCTCAGTGGTTCTAAACTTCCATCTTGTAATATGCTCTCCAGCTTGCCACATCTGCTAGAGTCACCGTCCATTTTCTTTTAAACAAAATTTTGACTGCAGAAGAAGCACTATCACATGATCGCAAACATCTACTTGTCTTCCCCAGCGTGCAGGCCTGCAGGGTGAAACTTCTGTGTGAATGATGTCACCGAAGCAAGAAAACTGTATAAAGTAGATGAAATATATGGTGTCAAAATCCACGAACTGACCACAGAAGACAAATTGTTGGCTCATTCAACCTGATTCCAGAGGGGGGGGGTTTATTTTTTTTAATAAAATTTCTTTATGTAAAAAGAGTTGCACAAAGATTATGCATGGAGTCTAGGAATTGCAAAAAAAAAACTCGGCCGGGTGGGGAAAGACCGTCCCACCGGTATTAGCTTAAGAAGAAGCATCGGCTTCTCCGACCGAGAAAATCCCCGAACCCTGGCCCCGCCCTGACACTGGGAGACGTAACCCTTGGGAACTACCTGCCTGGGCCATGTAAGGGTCATCAGACCGACCTGGGTCGTCTCACAACCAGTGCTTTGGCACACGGGGCCAGCGAGAGGATTTTTTTACCCTCAGCCTGAAATTCGCTCCCACGGGGAGTCGAACTCAGGACCTGAGGGGTGCCGCCGGAGTGACTAACCAACTAGGCTAGCATTCTTTGGCGTCTAGGAATTGCATATCTTCCATTAAATCACCCCACCAATCTTTTTGTATATATGTACCCCAGCGTGATGCTTAGCACTAAATTTTGGCACCGAGTAATTTGGCGCCAAAGAAAGACGGGAAACAGTCGTATACTATGGGGGTGTTTAGAAATAGGGACTTCAAAAAAGTCTTAGGGACTTTTTAGTATTTAGAAGTATTAAATAAATATTAATTATAAAACTAACTGCAGAACCCTGGGGCTAAACTGCGAGACGAATCTAATGAGGTATCTTAATTTATGATTAGCGAATGGTTACTGTAGCATCACTGTAGCAAATTATGAATTAATTAGGCTCATTAGATTCGTCTCGCGAAAAAGCACTCAGCTGTCAAAAAACATTTATAAACATATTTTATTTAATACTATAAAATAGTAAGATTCCTTTTGATGTGATAGAGATTTTTGAAAAAAATTCTGGAGCCAAACAAGGCCTATGTGAGCTAGCCAACTAATTTTGGGATCTGAACAAAGTACAGACTACAGAGTAGACTCCGAAATCATTTTTTCAAGACACTGAAAACATAGCAGAGGATTAGATCGACTAACCTGGAGAAGATCTTGAGGCTTGCAGAGGTGCTGGATCCGGAAAGAATGGGATAAGCCACCGTGCTGTGCTGACCAATCAAATGACTAATGGTAGGGACGAGCACTATGCGTGGTTGTGAGTTGATCTGAGTCAACCCAGTGGGTAACTGGGTACAGCCGTACAGGTACCCCACCCCCAAAAAGAAAAAGGAAGAAAGGAAAAAAACGAAGGACGAAACCAAGAAACATACGGGCATGCTGTGGGCCTCCATAAACATCAGACATCAGCTTCACTTGGAGGCACCATTGGTGCTCCCTCCATCCAAAAAAAAGCAATTCTTTAAAATCTGATCAAATTTATATAAAATAGAATTAACATTATAGTTACAAAATAAATATTATTAAATTAATTGTGTAATATATTTTCATACTAAATCTATTTAAAGAAATAAATGTTAGTATCTTTTGTCTAAATTTGATTAAAATTGAAATTGATTGACTCTTGGAAAGGGAACCAAGGCACAGGAGGTGGTATGGACACTCCGAGTGCCTCTGCTCCTCCCCAAGAACTGCAGCCCCCGCGACTGGTCCTAGCCCAGTGCGGAGGGTACTGCAATTTCCAAGGAAGCTAGTCGTCAAGAGGGCAAAAATGTAAGATTCTTACTTGACAAAGTAGTTGATGCTGCTTCTGGTGAACCAATGGCTCTTTCTAACTCTTGCATTTTCCAACGGTGTCTCCGATCTGAACTTGCCGCCGCTGCGGCCGGTGGTGGCACCATTGACTGCTCTAACGCAGGGTCCTATGGGTGACGCTCCGGAGTCGTCCGTGCTTGGCACAAAGGTGCCTACTCCGGCCAGCACTCCTCCTCCCGCTCCGACTGATACATCTGCGCCAGCTGGGGAGGGAGGGAGCAGGAGATGGAGCGCCTGCGGCGGTAGCAGAGCTGTCTCCTTATCACGGCGGGACGACCCTAGAGCCAGAGCCGCTCAGGACCAGAGCCCCTGGGGTGGCTCATCCTAGGGTGTCGGGTGAGGTCCCTGCTGGGCTTATCCACGACGATCTTTTGGAAGAGCGGGTCTGCAAGAAGATGTTGAACTCGCTGAAGCAAGTGAATATTCATCACAAGGTAACATCCTTCTGTATGATATGTAGTCGCATTTTTGCCTTTACAGATGTACTCGTAATGACATCTCTTGTATGGGTTGTGTAGAAAATGGCCCTGCGATCCCGAGTCAAGTAATCCATTTTGTTTGTGATGTCAGAATGACTCCAGCAGGTTCCTGCGCTTAAGCAGGAGCTTGAGGAAAAGCATGACTTGATTGCCGAACTCAGGGAGCAGCTGGCTGCACCTCGGGAAGGTGCCACTAGTTCCTCTAGCCAGTACCAAGAGGAGCTTGCTCAACTCAAGAGTAAGCATCTCTTTTGAATGTTTTGCATAGTACGTGTACTATTTCTGTTGTTTTATGCCTTGTGACCTTGCTCTGCAGGGGAAAGGGATCAAGCTCTCCAAGATTGCGCGGAACTGCATTAGTCCAAGGTGGATCTCGAAGAGTACAAGAAAACCTTAGAGCAGCAGCTGGAACAAGCTGACAAGAAGCTTGTTGAACAGCAATATAGTATCCAGAAGTTGAATCGGGATAAAGATAGGAGAGACCAGGAGATCTGCAACCTGGAGGAGGCGGCTCGAGTTGTCATTGACATGGTGCAGCCTCTGCATCCTGGGTATGTGGATTCTAGGTCAGTCTTGGAGAGACTCAAGCTTGTTCCTGACTGGCTGAAGGACGCTCCCAAGAGAAGATCTTCTAGGAGATAGGCCAATAGCATAGTATATGGCCTTTATGTATATAACCTTTTGCCACTTTCTGACATATATAATGTCTTCTGGAACGTGGTCCTACAATTTCCTGTTATGCTCATTGTCTTCTATAATTAGATGAGCTCGATTGAGTGCCTTTATTACATGCGCGTGGCATGCTTATAGTGTGGATGTCTCAAGGATGTAATAGTAGTCGCTCGTGGCTTGGACTTGTAGTTCCTGGTTGAAGTCTGGTCCGAAGGTAATAGTATGTAGTGTCTTCAGCTCTGATCCTTGTAGGTAGTAGTCGAGCAAGCCTTCTTCCGTGTAGGAGCCGTCCTCTTTTAAAAGAGAGAGACTACTTGAGTACTATCCTAATGGGAAGTAATCGAAAAGACCTTTCGCCGAGTTCAAGGGCTCGAACTTAACAAAACTGCCCGTGCTCCTAACGTTGTAGGGTCACGGAGGGGTTGTCGGGGTGGTAACATCGTCCCAGGGAGAGCAAAACTGCCCGAGTACTGGCCCTGCAGGGAGTAGTCGGAGATGCTTCCCGTCGAGTTTGAAAGGCTTTAGGGTAACATAAACTGCCCGTGCACCTGCCGAAATAGGATCACAGAGATGTTACCGGGGTGGGAACACCATCCTAGGGAAAGCAAAACTGCCTGAGTACTAGCCCTGCAGGGGGAGTCGGAGATGCTTCCCGCCGAGTTCAAAGGCTCGGGGGTAACAAAAACTGCCCGTGCATCTGCCAAAAAAGGATCACGAAGATGATACCGGGGTGGAAACACCGTCTCAGGGAGTACAAAACTGCTGGAGTATTGGCCCTGTAGGGAGTAGACGGAGATGCTTCCCGCTAAGTTCAAAGGCTGGAGGGTAATAGAAACTTCCAGTGCACCTGCCGAAACAGGATCACGGAGATGTTACCGGGGTGGGAACACCATCCCAGGGGGAGCAAAATTGCTCGAGCACTGACCTTCCAGGGAGTAGACGGAGATGTTACAGGGGTGGGTACACCGTCCCAGGGAGAGAAAAACTGACCGAGTACTGGCCCTGCACGGAGTAGTCGGAGATTCTTCCCGCTGAGGTCAAAGGCTCAAGGGCAACAGAAACTGCTCGTGCACCTGCCAAAACAGAATTACAGAGATGTTACTCGGGTGGTAACACCATCCTAGGGAGAGCAAAACTGCCTAGGTACTGGTCCTGCAGGGAGTAGTCGAAGATGCTTCCCACCAAGTTCAAAGGCTCGAGGGCAACAGAAACAGCCTGTGCACCTGTCCCACCGAGTCCCATCTTAGCCCGGAGAGCCACGTCATCCAACTCGTGTGGAGTTTGGCTAGTTGTGGAATTACCGCACTGGGTAGCAGGTCTCGGGAAAGAGTTAATTCCCTGAATGCCATTGAAAAATATAACTCATCCTTTGTATGCCACTGAATGGCATGTGGGGGATTTTTTTGTGTCTATGACATGTGGGGCCAATGGCATATAAGAGATGGTTATAATTTTCAGTGGCATATAGGGAATTGACCCCTCGGGAAATGCTCCTCAGGTGCTTGGTGGTTGTGTAAGCTATATTGGAAGTTGTCCAACATCTTTTTGGCCTTTGACTTTTGCCAGAGTTCGCCGATCATGTGTGGGTTGAGTAACCCTTCCATGAATAGGTTGACATCATCAGACCAGTCATCAAGGTTGTCGAAATCGTCCGGGTTGTCAAGACTATTTAAGTAGTCAATGAATTCCTGATCGTCATTTGGATCGAGGAATTCACGGTTGATCTTAATGGATTCGGAGTTGAGTGGGTCAGTATTATCGAGCCCACTCATGAAGTTGCCAAATTCTTTATTTAATTTTGCCTCAGGAGCGTCGTGCTCCTTGGCATTCAAGGTGTTCTCGGCTAGGTTGATGCAATCTAGCAGAGAGTTGTGTACTCGATCCAGTTGAGCAACAAGATCATCTAGTCGAGGGTAGCGCGGCCTCGTTGTTCGAGGATTTCCGGCGATCAAGGCGCCATTTCTCCTAGAGTGGTTCAGTGACATTGATGCACTCTAGGAAGGATTTGTCAACTCAATCCAGATGAGTTGTGACATCCTCTAGTTGAGAGTGGTGTGCCGCTGTAGAGCTTGTGACATATGGAACGCCGCTCTGTTCTAGGGTAGCTTGTGCCAGGTTGATGCACTGGGCGATCTTTTCTGAGACATCGTCCACTCCTTCGAGTATATAGATTTCCTGAGGGAGGGATGCTGCCTCAGGGTCAGTCCAGTACCTTTTGATTAGATCAAAATTTTCTTCCTCCCGGGAGTCCTCAGGGGATTATCTGTGTCGGCTGCTGAGGTTGCTGAGTTGTTCGAGAGAGGTTGATCGGTGGAGATGAACTACATGCTCTCGTGATCGTCGAGGTGGTTAGTGAAACCGCCCTAGCCATCTGCAACATAGGACCATGACCCAAAGGTGAAGGTTGTGCCCTTTTACAGGGCATCGTCGCGGTTGGGAGAGGCCCTCGAGTTCGTCGGGAGATCATCGGAGACCTGCCCCACAGTGGGCGTCAGCTGTCAGTGTCTACCTAGGGATACCCTTTGGTGGATGGATGATCGTGGAAAAGGTGCCAAGATCAAGAACACGTTGGTGCAAGCAACACAAGGGATTAGACAGGTTCGGGCCGCGAGAGTTGCGTAATACCCTACATTTTGTGTGGTTTGTATTGCTTAGGAGGAATGCTTTAGTGTCCCTAAAGGGTCGATGGGTTGGAGGGGTCCCTGCCCGCCCTTATATAAGTCGGGGAAGTTGGGTTACATGGAAACCCTAGGTCGGTTTACCATCTAGAGTTTACCCCGAGTACTTTCCGAGTGGTTTCTATCCGATCCGACTGGTACCAGATATGATATGGGTATTTATATGTTGTATCTATACACAATATTCCCTACCCTTTATCTCATACAGGGCCGTGCCACATCAGGGACCCCGAGGCCTTGGGTCTGACACTGTCCGGTCGGACGTCCTCCGCCGCCAGTGGTTTGCATCCTGGCACAACATGAGTCCTCATCTCCTACTCTTGTCCTCCTCTGTCCTCTCCATCTCCGGTTCCTCACTCCATCTTGAAAACCTAACCTTAGCCTAGTCTTCCACTCGTCATCTCCTTTTTCCTACCCGCTACTATCATCTACCTTGCCAGCGGTTCTGGTGCTCCGGACTCGCAGGTACATTCACCCTCCTCCTCCTCTTTCTTGTTCTTTCTTTCCTTTGTTAATATGTGTCTGATTTCTTCCTCTCCTCTATTTCTTTGGCACTGGATGCACGGAGCCGTCGAGGAACCAGACATCAAAGATGGAGGATGACGGGCACTCCATCAATGACGAGATTCGGCTGATGGGAGAGATCGGAGATGATGAAGAAGACTTGCTCGCAGGATAGGAGGAGCTCTTTGGCCGTGATGCTGAAGTGCCGATTGACCTTGCTAACGCCAGCAAGGGAGATGTTGCTGGTGCCAGTTCTAGTGGTGCTACTGCTAGTGCTGAGCTCGACACTGAGAGCACTACTGCCGCCAAGCACCTCTGACATTTGGGATGACTACGAGAAGATCTTCAAGGTTTAGAATGGTAAGAGCACCTCCAGTGTAAGGGGAAAAGCAAACCATGGACTGTTGAAATCGAACCATGCTCATTGCAGACACCGAACCAAGGATATCAGGTTCAAAAGCGCATTTTGCAGATGAGCCGCACCTAGGGAAATAAAATAATATATGTGCACATGGCTGTGGGCTGCCGTCCTACATCCTGCGCATCTGGAAGGAGGGAGAAATTTTTTTATTGCATGTGGGGCCTACAAAAGCCTACAAAACCGATGCCTACACTGCGGCTATCGAACCATACTTTCAATTCTTGTCTCCGAACCGTTCGGTTTGCTTGTACAATGGAGGTGCCCTAAGAGAATATGATTCCAAGCTAAGTGTCTCCATTGTGGTAATGTCTATGCTGCTCCTTCTAACTTTGGCACTGGAACTCTCAAGTGGCATATGACCGTATGCTCTGTTAGGAATAAGAAGTCTTGTTTATCTCAATCCTTGATCCAATTCAACTCGGACGGTAGTGTAGGTCACTGGGAGTATAGTCCCGATGTTGCATGTAAATAGCTTTATCATTTTATTGCTAGACTTGATCTTCCTCTGTCTTTTGGTGATTGTAACGCTTTTGAAGAATACATTAAAATTGCACATAATTCTCGGTTTGCTATTGTCTCACGGCAAACCACAACTAGAGATCTAGTCAAGTACTACACTGATAATCGAAATAACATTATTGAAACCTTGGCTACTGCTTCCTCTGTTGCTTTGACCTCTGAAATTTGGTCTGGTAATGCTAAGGAAGACTATCTTAGTGTGGTTGTTCATTTTGTTAGAGCTGATTGGAAATTAGAGAGGTGGATCATAGGGTTGAGGCTCATTGATGTTTATCATAGTGGTGATAATATTGTTGAGCGTGTTCTAGTTGTGTTGGAAGAATTTGGTTTAACTGACAAAGTAGTATCTCTTACTTTAGACAATGCCTCTGCTAATACTTCTTCTATGAACATTTTATCACCTCAATTTTCTGGTTATGTTTGTACTTTGTTCTTGCAACAGAGATGTGATTGCCATATAATTAATCTGATTGTAAAGTGTGGCTTGAAGAGGCTATCACCTTACCATTAAGCTTTTAGAACAACAATCTCTTTCTTGAATTCTTCTAACCAGTGCATTGCAACATACAAAGCATATTGCATTGCTGTCAATGAGAGGCCTAGGAAGTTTGGTTTAGATATATATATGTGAGGTGGAACTCTACCTACCTTATGCTTAAGCATCTAGTACCTCATAAGCAGAGCTTTAGTGTCTTTATTCAAACTCACTACCCTAGGGTTGAATGTTCACCTATGATGTTGACAGAGACACAGTGGTATGTTGCTGAACACATCATGACACTTTTTGAGCTCTTTTATGATTCAATTGTTGCATTGTCTACTATATATGATCCTCATTTGCTCGCCGTTACTGATGACACAGCTTCTGGACCCTCCTCTTCTGAGACCTGGTCAACCCTCCCAGGCACCACCGAGGATATGTCTCTGGGTTGCATCGGTTGCACTGGTGCTTGTTGCTCGGTGACAGGTCGATTAGCCACCATATGTGGCTGCAAACCCATCAGCTTCCCCAAGTAGTTCATCAATATTCTCTCCTCTATATCCACGGACCGCACGCACGCGAGGCCGCTGCGCAGCGGGACGGCGGTGGATGCGGCAAGCGCGGCGGTAGAGCAGGGGTCAAGCTCAGCCGGACTCGAGCTCGGCCATGGCGACCCGACTTGGAGTAGGGTCGAGCCGGCGACGAGGTGGAACGGTGGCCCTCTCGCGTGCGCCCATGGCCAGCTCGTGGTGGGGGCTGTGTGTCGGGAGAGACGCGCACGGCGGCGGAGGATGGCGGGGAGCAGCGGCGGGGATGGTGGATGGTGGCTCCTCCTCCTTCCGTTTCGAGCAGCGGCGCGCAAGGCGGGGTGGTTGGGACTAGCGGCGATAGCGTGCCATCTGTACGATGCTGTGAGTAGCAAACGGGAGGAGGAACGCTAACATAGCGTAGCGTTTACAGGCCCCCGCTGCAGCAAATTTTACACCAAATCGATCCTGCAAGAGACAGTACCGGATGGGATAGAGTACCCACTGCGAACAGCCTCAACATGAATGCAAGACAAATAGAACAATCTCGTTTAATTTAGAAACACAACCAATTGTTTTCCTACACTGAACAAAAATAAATGTTGATTTTTTTTAAATTATAATAATATTGTTATTTTACTTTTCGTTCTAATGAAATCCTAAATCCAACAAATTCAGGATGTGACAATATTATAGGTTCGTCTATTCATCCCCTACAGGTTCACCTATTCACACCCTCCCCCTCTCTCTAAGCATCACCAAGATCCTTTCAAGGGGCAGCGAAAAGGAAGGCCCGGGATTATATTTATTCTGGACGATGCGAAAGGAAGGCCCGAGATTAGATTTATTCTGGACGATTGAGCGGCGGCGAGACGGCGAGGACGCACGCGCTAACTAGACTGCTCCCGGTTTCCCCTTTCTACAGTAAACCGAGAGAGGCGAGAGGCGGGTGGCGACGTTTTCGGCGTCGATCCGCTCGATCCTCTTCCCTCCGGTGGCCCTCCGGCGCCGGTTGGCAGTGGATCGGGCGGATCGACGGCCGACGGTATATAGCGACTAGTATTAGGGTGTGTACTAGTAGGCTAGGGTTCCGGTGATGCCGTCGGCGGCGGCATCATGCCAGCTTCCTTTCCCTGGTGGTAGAGACGGCGATGACTGCGGGTTCCTGGTCATCTCCGGCGCTATTTTCGGGTGGATTTTGCTTCTCCTGGTCTTCTACGGCGTCGGCGGCGGCGACGACGTCGACTTGGCCGAGGATTCATGGAGCAGGTCTGTGCTCTGTTCTTCTCTTGGAATAGAGCTCTTGTGCTCCCCTTGGGGTGGCTTCTTTATCCGGGTCGGCGGGTTCGTCGACGGCGGATTCCTCTTCCGGTTGGGTCGCTCTGTTCTTCCACGGCCTTATTCGGTTTGCCTGGAGTCCCTGGTGCTCTTCTTGGAAGCTGTTGCGTTGCGTTTGGCAAAGCAGACAAGTTGGCGAGGAGAGTCTGGTCTGCTATCGCGAATTTCTTGCGGCTTTCCTATGTGTGGTGCCAGCTTCTTCATCTAGCCAAGCGGTGCCGATGGTGGTTGTTGTCGGTGTGAAGCGATGCTTCTTCAGATGATGCACAGGAACGCTGGATTGAGGAAGAAGATGAAGGACCTCTGTGTAATTCTAGAACTATGTAGGGGCCCTTTCGTAAAAAGGGAAGCACTTGTACCTGATATTTACCTCTTTTAATATGATGTTCTTCCTTTTTCGCAAAAAAAAGATACCACGTAGAGAGGCAGATTATGTGTAAACACTCACCCTAATAGGGGTGACCTCCTATATATAATCAATATGTCTTGGAGTACAAGCAATACAGTCATGTACTATGTATGAAAACTATACATACTAGGAGTACAAGCAATACAGTCATGTATGTATGAAAACTATAATACATGCTAGGCTCTGCATGTCCACCTAGCAGCCGTCAAGCCCGGTAGCAAGGCATTAATTTCATAGTCAAAAGCGCAGGGCACACAGCTACTACTCTTGCCTGCCTGCCTGAGTACAGCACATTCGTCAAGGCTGCACGCTGCCCAGCACCAGCCTTGACGAATATGCTGTGCTGCTCCGCTACTTCCACAACTTGACAGAATTAGTAGCGGAGCCTGCCTAAGTTATCTTCTTCTTTTGGGGGGGGGGGGGGTCTATCTACATCCATCATTAGTGCTGCTCCGCTACTTCCACATCTTGACAGAATTGTCGTAGCTCGCCGAAGCGACCATCCCAGTGGCTGGTGATTGCGCCAATCGGGCGATTAGACCTTCATGAGCTTGTACCGTCATGCTCTGGTTCTTCGCCATGTTCCATAACACCAGACACTGCACAATCAGAATGTTAATGAAAAACTTACGGAAAATGACCTGCAAAGGTCAATGTGATTGTAGCTGCTGAATCTGTGATCATCATTCCAACACCATACGTAGTAAGCTCCTGCCGAACAGGAATGTAATATTGCTAGATTGCTAAACAGACTAAACACTACATGACGCATTAACAATCTTCTGGGTTTGTACTATGTATGAAAACTATACATACTAGGAGTACAAGCAATACAGTCATGAATGTATGAAAACTATAATACATGCTAGGCTCTGCATGTCCACCTAGCAGCCGTCAATCCCGGTAGCAAGGCATTAATTTCATAGTCAAAAGCGCAGGGCACACAGCTACTACTCTTGCCTGCCTGCCTGAGTACAGCACATTCGTCAAGGCTGCACGCTGCCCAGCACCAGCCTTGACGAATGTGCTGTGCTGCTCCGCTACTTCCACAACTTGACAGAATTAGTAGCGGAGCCTGCCTAAGTTATCTTCTTTTTTTTGGGGGGGGGGGGGGGGGTCTATCTACATCCATCATTAGTGCTGCTCCGCTACTTCCACATCTTGACAGAATTGTCGTAGCTCGCTGAAGCGACCATCCAGTGGCTGGTGATTGCGCCAATCCGGCGATTAGACCTTCATGAGCTTGTACCGTCATGCTCTGGTTCTTCGCCATGTTCCATAACACCAGAGACTGCACAATCAGAATGTTAATGAAAAACTTACGGAAAACAACCTGCAAAGGTCAATGTGATTGTAGCTGCTGAATCTGTGATCATCATTCCAGCACCATACGTAGTAAGCTCCTGCCGAACAGGAATGTAATATTGCTAGATTGCTAAACAGTCTAAACACTACATGACGCATTAACAATCTTCTGGGTTCATCTCATTGTTAAATAGGAATCTGCTAACTGTCTAGCATTAGGTGTACTCGAATATGCATTTTCTTAGATTCAGAGATGAAGAAACCAAAGGCATCTAGGAAAAGGTTTAGCTCATAAATCCATGGAGTGCCGTACACTTCCTCAGTAAGATTAACAAGTTACTGCTGCTGTCAACCATTATCAACTCCGGGTACAAATACTCTTAACCATTTTGCCTGTCCCTCGGCCTTGTATCATGCTATACCATGTCTTTGCATCACATTGATGATAATTGTTTCATTTTGGAGCTTTTCCACACAAAACCTCCAAGTGTGAAAGTTAGCGACAATTGTGGATTTCGCTACACATTTCACATGTTCTACTTTTGTACTCACAATCTTTTGAGAGCACTTGATCTTTCCAACTTAGCATGAGACCAACATTCTCAATTTAGTTCCAGTGATCTATATCTGGATTGAACTTTTGCCAAAATAACCCGGATACACAAAAAATGTCAGGGTAAGTTCTTTACTTGCGCGCCTATAAAACTTCCAACAGCTGAAGCATATGGATTCCTGGAACATTAAAGTTCCCAAAACCATTACCCTTGACGATAGGAACAGGCGTAGGTTTACTCCTTTGCATACTTCATTTCTTTAGAATCTTTTCTGAGTATGCCTTTGTGATAATCATAATACCCCTTTCCTTTTATCTCGATGAGTTTCAATTCGTAGAATGAAAACCCATCACCGAGATCAAAATTTGAGGACAAGAATTCTTTATCTATAACAATATTTTAACACCACCACTAGAAAGTAGGATGTTATCTTCATTTAAGATGAGGAAATCAGATTTCCCATTCTTTTACTTTGCTTAAAACTATTGTCCTCCTTAATCTCTTTAAACCCAAAATTTCATACTATTTTATTTAAACTTTAGATACCACCGTCTCGTGGCTTTCTTCAATCCATAAATGAATTTACTATTGTGGTATCCCATATGTTCTTTCTTCTCTTTGACTAAAACTTTTGTCATAAATTTTGTTTTATATCTTTCAACATTTCCTCCGGAGTCACATTGACATTTTGTAGGTCCATTATAACCTACTGTGATGGTTCTTTCAGGAATCACATCCTTTTTTATGGACTTAACCCATGTAATTGTTATAACTTCTTCAAATGAGGTGGAATCGACCTCCATTTGATTTTCTTTACTTTGTATAGGAATGTTGTTGCTCCTTTTGCCAAATGGCTATGGACTAATGTGATCCTGCATAATAAGATTCTTCTTTACTTTATTCATTTTCTTTGAGAGCTAACAACATATGTTGTATACAACATCAGCACATATGAGAAACTTGTTGTTCTTGAATCATCGAAGTGGACATGCATTCCCACTTCTCATCAAGTCTAAGGTATCTACATACCATGCTCCCCCAGATTTTGCCATCTTTTGTAAAGATGGCATATCAATAAATCTTTTGGTTTGGGTTCTATCTGTGCTCCGTAAACTTTATATGTGCTCGTAAGCACCATCTTACTATCTTTGAGGGTAGTCCAGCATGAATGCTGAAATTTAGCTATTTCTTTACATAGGAGTATCAGCATAGTGACTGTTGTACTCCCCCTGGTCACATTCATTCTTTGATAGATCATCTCTTGCTTTCAATGCATATTACAGGGGAGTATCTTTCTAAACTCTCATATTTCTCCCCCTCGAAATGTGGCTTGAACTTTTCTGCCACAATTTCGAAAACTATTCACAACTTTCGTGAATGAGGAAACTTTTATTACTTACTTCATCCACATGATCACGACATGCAAAATCAATTAATTTATTACTTTGTATGGGAGTACCTTTTACTCATTTTGCTTTGAGAACTCAATAGAGTCCTTTATTCGATATGGCAGTACTTTTTCCTCGTTTCATTTCACGAACTCAACAGAGTCCTTTATTACAAGTACTTTAGCAAGTCATGCTTGCATATCTTTCTTATCTCGAGGTTCGCATGTAACTTTCCATTCTTTTAAAACTCATTGAGTGCTTAATCACTGTGACACAATAGAAGTGCCCGATCAATTCTAGAATAGCAAAGCTACTACAAACTTTTCTCCCAGTTTGGGATAAACCAGCACATGAGTCATCACCACTTTCTCCCGCCGTGCAGGATTAGCACTATGCCAACTTTACCCCGTCATGCGGGTATTATTTCATACTTTTTCCAGACATAAATGTCAGAATTGGCTTATATCAAATTCAGAATTAAATCTGAATATTCCATGACACACATGCTTAATCCGACGTTGGTCAAATTAAACATGTATGACTTATCACAAGTTTGAATAAACTCAAAATGAATTCTACTTGATAGAGAGTACATAAGAGATATTTCACAAAACAATCTCTTATTGCTCATTCTTCTTTTCCTTGGATCAATATTCATAAGTACTTTTCTCATGTGATGACCTTCTTTCTTTATGAGTCACAAGTACTCAGTTCATTTTCTTTTGTCCCTTCAAGCAGAACTACATGCAAATCTCTGTCTGAAAAGACAACAATTAAAACTTTTAAGTTCTATTCTATATCACCGTTGGGCAGAAATAGAATAATCTTTTACATTAATTCCATATCACCGTTGGGCAGAAATGGAATTAACGTATGGAAATCTCAATAAACTTTAAAACCATATATTTGCTCCTCAAAATTAAATTCTCTCGTTGGTTCGAATTTAATTAGAGGATAATCAACTTTATTGCAGTGCAAACTAGAAAATACATTTCTCTAGTTTGAGAGCAGTTCTTTAGCTATTCTCTAAAGTGGTCACTTTGATGGAACATTTACCAGAGACCTTAAACTTCAAGGTATGATTCATGAAAAAAAAAATAATAATGTTATCATCAACGTTGGTCAGAAAATAACAATACCATAATCAACTTTAAATTTCTCTTCCATGAGAAATATCTTTGTGATTCCAGTAATGCTCAACTTTGAGACTTCAAATGGCAGAATAATGCCAAAACTCAACTTTTACTTTAAACAGCGGAAACTTTTCTGTCTTTTACCCTTTAAATGTGTCTTTACCCACAGGAAAAAAACTTATTTAAGACTTTTAGGCTATTCTTCCAATTAAATCTTCTCGTTGGTTCCGACTTAATTGAAAGATTAACCTTTTTCTTTGCAGCGGAAAACTTTTCTTTATAGGCACAATACTTTGTGCTCAGTTTCTCTCTAAACAATTCATCTCGTTGGTTCAAAATTGAATAGAGGTAAAACTTACTCAAAATTTAATTGTCTCGTTGGTTCTAATTAAATGAAAGAGCAACAATATGAACTTTGCAGCGGAAACATGTAGGAATTTCTATTTTTTAGAAGCAATACTGTGAACTTTTATCTCTAAATAATATACACATTGGTGCAAAATTGAATAGAGATCAAACTATAAACAAATCCATTCAAAATTCTATAGAAAATGCTTCTGAAAAATAGAAAAAACAATAAAAGACTGTCACCGTCCAGGAGGCCCATGCGCGAAATCAGCCCGCGGCCTGTTAGGCCGCCTCCTCTTGGGCCCGAAGCCCGACAGCCATCAGCCGGGCCGCCGAAACAGCCTGCCGAGCGTTTCCCTCCTCCGCCCGTGTGGGCCACTTGCCAGCCCAAGAGGCGAGGCGCGATCCTGGCCATCGATCCGGGATCGGACGGCCGGCCGTGTTCCTCGCAGGAACAAAAGGGGCGACGCCGGCGCCCCCCCAAACCCTAGGCCATTTCTTTCCGCCATGCTCTCTCCACATGGCGGCGGCGGCCAAGGCGACCAAGGACGAGCGTGTGGCGGCGCCGCCGCGGCTTCCTCGCCGGCGCGCGCACTCGCCGGAGGGTGAGCGCGCCGCCGTCAAGTGAGCCGTGGTCGGCACCCTTTCACACGAGAACCGCGAGCGCACGCCACCGGCTTCCCGGCGGCGGCGAACAGCGGCTCGGCTCAGTGCCGGGCCGGCGAGGGAGCGACCCTGCACGGCCGGCGAACGGTGGGGAGGAACCGCAGGTAGGTCCCGCGGACCTCAAACCCTAGGGTTAGGGTTCAATGTTTGCTTTTCTTTTTCGATTCGAAAATTGATTTCGTTCCACGCGACGGCGGCTCGGCTCTCTGTTCCGCGCGACAGTGGCGGTCTGCCGGCGAAACGGTGGCTCTCATGGCCTTCCCGCGCGGCGGTGGCCGGCGATGGAGTGCACAGCGCGACAGTTAGGTCGTGCCGGCCTATGTTCTTCCCTAGGGTTAGGGTTTGGCTGCATTCTAAACTTTGATTCGTGATCGAATTGTTCTCTTTCCTTTGTTTCTTTTCGATCTAAGATTGAGATCTTTCTTTTCCTTTCGATTCGCAAACGAATCCTTCCCTATCTCAATCTGCACACTAGATTGGCTCCTGATGCCATTGTTAATACTATTGGATCGACTAGGTGTAGATCAGAGGGTTGAAACCTTTAACCGTGGAGAAAAGCCTTGCTGGTACCCGCCGATGCCACCTGCCATGGCGCCGCTGCAGACGTCGAAGTTCGTCGGAGTAGTGGTGCAGTGGCGGCGTGGAGCAGAGGCGGCTCGTCGCGGTGCGATTGACGGGACTGGTGGCGGCTTCCCATCGCTTCAGCGCCTCCCTCTTAGATCGGTCTAGGGTTAGGACGGTGGGAATAGTGGCGGCGACGAACCTCATGTCGAGCCATCAACTCCACCTCTCTCTTTTATATGGCACTGCGCGAATCTAAGGGCCTAGTTGGCCGTTGGGCCAACTGGTGGAGATCAATCCAACACATGAATGCACTCTCCTGATGACATTGACCAAACCTTGAGTAGATCGTTACTGACAGAGGCAAGGTATTCCCCGCTATTATCCCAGCACTGAGACTCCACATCTGCCTTATGGCCCTGAGAATAAAAATCAAATAAATTTCACGTTCACATTGCATAGAAAATAGGAAACAGCAAACTAATTGCATGCTCAATGCGAAAAAAAGAGAGAGAAGGGATTCACTACAAAACAGAGGGAGAAAAGTATGCACAATAACACAGCT
This sequence comes from Panicum virgatum, assembly GCF_016808335.1. NCBI lineage: Eukaryota > Viridiplantae > Streptophyta > Magnoliopsida > Poales > Poaceae > Panicum > Panicum virgatum. Next base: position 33,758,563 of record NC_053148.1, on the reverse strand, counting down.
GTTGAACTACAGACATTACGCTGAGGGATTCAAACTGTGCACATGCAAGGTCTACAGAAGAAAAATACACAGGAGCACAACCTGTAAGGTGTATTTTTTGCCATGCGTCTCAATATCAAATATGGAAACCACATTTTCATCAGCTACGGCTAGAAACTGTCCGGCATTTGGCTGAAATCGAACTTGCCCAGTGCCACCCTGTACAAGGACAGCAGAGTTGGGCAAAACGATTAGTTACTACATATATAAGGTAATCTTTTGCCAAAAAATAAGGTTCAACACAATCCTAGTTATATTCCAGGGTTGAAAAGGAATATTACCAACCTTTACAGCTCGCATACATGCAAGCTGGGTCACATTCCAGTACCGGATTTCACCATTTCCATCACGAGAGCATAAAAGGTATGTCTCCTTTGGATGAAACTCTAATGACATGACCTGGGAGCTATGCCCAATGAACGTATGCAGAGACAATTGAGGCTGCAAAACATATTACATAAGCAGTATTATACTGAATGTGAGTACATACATAAGTTGAGTGTCAAGGTTAAACCAGGTCACACGGATCACATACTTAACCAGCTCATACAGCTTGGTATATTGAACTAGAATGTTCATAGCAGAATACAATTTGCTAATCAAGAAGCACAGAAGGAGGACAACACATATTTCTACGAAAAAAGGTTCATTTTACTATCTCAAACCATTCGCTTTGTCCATTTAACCCTGGAAAATAATTTGACCGATTCAATACTAATCACTTTGCCCCCCGAGCCAGTTTTACATGGTTGTTACAAAACAAGAGATCGAATGATATCATCCTGGGGATTAACTGCACAATGGCAGTTCCCATGCGAGCCCGCACCTTGGATGGTTGCCACCGCAACCATTCGCAATGCTGATTCGTCCTGTATATGTGTAAACATCTTGAACAATGAAAGTATATCCTTCAGTTGCTATTCCATTATCTCAAATAGAATTGGAAATTTGGATGGCATCCAAACCTTATTTTCACTACAAAATCTTTGGTATTGCCCATGTATTGGTGTGGCTGCAAACCGAAAAGCAAAATTTTACCTGGATTTTGGCATTTGCCTGCATTTCAGTGTTACCAAATTTTGGTGTGACTCACTCTGGTTGTATACTAAACAGGTCTAGAGATGACATGGAATGCATACATGGCAAAAACTGAGGTTTAATATTTAGTGGTCAAGCACTACTTAGCCTACTAGTAACCATTTCTAGTTTTGACTAATTTTCCCATCTCTTTTCCTTTTAGGCTATTACTTCCCACATCTTTCCTGTTTTTAGGCTGTCTCTTTTCATATTTTAATTCTGTTGACTCAATATTTTTTTTACTTACCAAATTTGTTTGATTTGTGTCGATTCAATTTTTTTTCCTTCACTCAAACTTTTTTCACAAAAAAAATTTGCTGGCTCAACTTTCACAGCGATTCAATTTTTTATGTGAGACTTGCTGGTCAACAATCTTTATAAGAAATGGTGATCAGACATTTTCTTATTGCCTCAACATTCTTTTACAAATGAGTTGTGTCAACAACCTTTTTAGTGACTCAACATTTTATAATTAAAGAAAGAAATATAACTTCCCTTTTGGAAGACCACTACTTAGATCAGTATTTGTTGACCACTAAATATCAAAGCTCGGTATTGGGAGCGAAAATGTCCTCATAAGCACTTGGAAGTAAAACAACTCAGCGGATTTTAATAATTTACCCACAAATTCAGCTGTGGTACTATGGGACCTTGTTACTCTTTAAGACATGGACAATATGGAACAGTTATTTGTATTTGATGCAACAATGACCAAAACTCTAAAACAAATTTCATATATGTGCTAGCGCACAGAATAAATAAGTATGATGGCAGCATTGCTACTGGAGGCACTTGACATAATGCCTATTGTACATGAACATGTAAACATAACTTACGTCGTTGGCATTCCATAGTTTAATGGTTTCATCAAGAGATGATGTTGCCATCTGACTAGAGTTAGGTCTGAAACAAACATCAGTAATAATATCAGCGTGCTCTTCTGGTGTATATTGTGTCTGGAAGTTTCCACGTTCCAAAGTCCAACCTACAACAAGAAGTAAATAGCAAAATTAGAGATGCAAAAGGGTGCCACTTCAAATAGGAAGATTATAATTGCATGCCATTTATTAATACCCTCTTTTCATGTCTAGCATTAGCCAAAAACTTGCCATCTGAAGAAAAGCTGCAGCAAATAACTCTTCTGTTGCTTGAACGCCAAGAACTAATTTCACTGAAGGTAAAACCTATAAACAAAAGGACATGTTATTTGATGCTTATAGAAAACAAAAAAAAATATCACCTTTAGAAGCTGCTGGATTGGGCTCTGCAGGACTCGTTAATTTGGGTGCAGCAGAACTACCACTGGCATCTCCATCTTCATTGGATAAAATAGATTGAATATTCTCGTGCAAAGAGCGAACATCATTAAAATGCTCCAGATCATCCTATCACATAGAATATTGCGGTACTTATCCATGTAACATTTAATAATGCGAGTACCATATAACATTTAATAATGCTTGCATACATCCGGGTAATACTTTAATGAAGAGTAAAAGAAAGAACAGGTAATGCTCAAGGATTGCCATTCTATCTTTTTATGCCATTCCCTAAACCGGATAAGCGTAGCTTCAACTCCTTGGTAACCCTTGGAGCTTGATTAATCTAGAGTAAATGCAACAGTTGTGTATAAAATGGTGAAAAACCAAGAGTTCAGCAGGTCCCATGTCAAGCTGAAGAGGAGGCTAGACTATGGTAATTGTCAGGGCTATTGGGCAGGACAGCTTGCGGTAAGCGGCACCTAGAGTGTTAACGTGGTGTTCTTCGGTTGCTTTATTTCATTATTTTGTGGCTCAACTTATAATTTGAAGTGAGCGAGTCTATATCTGTACTTGAAACTTTTTTCACTGTTAATGCATTCAGCTTCTTGTGTGCCAAAATTGGGCATGCATGTGCAAGTAACTTATAAAGCTACATGTGCATGCATGCAGCCTTGAAAAAACAGACAAGGGGAAAAAATACTGAACTGGACAAGGATCTTAAGTCCAAACAAAAAATATATAGAAGTTTCAGTGGCCGTGACAGCAGCACTAGATCTTGGTAACGGTGCTTGCACAGTGCAGCGCTTCAAATTTTTAGTTATTTTACCAAAACTCAATGTTTTATACTCTATAGTTGGGGTATTTCTGGACAGGCAAATGAATAGCAAAGACATACCGACCATGTATTCTAATAGAAAAAACTCTTGTACTCATCAGCAGTGTCAGTTTAGTATAAGATAATACCTGGTTCACAGTTGGCCTTTCCTCATCGCTGACATCAAAATTTGTGCTTTCCCATATATCAAGAATTTCCCTTATATTAGGCCTTTCTCTTTTGTTCGTTTTGATGCAGCTAAGACCTATTTCAAGACAACTCTTTATTTGTTTGCAATCTGTTTCTGATGGAACTGCTTCACTCCGGCTTCTCCAATTTTTAACTACCTACAAAATTGGAACAGAAAGCTTGAGGTAGAAAGAAAAGTGACCTGTCAGGACCTCCATATAGAACCATGATTTCTTACATATTCAACAAAGTCTTCGCACAAAAAACTATCATAATGCTTGACCCTGAGCCCCGTGATCATCTGTATGATTATCACACCCAAACTGTATATGTCTGCCTTAGTTGATATTATACCCTCATATAGGTATTCTGGAGCCATGTACCCACTGCATCATATATAACATGAGTGTTTGTACCTTAAAGTGTTTCAGAACTGCAAGGGAAACATTCCACTAATCATGAAAAGGCAATGGACCACCAAAAGGCATTGAACTTACCGTGATCCCATAGGTGATGTAGCAAGACTTTGTGTTTTTGGGTCTTCAAAGAGTTTTGCCAGGCCAAAATCAGCAATTTTTGGCACCATATTGTCATCAAGCGATATGTTTTCAGGTTTTAAGTCCAAGTGAATAATAGAACTATTAATTTGACATTCCTTATGAAGGTAATGTAAACCACAGCATATCCCCTTGATTACTTTGTAGCGCTTCTGCCAATCAAGTCCACAAGTTTCCTCTGGATATGTATGTAACCCAAACAAGAGCAGTCAACAAATGTTATCTGCAATCTATATCATCTTGTGACAGGAGTACAAATATTCTATTGTATATTGTCATTCATTCATATACCAACATCCACATCATATATTCTACATAGTGTTTCATTGCCACAATAGATCATTGTTTTAGAAGGTGATGCCAGGCTCTAGGTGTCCACATCCACGGATCCACCTACGTGGCCTTCCTCAGCACCTGCTTAGGGTGATTAGGTGCCACACACCTAGTGCTCTTAATCACATTCTTGTGTACATGAGTATGCAAGTCCAAATGTGTATGTGCCTTACAAAAATTATTAGAGGCTAGTATGTTCCATGTTAAATTGTCATACCTGAAATATGCTTATCTAGGCTCCCATTAGGCATATACTCAAAGCAAAGCAACCTTTTTGGCATGTCAGCAAAAACATGCCTGCCATTGAATTCAATATACTCACGCCATGTTTCATAACAATAGCCCACAAACCGTACTATATTTTGATGTCTAACTCTCATTAGATTATCAACCACGTTTTTAAATTGGCTTTCCTGAAATTGTGACATTGACAGAAGATTCTTCACAGCAACAATTGCCCCGCATGGTAGCAACCCCTGTTAAAAAATCTCTTATTATTAATTAGGTACTGGTTTTAGTATCAGCTCTGATTAATAAGTAAATATATAAAGTGATATTTTGTGATCATACCTTATATACCACACCAAAACCACCTCTACCAAGTTCTTGCTTGCTAGAGAAGTTATTTGTTATATCTCTCAAATATTGTAACCATAGACCACATGGTTGAGCATTTGGGTCTTGTAATATCCTCTCCAATTCATCAAATTCATTAGAGTCAAGATGGTCCATCTTAGATGTTCACCCCGTTAGGGAGCAGGTGGTAAACAGGGCCCCCACCAGACATGAAGGCTAGCAATGAATCCTTTTCAAAGGGCGAAAGGAGGATATTAAAAAAAATTGTAGATACAGCAGAAATGGCATAGAATGAACATTTATTGATGCAGCACTTTTTAAAGAAAAATTAAGTGGAGTGGCATTTACAATATTGACATATCATTTTTTAAGGAAGAAGTCCATTTTTTACAGCATGTCACCTCCACGTCATCTAGGAAATCCATATCAGCATGTTCTTCCCCCATCACATCTTCTTTTACACCCTCTACTGCAAGCAAGGATGCTTTTCTCCCTGCTTTCCCCTCAAGTTGCACTCAGCCTCTCGCCCTCCAGCAGGCACCGGCGCCACTGTTAGACTATAAATGTGCTGACTCCTTGGTTATTGGGTTTTCCCATTTATTTACCTAGTTCCCTGTGTTTAGTTATGGTGTTCACATTTGGCCCCTTCGGCCTCTACTGTGTTCACACCCATGGCCCCTTGGCTTCTTCATCTTATATATGTACTCACCTTGTAATTCTGAGATTATTGAGCAATAGAATTCCGTCATGGTATCAGTCGCCTAGGTTTCCCACCCAGGCCCCCACCCTTCCGCATCCTTTGGCGCCGCTTCTAGCGTACCTCCCTAGCGCGCTCTCGGCGCTGCTCCCGCGCGCCACCCACGCGCGCTTCTTCTCGCCGCCCGGCGCTGCATCTGCGCACGGCTCCCCTGCTCCTCTAGATGGACGGCGACGTGCTTTCCCAGGCCGAGCGCGAAGCAGAGGCTGCTCGGGCCTCCCAGGCCGCTCGCGAGGCTGCCCTGGCCCGCGCGGAGGAAGCCGACCGCGAAGCGGCCCAGGCTCTGGCCGATCGCGATGCTGCCGTAGCCCGTGCTCGCGCCGCCCAGGAGCGCACGGTGCGCGAGCGTGCCACAGCCGATTTTCCTTCCCACGACACCCACGACAACGATGATGAGGATCAATTCTTCAATGCTCTGGCGCAACACGAGGCTGCTGCCTTGTTGAATCTCCACGCGCAAGTAGTCTCGGTACAGAACATCCGAGCTCTCATCCCACTGCTCCTCGACGTCAACTCCACGTTCTACTCTCGCTGGAGAGAATCCTTCCTCCTCACCCTTGGGAAGTATTCCCTGGAGCGGCATGTCCTCTCCGACGACGTCGCCCCTGCCTCCCCCGACTGGGTCCGTATGGACTGTGTCGTCCGAGCTTGGCTTCGCGGCACCATCTCCGATGACCTGATCGACTCCATCTCCGAGCGCCACGCCACTGCTCGCACACTGTGGCTCGCCATCGAGTCCCAATTTCTCGGTAATCGAGCCACACGTGCCCTCTACGCCGACGCCGACTTCCGTGCTTTTTCTCAAGGAGATCTTCCTGTTGCCGACTACTGCCGCCTCTACAAACGGAAGGCCGAGAACCTCCGGGATCTCGGAGAGCCAGTCTCTGATCGAACCCTTGTTTTGAATATCATCTGCGGCCTCAGTGAGCGATTTGCTGCCATCGGACTTCAACTTCGCCACACAAATCCACTGCCAACTTTTCTTCAGGTGCGTGATGACCTTCGCATGGAGGAACTGACCATGGCAAAAGCTGCTCCTGCTACTGTGCTCCTCACCACCAACACCAAGGGGGCTCCTTTCAGTGGCACCAAAGGCTCAGCCCCCTTCTCACCGCAGCGACAGGGCTCCAACAACGGCGGTCACAAGCGTGGCAAACGCGGTGGCAAGCGTTCTTGCGGCGGCGGCAACGGCAACAGCTTCGTAGGCAGTTCCGGGGGCGGCCACACCAATAGGGGCGGCCACAACAGCGGGGGCGCGCCTAGCGGGGCTGCCTCCTCCGCTTCTGGTCCCTTCAGCGGTGGTGGGCAGCGACTAGGGTTCTGGCCCTCATACCAGAATCCTTGGTCTGGCTCCCACATGTGGCCCGGTGCCCAGGGACCCCCAGCACCCCTTCCACCACCCCCTAGATTTCACCAGCAGCAGCAGGCGCTCCTGGCCGGTCAGTGGGCCGGCCAGCGGGGCGTCCCTTCTCCCGCTCTGATGTATGGGCCTCCCGAGGGCGTCTCCTCCAACGCAGGCTGGGATCAGCAAGCTCTGGCCGCTCAGTTCCAGACGATGCAGCTCCAACAGCCCGCACAACTTGACTGGTATTTTGATACCGGAGCTACTAGTCACATCACTTCGGATGCCAGTATCATTTCCTCTACTACACCTTCTCCCTCTTGTCCTTCCACTATTGTTGTTAGCAACAGGAATCTTGTTCTTGTCGCCTCTACTAGTGTTGCCCACCTTCCTCATAACTTGCATCTTAATAATGTTCTTGTTGCACCTAACATTATTAAGAATCTTGTTTCTGTTCGGCAATTTACCATTGACAATAATTGCTCCGTGGAATTTGACCCTTTCGGTTGTTCTGTGAAGGATCTTCCTACTCGGAGCGATATCGTCAGGTTTGACAGCTCCGGGCCTCTCTACCCTTTGCAGTTTCCTGCCACGGCGCTCCTTGCTTCATCATCTTCTTCACTTTGGCATCAACGTCTTGGACATCCCGGTCCTAAGGCTCTATCCAAGCTTGCTCAGACTTTTGTCATAAAATGTACTCCTAGTAGTTCTGCGGGTCTTTGTCATGCTTGTCAGCTAGGTCATCATGTACGCCTACCTTTCCATGCATCCTCTCGTGCTACTCGCAATTTTCAATTAATACATTGTGATTTTTGGACTTCTCCTATTGTTAGTGTCATTGTTCATAAGTATTATCTTGTTATTCTTGACAATTGCTCACACTACTTATGGACCTTTCCTCTTCGTCCTAAGTCTAACACCTTTTCCACTTTGTCTCACTTTTTCGCTTATGTTTGCACTCAGTTCGGGGTCACCATTCAAGGCGTCCAATGCGACAACGGCCGCGAGTTTGACAATCTCCGTGCCCGCTCTTTCTACCTGTCGCATGGCATCCACCTTCGAATGTCTTGTCCCTACACTTCAGCGCAGAACGGTAAATCTGAACGCATCATTCGCACTACAAATAACATGGTTCGTTCCCTCCTTTTGCATGCACGCGTTCCTCCTTCTTATTGAGCCACTGCTCTTGCCATGGCCACCCACCTTCTGAACCTGTTGCCAACCAAAACTCTTCAGTTCTCCACTCCTCATTTTGCACTCTTTGGAGTTCAGCCCTCATCTGACCATCTTCGTGTTTTTTTGCTGCAAATGCTACCCCAACCTTTCTGCCACAGCCCCACACAAATTAGCTCCTCGCTCCACCCTTTGTGTCTTCCTTGGTTTTTCTCTGCATCATAAAGGATACCTTTGTCTTGATCGCCAATCTAACCGGGTCATCATCTCGCGTCATGTCGTTTTCGGTGAATCCTCCTTTTCTTTTGCCGAGTATTCATCTTCACCATCCCGCGAGGATTTTGATTTCTTGGATAGTGTTTGTCGGGTGGTAAACCCAGCCTGGTGGCAGAATGCACCCGCCTAAGCCCTGAGGGAGAATGAACTCGGGGGGTAGCTAGGATTAGTTCGATCTAGATGCAAGAACACAATGAACACAGAAGGTTTAGAATGGTTCGGGCCGCCCGAGCGTAATACCCTACTTCCACTGTGTGTTGTATTACCTATGCTCACAAGAGATTGCTCGAGAGTGGTTCTAGCTGGTGAGCTGAGAGTGTGAGGGAGAGAGTGTGAGTCCACTTGTCCTGAGACTAGCGTGTGCTCCCCTTTCATAGTCAAAGGGAGACACGTACATAACCGTTGGGACCCCGACAGCTAGGCCCAACGTGGATGTATTTAAATAACATAACGCCTAGCGCTATTATGGTGCTATGCCTGGGGAAGATCTTATTCCGGGATTTTGCTGCCTCGTCCGCACGAATGTACTGACCGGCGCAGACCCTCCGACCGGCGTGGTCTTGCCCTGTCAAGTTGGTGCGGCACTTGCAGCTAGCCGGGTAGGCTGCGCCACGCATGCTGCTCATGCCGCGTAGCTTGCGGCGTAGGCGGCATGATGGAAAGGGCCGTGCCATCGCATCCATTTAATGGGGCAGACTAACGTGCACCGCGCGGGCGGCGCCTGCGGCTGCACTGTGCACCTTAGTAATACGCGACCAATAGTGGAGTCTGGCAAAAGCTGCCCCGTGCTCCGCGGCGACAGAGCACACCTCAGCCTCCCACATTAAATGCGGTGGGTGGGCGAGTCTTCTGGCGGAAGACTCGTGCCCGCGCCCGCGGACACGTGGTGGCTTCGGACCCCTCCTGGGTGAAATGCTGGTTCCCCGCGCGCCGGGGGGTCCGGATGGCATGGGGGGTCCAGGGACCCCCGGCTATATGCGCCAGGCGCTGCCTTCTCTAGGACACGTGGCGCCACCGGATCCTCCCTCGAGCATAGAGCAGGTCCAGGGCCGCTGGCCCGGCGAGGTGGACTCCAGACCGCAGGGGTCCGACTGCTCTGCGCTTCAGCGCGTAGTTTAGGATAACTACGCGAGTCCTTTCCCAGACGCAGTAGGAGGGGGTACCCCAGTCCCGGGGTACCGACAGTGGCCCCCGGGCCCACCTCGGGAGAGGCTACGAACCCGAAGGTGGGGCCACTACTGTGACCTTGCTTCCATCAACTTGGTTGCTTCTAGCGCTCGACTGCACGCATTGCAGGAGTCTTGTCCGGCTTCGACCATCCATCGGATTTCTCGCTGCCTCATCACATCGCAACGGCTCACTGACTCATGGCCCCCACACACAGTGGTACACCTAGTCACGCGAGCGACGCTCGGCATTGTTGCGGTCGGGGTAAATTGAATTTTTACCACCAGCGCACGGGCGACGGTTCAGATCCCGCTTTTTCACACCTTCACTTGTTACCCGCATCTCATGATAGGTGGGCCTGCCCCCCTGTGATGGACTAGGCATCTAACTCTAGGCATGAGTGTCGCTTGACTTCCAGCAACGGTTTCGGGGCGCGCCAGATTGGTCAGGCTTTGTTAAAGGACTGTGCCGTTGAACGCGGCACCCTTTTCGCATTCGCCTTCTTCCTTCCAAGCCCTTGTGCCCCTTTGCTTTCGATCCTCCTCGCCCCTTGCTCTTCTGCGTAGATTGTTCCTCGCCTCCACAGCACAATGACGTCCCTCGTCCATCCCCACCGTTTCCAGACCGAGGCGGAACTAAATGTGGTGCACCGCCTGCTTGCGTGGAGTCCATGGGAGACCGTCTGGGGGATTCGAGCGGGCTCGGTTCCCCTCGGTGATCTGCGCGTCGGGGAATTTGTGCTGTTTGTTTCGCACATTTCCACCGGCGTGGGGCTGCCGATTTCTTCATTCTTCCGGCTGCTGCTAGAGGATTTCGGCATCCAGCTCCAGCATCTCACGCCCCACTCCATCCTCCTGACGTCGATCTTCGTCCACCTATGCGAGATGTTCATGGGGGTGCGGCCCTGCGTCATCCTCTTCCGCTACTTCTTCGTCCTGGTGAAGTCCGGGAAGAGCAAGGATGAAGTCGGGGCGTACTACTTCTAGACAAGGAACGATCTGCAGACGCCCTAAATCCCCAGCCTCACGGGCAGAAAGTGGGAGGATTGGTGCAGGGAGTGGGTGATCGCCACCACCGACGCCAACGAGCGCCTCGTCATGCCGACCGAGGGGCCCGCCTCCGACCGCCAGTCCTGGAGGGCCAAGCCGTCCCTGCCGTCGGCGATTGACCCCGTGCTGAGCAAGATCGGGACGCTGGCGGTGTAACACCCTAATTAAAATTTCAGCATTTAATAATAAATTTAATTGGCTTTATTTAATTTTCTAAGGTTTCATTATGCTTAGACTTGCATTAAATCTAATTTTGATCCACAAGTAATTAAAATTTGTCTAAGTTTAAAATTTGTTGTTGCATTCATGCTGGTGCATTAATTTATTTGTTTGAGTGTTAGGGTTGAATTCAAATTCGAATTTGAATTCAAATAGTTTGATTGGTTTGAGTTAGATTGAAATAGCAATTAGAAAAGGAAAAAGGAAAGAAGACCCAAACCCGGTATCCAACCCCGCGGCCCAGCTTTCCAACCCGGTCCGCTCTCTCCTTTCCCCGGCGGCCCACTCCTGCAGTGCGCGCTCGCCTCCTCCCCGCACTGGCCCAAACGTCCCGTGTTCGGCCCAGTAGTCCAGCTCACCCCCTCCGCGCGCTCAGCGTCGCGAACGCGTCGCCCGCGCCTCGCTGACAGCCCTGGCCCACCTGGCAGCGCCTTCTTCCCCGCCGTGATGCCCGCACCTCTGCTCCGCTTCGCAGCGCCGCGACCTCGCTGTCCCGTGGCCCTGCTCCGCCCCGTGCGCGCGCCCGAGGCCCACCGGCCAGCCACACCGTGCCCCTTCCCTCTAGAAGCTTCGCCCAGAGCCCGGGCCGAAGCCGTTGCGCGATCCGCCTCTCACGCACACGGATCGCGGCCGCAATCACCGCGACGCCCGTGTGGTGCACGCCTCCCCAAGATCCCCGGTTCCCTTTAATTGGCACCGCCGCGACCTTCCCCGCACCCTACCCTCCTCCACAGCCGCCACTGAACCCTAGAGCGCCGCCTCCCCATCGCTCTGCACTGCTCCGCCGTGCGGAGCATCTGTGCTGCCGTGAAACCACCGCCACGCTGCGTCCCAGCCCCTGCAACTCACCACCACAACTTCGCCTCGGGCCCAGGAATGACTCCGAGCCCGCCATCCCCGACCTCTGCCCTGCAGCGGCCGGAATTTCGTCCGGAGCACTACGCAGGTAACCTGGTGCGCCACCGCATTTGCTCGCCGTCGGCGAAGCCCAGGCTCTTCTGACCCCTTGTAGACCTTCACAGGGCCTGTACGGACCTCCTTCGCGGATCAGCAGGCCCGGCGCACCCCTTTCAGCTACCACCTCTGCGAGCTCCGCCGTGCGCCACCGCCCTCCATCAACGCCGTCGACACTGCACGGCCTCCCCGTCCGACCAGCACCCTCGGTGAGGACTCCTGTACCTTCCCGGTCTTCATGCGCTAGTTTCAGAATTCCGTGAACCCTATCCGAGACCGGAACGGCGCTCGCCGTCGTTCTGCTGCCGCGCAGACCCGCCACCGCCTTGGCGCTCGCCACTCCGAGCAGCCCCGAGCCCCGCCGTAACCCCAGGTGGATTACGCACGTCGCGTACTCCACCCATGACCAAACCCCCAGGCCAAACCAGGCCCTGGAACCCCCGAAACGCCGAAGTCCGGGGAGTTTTCCCCACGCGCCGCCGCGGGACCTCTGTCCCGGCGAGCCCTGCCGCTGCCGTCGATCGGATCGGTCCTGGACCGCCCGATCTGGAATGGACGCGCGAGATTAGATCGCCTTTGGATCTGATCTGAGCCGCGAGATCTCGATCCAACGGTTCAAATCTGTAGATACCGGTTCGGCCTACCAGTTTTGCTAAAGAGTCCCTGAAGTTCCTGGGAATCAACCCGCAGTCCTGTGCCATTGAAAAGTATTTGCAGTTCAGCCCAAAATCTTACACGGACCCCCCTGTGCTCTTGAAAAATAGAACCTGCCGTCCAGCCTTGGTGTTTTTGCGGGTTAGACCCCAGATCTAAGGTTTAATTACGTTTTAGACCCTGGTTTTTGCAGAAAACCCCCAGAAACTATGTTTTTCTTACAGTTAAGCCCCTGGAACTTGTTTTAGGCCTAGTTTTCGCGTTTTAACTCCGTTTAAGTGTTCTTTATGTCCACGCGATCGTTGTAACGCATAGAATAGTTCTAGCTTGGTTTTGTTTGCTATTTTTATGTATTGTTGTACTGATTCTTAGTGTTAGCTTTTGTTTGCATGCATGTTTATGTTATTGCCTTGTTTTTGGCCATGTGTTCGTGAGTACACATTGAGCTACCGGAGGAGCCCCAGTACTAGTACCCGGAGCAGCCACCACCTTCTGAGCACTTTGAGCAGCAGGAGCAGTTTGAGGAAGGCAAGTATAACTTGAACAACACCTATCACTTTAAATACATTTTCATACTGCATTTTAATACTGTATGCCTATAAGGATTTTCCTCGCCACTTTATATCCTTTATATATGTACCTTGGGTTGCATTTTTGGTTAGTTGTGCTAGGTGCCGCGCTATAACACACTTGGTCCTTTTTAATTAATTTGATTAATGGTATATGCAACTTAATTCTGGGAGTGGCCCGCTTGAGTGGCTCACGTCTCGTTTAAAATTGGTTTTTCTAGAAACTTGGTTTAGGGGGCTCACACTGTGTTTTGTGCTAGCTACTCTCCATAAGGACCGTACGTCATTAGGGCGACAACCTGGGACAACCGCGCAACCACAAGACTGGAATGGGACGGTCTTGGCGTAATAATTAGGTCTTTTTGGTTTGGAGTAACTTACCTGCGGGGCAGGAAAGGTAAGCTTCAATGGTCCCTGCTCCTCCGGCCTGGTCTGTGCTTGGTCTGGGCACCTGTGTCTTGTACCCCCGGAGGTGGGCCCCATCGTCGCCGATCCACCCTCGCGGTTACTCCTTACCAACGAGATTCTTTGTAAAGGCCTCGTAGTGTGTTTGCTAGTCATCTCACCTAAGGAAGTGTGATGAACAACTAGTGTAACTAACGGCTTGTGGGTAAAGGTGTGCAACCTCTGCAGAGTGTAAAACTGGTATACTAGCCGTACTCACGGTCATGAGCGGCCCGGATCCTCCTTTTGATTAGTGGGGTTACATTGGTAGTTTCGGTTTGGTTCTCAGTAGTTCATAATTAATTTTGATTAATTACTATGTAACTGGGGTATGGTAATACATCAACCTGTAGTAAATAGCTTTTATAAAATTTTGCCAAGATTAAAAGCTAATGCAGTTGAGTCAGCCAACCTTAGAGCCTCATAGTTTGTATTATACTTGTTGAGTACAACTTGTGTACTCACTCTTGCCTACTCTACTCTTTTTCCTCTTGGGGATACTCTACTGCTGCTCAGTTCCTGCCGACGCGAGGGAGTTCACCCGGAGCTACCAGGAGTATGAGGACTTCTAGGCGTTCGTCTCCCAGTCGATGTTCCTGTGGCGTCTTGCTCAGCTTCCGACAAGAGTTATCGTATATGTTTTATGCTTCCGCATACTCTGTATCAGACATTTTGTCATTATTATAATAAATAATATTCGTACTCGCTTTATTATATCTTTTACGTGATATATGCTGTGATATATTGTTCATTCTGTTGTATATACGTGTGACTTGATCCTGGCACGTATATGATTGCTCGGTTTATGTCCTATTATAAACCGGGTGTTACAGAGTGGTATCAGAGCTATATCGACTGTAGGACGAAAGCCTAGATAGAACTGGTCGAGTTTTAGGTCTCTTCTCTCTAAGCCTTGTCTGCTGAAACTATTTTGCTATTATATTCCTTAAAATTCCGAGATTTTTACTCGTCTTGCCTTGAATCTTCTCTATAGAATTAGTTCCGTAGATTCTGGCCTACAGAAAAATCGTTTGATCATCATAGGTATAAGCTAGATGACCATTTTATAATAATACGATAGCACGTTCTGCGATGCATTGTGTTAGTCGAGTCGTGTGTTGAACTCGGCTAAGTTGTGAAATTGTATGCTTGTTATTATGCTACATGTTTGATTTGGATTTTCTGGTTGATTGCATAGTTTAGTAGTTAAATTTGTTTAATGAAAATCAGTTTTAAATTAAAGTTAATTAATTAATAAAACGAGTTAGATTGTTGGGGTAAAACCGTCCACTCTATCCTGTCTACTTTATCGTATCCATCTGAATTTATTTCTGCAATATCCTTACTCATGAAATCTTTTGTCCAAAATCAGATGGTGAACACCAGGCGTGGTTCTGACCAGCAGGGGCAGAACAACCAGGGTTCTAGGATCCCGATGCCTCCGCCTCTGACCCCGGAGCAGTACTTACAGCTCCAGATGCAGATGATGGCTACGCTGAACAACACTGTTCAGGCACTTCAGCAGGCTCACACTCAGCCTCCGCCTCCTCCACCGTCGCAGACCCGCGACAGGCGTGTTGAGTTCCTGAGGGGTCACCCGCCGACGTTCTCTCACATGTCTGACCCACTTCAGGCAGACGACTGGCTCCGTGCAGTGGAGCACCAGCTGGACATCGCCCAGTGCGATGATTGGGAGCGTGTCTTGTACGCAGCAGGACAGCTGCGAGGTGCAGCTTTGGACTGGTGGGAGTCCCACCCAGTTCAGGACCATGAGGCTTTCACCTGGATCCAATTCCGGGAGCGGTTCCGCAGCCACAACGTCCCCGCGGGCGTTATGAAGATGAAGAAGAAGGAGTTCCTTGCACATAAGCAGGTAAACTCAGATATAATCTTTCAGCATTTTCCTTTTGAGCTAGTATCCCCATTGTTCTATCTTTCTGAAGCATGAGCTATTCATTCGTCATACATCTGTCCTTTTCACTTCAGGGAACTATGACGGTCACGGAGTATCGTGATCGTTTCCTTCAGCTCGCTCGCTACGCCCCTGCCGAGGTCGCGGATGATCGCGACAAGCAGGAGCATTTCATGGAGGGTCTCGAGGACTACATCCAGTACGCGCTGCTCAACCTCCGCTTCGATGACTTCAACCATCTGGTTGACAGCGCGCTCAACATGAAGCGCAAGCACCTGGAGATGGAGGACAAGAAGAGGAAGATTGTTCCCATTGCTTCCGGCAGCAACACCCGTCCTCGCCTCCAGCCGCCCCAGCAGTACCAGCAGAGGCCACAGCAATACCCGCCTCGACAGCAGCAGCAGGCAGGCTAGGGCCAGAGTTTACCGGCACCTCCGGCTCGTGCTGCTCCACCAGCTCCGCCAGCACCTCAGGCTCCATGGCCGGCAGCTCCTCCTGCCAGACAGCAGGCTCTAGGACTTCTTCGCACCTGCTATAACTGCGGCCAGCCGGGGCACTACGCCAATACTTGCCCCCGGAAGTCGCAGGCGGGACAGCAGGGGCGCCCAGCTCAGCCCAGGGCGCCACTTCAGGGGAAGGTGAACCACGTTACGGCCGAGTCAGCGGCCGAGGCTCCCAATGTGGTTATTGGTATGTTCATGGTCAATTCATATCCAGCTACAGTGCTTTTCGATACTGGTGCTATGCATTCCTTCATTACACAGTCTTTTGTCGAGCAACATGGTATTCGTACTAGCACATTAAAGAGGTGCCTGTTAGTATCTTCACCGGGAGGACAATTGAGGTCTCATACCTTCTGCCCCAGAGTCAGTGTATCCTTAAGGGGGGTAGAATTCAGTACAGATCTGATGGTGCTAGACACCAAGGGCATCGATGTCATTCTAGGGATGGAGACTCTTGCTAAGTGGGGAGTCCGGATAGATTGTGCTCAGAGGACAGTCTTGTTATCGGCGTCCAATGGCTAGGAGGTTAGTATCAGTGCAGTGGAACCTTCTGGATTTCTTCATCAGATGGAGGCTAGACCCACGGATGGTATTCGCGTGGTGTTCGAATTCCCGGATGTCTTTCTGGATGATTTGCCAGGTATGCCGCCTGAACGCGACATCGAGTTTTCTATTGATCTCTTGCCTGGCACTGCTCCTATTGCAAAGCGGCCCTACCGCATGGCACCTATAGAGCATGAGGAAGTCAAGAAAACTATTGATAAGTTGCTAGCCAAGGGCTATATCCGTCGCACCTTTTCTCCTTGGGCTTTTACATTGTTGCTAGTAGATAAGAAGGATGGCTCGAAGAGAATGTGTGTCGACTATCGGGAGTTGAACACAGTTACCATCAAGAACAAGCATCCACTGCCCCGTATTGAGGATCTCTTTGATCTGCTTCGAGGTGCTCGTGTATTCTCGAAGATTGATCTGCGTTCGGGTTATTTTCAGCTGAGGATCCATCCTGAGGATATTCCGAAGATGGCATTTACCTGCAAGTACGGGCTGTATGAGTACACGGTCATGTCCTTCGGCTTGACTAATGCCCCGGCTTTCTTCATGCACTTTATGAACATGGTTTTCATGGATTATCTGGATGTCTTTGTGGTGATCTTTATTGATGATATTCTGATCTTCACCAAGACAGAGGCAGAGCATGAAGAGCATCTGAGACTCGTATTGCAGAGATTAAGGGAGCATCAGCTGTATGCTAAGTTCAGCAAGTGCGAGTTCTGGATTGACGAGGTTCCATTCCTCGGTCATATCATCTCCAAGGGAGGTATTGCAGTTGATCCGAGCAAGGTGAAGGATGTGCTCGAGTGGGAGACACTGCAGACGGTGAAGGAAGTTCGGTCATTCTTGGGCTTAGCAGGATATTATCGGAGGTTCATTGAGAATTTCTCCAAGATCGCGAAGCCCTTGACTTCTTTGCTAGAGAAGAATGCGGCATTCATATGGATTGATGAGCGTCAGATGGCATTTGATGAGCTGAAAAAGAGGTTGACTACGGCGCTAGTCCTTACTCTGCCAGACCAGAGCAAGAGGTTCACGATGTACTGTGATGCTTCGAAGGATGGTCTTTGTTGTGTTCTGATGCAGGAGGGCAGAGTGATTGCTTATGCTTCACGGCAGTTACGTCGGCATGAGCTGAACTATCCCACTCATGATCTTGAGTTAGCCGCAGTTGTGCATGCTCTGAAGATTTGGAGGCATTACTTGTATGGGCAGCAGTGTGATATCTACACTGATCACAAGAGCCTCAAATATATTTTCACACAGAATGAGCTGAACATGTGGCAGAGGAGATGGTTAGAATTGGTCAAGGATTATGACCTGGAGATTCACTATCATCCGGGTAAGGCCAATGTTGTGGCAGATGCTCAGAGCAGAAGATGCCTCAGGAGTTATGTGAGGAGTTTGAGCAGTTGAGTCTGGGTTTCTTGCATCATACTTCGAGTGCAACATTCGAGGCAGAGCCTACTCTAGAGGCAGAGATCCGGCAGCATCAGAAGGAAGATGAGAAGCTGCAGGAGATTCGTGAGTTGCTCAAGAAAGGCAAGGCTCCTCATTTTAGAGAGGATGATCAGGGTACCTTGTGGTACAAGAACCGGATTTGTGTGCCAGGGGGGAATGATCTCAGGAAGTTGATTCTGAGTGAGGCTCTTGATACGGCTTACTCTATTCATCCGGGCAGTACTAAGATGTATTATGATCTTAAGGAGCGTTTCTGGTGGCCCGGGATGAAGCGTTCAGTCGCCGAGTATGTGGCCATCTACGACACATGTCAGCGTGTGAAGGCAGAGCATCAGAGGCCAGCCGGTTTGTTGCAGCCGTTGAAGATTCCCGAGTGGAAATGGGAGGAGATCACGATGGATTTCATAGTGGGATTGCCTCGTACTCAGCAGGGGTACAACTCTATATGGGTAGTAGTGGAGCGTTTGATGAAGGTTGCTCACTTCATTCCGGTGAACACTACTTACTCCGGTGCTAAACTTGCAGAGCTGTATATTTCCTGGATTGTCTGTTTGCATGGTGTGCCCCAGAAGATTTTATCTGACAGAGGATCTCAGTTCACTTCACAGTTCTAGGAGCAGCTCCATGATTCGTTGGAAACGAAGCTGCGCTTCAGTACCGCCTATCATCCTCAGACAGATGGGCAGACAGAGAGAATCAACCAGGTGTTGGAGGATATGCTGAGAGCTTGTGCTATTCAGTATGGTACCAGTTGGGATAAGTGCCTGTCGTATGCTGAGTTTTCCTACAACAACAGCTACCAGGCCAGTCTGAAGAAGTCCCCCTTCGAGGCATTGTATGGCAGAAAGTGCAGGACTCCTCTCTATTGGGATCAAATTGGTGAGAAACAGCTCTTTGGCCCTGACATTATAGAAGATGCATTGCAGATGGTACAGGCTGTGCGGGAGAATCTGAGGATTGCACAGACTAGGCAGAAGAGCTATGCAGATGGCAAACGGAGGGACCTGACCTTCAAGGTGAACGATTATGTGTACTTGAAGGTGTCACCAATGCGGGGAATCCGCAGGTTTAATCTGAAAGGGAAATTAGCACCAAGGTACATTGGTCCATTCAGGGTGCTGGAGAGGAAAGGCGAAGTTGCTTATCGCCTAGAGTTGCCCACTGATCTCTCTGGGGTGCATGATGTCTTCCATATTTCTCAGTTGAAGAAGTGTCTGTGAGTACCTGAGGAGCAGGCACCACTGGATGGGTTAGATGTGCAGGAAGATCTGACCTATATTGAGCATCCGGTGAAGATTTTGGAGACATCAGAGAGGGTCACACAGAACAAGCGCATCAAAATGTGCAGAGTTCAGTGGAGTCATCACAGTGAAGCTGAGGCTACATGGGAGCGAGAAGATGAGCTGAGGAAGACATATCCAGATCTCTTTGCTAGCCAGCCCAGCTGAATCTCGGGGACGAGATTCCTATAAGGGGGTAGGGTCTGTAACACCCTAATTTAAATTTCAGCATTTAATAATAAATTTAATTGGCTTTATTTAATTTTCTAAGGTTTCATTATGCTTAGACTTGCATTAAATCTAATTTTGATCCACAAGTAATTAAAATTTGTCTAAGTTTAAAATTTGTTGCTGCATTCATGCTGGTGCATTAATTTATTTGTTTGAGTGTTAGGGTTGAATTCAAATTCGAATTTGAATTCAAATAGTTTGATTGGTTTGAGTTAGATTGAAATAGCAATTAGAAAAGGAAAAAGGAAAGAAGACCCAAACCCGGTATCCAACCCCGCGGCCCAGCTTTCCAACCCGGTCCGCTCTCTCCTTTCCCCGGCGGCCCACTCCCGCAGTGCGCGCTCGCCTCCTCCCCGCACTGGCCCAAACGTCCCGTGTTCGGCCCAGTAGTCCAGCTCACCCCCTCCGCGCGCTCAGCGTCGCGAACGCGTCGCCCGCGCCTCGCTGACAGCCCTGGCCCACCTGGCAGCGCCTTCTTCCCCGCCGTGATGCCCGCACCTCTGCTCCGCTTCGCAGCGCCGCGACCTCGCTGTCCCGTGGCCCTGCTCCGCCCCGTGCGCGCGCCCGAGGCCCACCGGCCAGCCACACCGCGCCCCTTCCCTCTAGAAGCTTCGCCCAGAGCCCGGGCCAAAGCCGTTGCGCGATCCGCCTCTCACGCACACGGATCGCGGCCACAATCACCGCGACGCCCGTGTGGTGCACGCCTCCCCAAGATCCCCGGTTCCCTTTAATTGGCACCGCCGCGACCTCCCCCGCACCCTACCCTCCTCCACAGCCGCCACTGAACCCTAGAGCGCCGCCTCCCCATCGCTCCGCACTGCTCCGCCGCGCGGAGCATCTGTGCCGCCGTGAAACCACCGCCACGCTGCGTCCCAGCCCCTGCAACCCACCACCGCAGCTTCGCCTCGGGCCTAGGAACGACTCCGAGCGCGCCATCCCCGACCTCTGCCCTGCAGCGGCCGGAATTTCGTCTGGAGCACTACGCAGGTAACCTGGTGCGCCACTGCATTTGCTCGCCGCCGGCGAAGCCCAGGCTCGTCTGACCCCTTGTAGACCTTCACAGGGCCCGTGCGGACCTCCTTCGTGGATCAGCAGGCCCGGCGCACCCCTTTCAGCTACCACCTCCGCGAGCTCCGCCTTGCTCCACCACCCTCCATCAACGCCGTCGACACTGCACGGCCTCCCCGTCCGAACTGCACCCTCGGTGAGGACCCCTGTACCTTCCCGGTCTTCATGCGCTAGTTTTAGAGGCCCATGAACCCTTTCCAAGGATGGAACGGTGCTCGCCGTCGTTCTGCCGCCGCGCAGACCCGCCACCGCCTTGGCGCTCGCCACTCCGAGCAGCCCCGAGCCCCGCCGTAACCCCAGGTGGATTACGCACGTCGCGTACTCCACCCATGACCAAACCCCAGGCCAAACCAGGCCCTGGAACCCCCGAAACGCCGAAGTCCGGGGAGTTTTCCCCACACGCCGCCGCGGGACCTCTGTCCCGGCGAGCCCTGCCGCCGCCGTCGATCGGATCGGTCCTGGACCGCCCGATCTGGAATGGACGCGCGAGATTAGATCGCCTTTGGATCTGATCTGAGCCGCAAGATCTCGATCCAACGGTTCAAATCTGCAGATATCGGTTCTGCCTACCAGTTTTGCTAAAGAGTCCCTGAAGTTCCTGGGAATTAACCCGTAGTCCTGTGCCATTGAAAAGTATTTGCAGTTCAGCCCAAAATCTTACACGGACCCCCTGTGCTCTTGAAAAATAGAACCTGCCGTCCAGCCTTCGTGTTTTTGCGGGTTAGACCCCAGATCTAAGGTTTAATTACATTTTAGACCCTGGTTTTTGCAGAAAACCCCCAGAAACTATGTTTTTCTTACAGTTAAGCCCCTGGAACTTGTTTTAGGCCTAGTTTTCGCGTTTTAACTCCGTTTAAGTGTTCTTTATGTCCACGCGATCGTTGTAACGCATAGAATAGTTCTAGCTTGGTTTTGTTTGCTATTTTTATGTATTGTTGTACTGATTCTTAGTGTTAGCTTTTGTTTGCATGCATGTTTATGTTATTGCCTTGTTTTTGGCCATGTGTTCGTGAGTACACATTGAGCTACCGGAGGAGCCCCAGTACCAGTACCCGGAGCAGCCACCACCTTCTGAGCACTTTGAGCAGCAGGAGCAGTTTGAGGAAGGCAAGTATAACTTGAACAACACCTATCACTTTAAATACATTTTCATACTGCATTTTAATACTGTATGCCTATAAGGATTTTCCTCGCCACTTTATATCCTTTATATATGTACCTTGGGTTGCATTTTTGGTTAGTTGTGCTATGTGCCGCGCTATAACACACTTGGTCCTTTTTAATTAATTTGATTAATGGTATATGCAACTTAATTCTGGGAGTGGCCCGCTTGAGTGGCTCACGTCTCGTTTAAAATTGGTTTTTCTAGAAACTTGGTTTAGGGGGCTCGCACTGTGTTTTGTGCTAGCTACTCTCCATAAGGACCGTACGTCATTAGGGCGACAACCTGGGACAACCGCGCAACCACAAGACTGGAATGGGACGGTCTTGGCGTAATAATTAGGTCTTTTTGGTTTGGAGTAACTTACCTGCGGGGCAGGAAAGGTAAGCTTCAATGGTCCCTGCTCCTCCGGCTTGGTCTGTGCTTGGTCTGGGCACCTGTGTCTTGTACCCCCGGAGGTGGGCCCCATCGTCGCCGATCCACCCTCGCGGTTACTCCTTACCAACGAGATTCTTTGTAAAGGCCTCGTAGTGTGTTTGCTAGTCATCTCACCTAAGGAAGTGTGATGAACAACTAGTGTAACTCACGGCTTGTGGGTAAAGATGTGCAACCTCTGCAGAGTGTAAAACTGGTATACCAGCCGGACTCACGGTCATGAGCGGTCCGGATCCTCCTTTTGATTAGTGGGGTTACCTTGGTAGTTTCGGTTTGGTTCTCAGTAGTTCATAATTAATTTTGATTAATTACTATGTAACTGGGGTATGGTAATACATCAACTTGTAGTAAATAGCTTTTATGAAATTTTGCCAAGATTAAAAGCTAATGCAGTTGAGTCAGCCAACCTTAGAGCCTCATAGTTTGTGTTATACTTGTTGAGTACAACTTGTGTACTCACTCTTGCCTACTCTACTCTTTTTCCTCTTGGGGATACTCTACTGCTGCTCAGTTCCTGCCGACGCGAGGGAGTTCACCCGGAGCTACCAGGAGTATGAGGACTTCTAGGCATTCGTCTCCCAGTCGATGTTCCTGTGGCGCCCTGCTCAGCTTCCGACGAGAGTTATCGTATATGTTTTACGCTTCCGCATACTCTGTATCAGACATTTTGTCATTATTATAATAAATAATATTCGTACTCGCTTTATTATATCTTTTACGTGATATGTGCTGTGATATATTGTTCATTCTGTTGTATATACGTGTGACTTGATCCTGGCACGTATATGATTCCTCGGTTTATGTCCTATTATAAACCGGGTGTTACAGGCGGAGAGCGGCCTCACCTCGCTGCACATGCTCGGGGACTTCCTGAAGCGCCGGATCGCACCTCTGAAGCAGCGGCCGCGTCCTGCCTGGAGCTTCACCGGGCCCCAAGACTGCAGCAGGACCCACCGCGGGGAGGACAACGATCTGACCCAGGAAGGCCTGGAGGTCGTGGTGCGGATGGTGATGGGGGAGATCTTCGTCCCGGAGCATCTGATCCTCCCTCAGGACATCGTTCCCCTCTGCGAGGACTCGAGCCTGAGGGCTGCGGTGCTGGCCACTCTGCCGACCCTTGAGGACGGCGGTCTGGCACCGCGCCAAACGGGAGGCGACCCCAACCACGGCATCCAGATCCCCGGCGCGACTGGGGACCTGGCCCAGACTGGCGCCACGAGGTCTGACCCTTCTGCCAAGGGCAAGCAGGCCATGGCTGGTTGCTCTGCCCCGAGTGGTCCCCGCCCGGGCCGAAGCAGCTCCGGCGCTCGGCCTGTGGAGGTGAGCCGACGCAGGTCGCACCGTAGCGACATGACAATAGTTACTGAGCCCGCCACAAAGCGTCAAAGGGCCGCTGAGGACGTGGACCAGGGTAGCTCCCGGGCCCCCGGCTCACGCGGGACCCCTGGTGTAGCTGCGCCGCCACCACCACCGCCGGAACATGCCTCTCCCCGGCGGCAGCAGCAGCAACAACCTCCTCCACCGCTGCCACCACAAGGGTAGCAGTAGCAGCCATGAGGTGCGCCTCCGCCACCGCCGCCGGAGCAGCAAGAGCGATTGTCGCATCGGACGGCGCCTTCGACTCAGCAGCGGACAGCGCCACCACCACCTCCGACGCCACAGCAGCAGGAGCAGCAGCGGTTGCAGGATGATATGGTGCCACCGCCACCACCGCAGCAGGATCCGGCGCCGCCGCCGCCACGGCAGCAGCGGTCGCCCAGCCTCCGTGGACGCTGGAAACCCAGCGCTTCGGGGTAAGTGTTCTTCCGTTCACTCCCCTTATTTCCAGAGCTTCGCTTTTTGCTGAAGAGCTTCTTCTCTTCGTTTACCAGGGCCTCTCGCCCAGTCAGTTCTTCTGCCGCCCCGACCGGCTCCAGCTCAACGCCCCGAACCACCGAGGGGGTTCCAGCAGGGGTCCAGGCGACTGGTGCCCCGGCGGCAACGGCAGAAGTGACGGCGGATGTGGGAACCTCGGGTGCGGCGACCTCCGCTGACCGAGGGCGCCTAACACAGCGGCGGCGGCTGCACCAGTGCCAGGTGCAGTGATGCCGGACACGGTGGCCCCCGAGGCCCCGGCTACGGCGGCAGACGCGCCGACACCGGGCTTGGCGACGGCGAACACAGCGGCAGCGGGCGCAGCAACGACGAGCACCTCGGTACCCGAGAGCCCGGTGTCTGTGCCAGATGCTCCCACCCCCAGCTCCCATCCTGCAGCAGAGGAAGAGATGGAGGTTGTTTCTGGTAGGCGGCTCTTGCAGGGTCCCCCAGAGGAGGATGCGGTTCCCCTCCCCCGTGTGCTGATCCGGGTCCGGTGGACAATAGAAGAGACGACTTCTACCGCCGAGGAAGCATTCTGACGGGAGTGGTCGGCTCTAGAGAGCAAGCGTCAGCGCCTCGGCGACTGGCACATCCACCTGGAGGAGCGCATGAAGGCCGAGGCCTCCCGTGCTGCCGCCGCCCGGTCTGAGCTTGAGGCCAACCTTGAGGCCTACAGGAAAGGGCTTCGGAAGGTGTTCGACCGGGAGCTCGCGGTGGCGGGACGGGAGAAATCACTGGAGCAGCGGGAGGAGGCTATTGCCAAGGAGGAGGCCAGCCTTGTGGCCCAGCGATCCGAGCTCGAGACTCACAGCCAGGGACTCGAGGTCCGCAGGCAGGAGCTCAATGAGCTCTCCGAGTCTCTACATCGATGGCGCCTGGAGCTGCAGGAGACCGCCAGCCAGCAGGCTGTTGCCGAGATGGACCTCGAGGAGGAGAGGAAGTCCCTTGCATGGCGGGAATCTCTCACCACCAGCATGGAGCGCTCCTTTGAGCGCCAGCGCGAGGCTCTTAAGGCCCTCCGTGAGAAAGCGGCGCAGAAGGAGGCCTCGCTCCAGGAGAAAACCCGCCAGCTGGAGGCGGCTCAGGCGGCACTGGATGCGTGCAGGAGGCGGTCCAGGAGACGGTCCGGAAGCTGCAGGAGGACTAGCACATGGGGGCCCAGCGAATCATCGATTGGGCGGGTGAAGCAAGCTTAGCTCTGGTGCCACTTGGAATGAGTCCAATCCAAGTGGCGGAGCCGCCAGCTTCAATTGCTGATGCCCTCCCGGTGTTGGACTCAGCTTCAGAGAGACTCCAGCTCCTGGATCAGATCCTCATTGGCCACCTCGAAGCCGAGGGCTGTGAGCTGTGCCGGATGGTGGCGGAGTACATTTGACCTGCCTCCGGAGCCACGACCCTGCCATCTCACTAGCCCCTGTCGTTGATGGTCCAATGGCGGAGACGGAAGCCTCTGCTCGGGAGAGCGTGCAGGAGGTCATCGACTTTGTTGCTACTTATTTCAAGCGGGAGCCTGCAGATTCCTAAGCGGCGTACCTGCAAAATGACAGGGGACCGCTGGACCATCGTAGCAGTAGAACATTCTTTTTTTTGTATGTAAAAATATAGTAATCGTTGAAGTTTAGTAGAAAAATTTTCAACTTAGTTGCTTGCTCATTCGCTCTGGTTTGCCGTACGCAGCACAGTGCCGCCCTGGCCCCCTGGTAGATAGGTTCGATTGTTGGAAACTATTTGCCATCTGAGACGGACCTTTGGTCTGCATGGAGTCGAAAATAGACCCTCCGGACCCCCTGGTAGGCAGGCTCAATGGTTTGAGGCTAGCTACCACCAGTTAAGGCTTATCCTGCATGCCACTCAAAGTCAAAGCTTAGTAGCGGGTCCGCGGAACCTACCCTGAGCCAGCCCCCAAGCTTGTGTGAGGTCCGGACATTCGGGTATGTGGGTCCAGGCAGCAGGATCCTTGTTACAGAGTGGTGGAGTGTGTAGGCTTAGGGTATGGAACCAAGCTTAAGCGGCTACACAGGACTCCGGACCACTCCAGGAAACAGGCACCTCTTCTCCGGACCTGGTTCCTAACATTCCGGACCCCTCCTAGCAGTGGGGGAGGTCAGTATGTCGTACTCAATCCTTTGATATATGCAACCGGACCTGCCGTGTAGAAGTTAGGAAGCCAACCCTTGAGCTAGAACGAGGTCCGGGCCCCTAATTACCCAGCTCCGGGTACTAGAGCACTCGTTATAGGGTGGTGGAGTGTGTAGGCTTAGGGTATGGAACCAAGCTAAGTGGCTACACAGGACTCCGGACCACCCCAGGAAACGAGCACCCCCTCTCCAGAGTGGGTCCCTAGGGGTACGGACCCTTCTTCCGGCAGAAAGGGGGTCCGGACCTGTACGGCAGTCCGGCAACTCAATTCGGATCTTGGTTGTAACGACAGGGGTGGAAGTCCGCGCGGGGGTTAGAAAGGGAAAAGTTCGTGAATCGAAATGCGAAATAAAATTTGACACAAAGACAGGACTGGGATCAAATCTTTCCTTTGCAACTTGATATACATGGCTTGCGCGATGGATGCCAGAGGCCGGGTTTATGAGGGCGGACCTCTACCGCTCTGGGCCGCGCGTTAATGCTAGCCAGTGGTACGATGAACGCCAGAGGCCGGGTTTACGAGGACGGACCCCACCGCTCTGGGCCGCACGCTGATTCTATCTTGTTACAAAGGAAAAGTTCATTTCCTGCTCTGTCTAAGCGTAGAACTTACGTAGATGCTCTATGTTCCACGGGTTGGGAAGCGGCACTCCTTTTTCTGTGGCAAGGCGGACGCATCCGGGCCGGCATACTTGTGTCACCTTGAAGGGTCCCTCCCAGCTGGGGGAGAGTTTGTGGAGCCCTACTCGGTTTAGGATTCGCCTTAGGACCAGGTCCCCAGCCCGGAGCTCCCTACTGTGCACGAACCGTTGATGATAGCGCCTGAGCGCCTGGTTGTAGCATGCATTTCGGATTGCTGCTCGCCACCTTCATTAGTCAACGAAGTCTACGTCGTCACGCCGCAGTTGTTCCTGCATGGTTTCATCAAAGGCCTAGACCCGTGGTGAGCCCAGGTGGATTTCCAGGGGAAGGCATGCTTCGGCCACATAGACCAGGAGGAATGGTGTCTCCCCGGTGGCTCGGCTGGGTGTGGTCCGGTTGCCCCACAGCATGCACGGAAGCTCATCAACCCATCTTGCACCATGCTTCTTCAAGCAGTTGTAACCCATCTCTGCATTTGCCCTCTCGACCTGTCCATTGCTGCGGGGATGTGCTACGGATGCAAAGCATAGCTGGATGCCGATGTCCTCGCAGTACTCTTGGAAGAGTCTGCTTTTGAATTGGGTCCTGTTGTCCGCGATGATGCGGTTTGGGATGCCAAATCTATACACAATGGACTTGAGGAATGCGACTACTGATGTTTTGGTGATGTTCACCACAGGGGTAACCTCCGGCCACTTTGTGAATTTGTCAATGGCGACGTAGAGAAACCGGTACCCACCGACGGCCCAGGGGAACGGCCCCAGGATATCCACGCCCCATATGGCGAACGACCATGAGGGCGAAATCATTTGTAGAGCCTGAGCCGGTGTGTGTATTTGCTTTGTATGGAACTGGCATGCTTTGCAGGACCTTACCAGCTCAGCGGCATCCTGGAGTGCTGTCGGCCAGTAGAAGCGATGCCGAAAGGCCTTACCAACAAGCGTGCGAGATGAGGAATGACTTCCACACTCGCCTCCATGGATCTCCGTGAGTAACTCACGGCCCTCTTCCCGGGAAATGCACTGCATGAGGATACCATTGGCGCCACGGTGGTAGAGATCCCCTTCTAACACCGCGTAGCGTTTAGCCAATCGTACTATGCGCTCAGCGGCTACATCATCTTCAGGAAGGATGTTGTCTTTCAAGTAGTCCCGGATCTCGGAGATCCATGCATCGGGACTTCCCTGATTAATTAGGGGTGGCCCTATGAGGTCTCCAGGATCCTCGGTAGTGCACACGACCCATGGCGGGCTCCACGGATGGATTGCCGCCGGGATCGCTAGCTTCGAGGTGCTAGATCGATCCCCTTCACCCAGTTCGGCAGGCTGGGTGGTAGGTTTCAACAGCCGTCTTTTGAAGACGCCCTCGGGCACGGGTGCCCAGGTAGATGCTCTCGTGAACAGGTCATCTGCTGCTGAGTTGAATTCGCGGGGAACATATTGCAGTTCCAAGGCGTCGAAGTCCTTCTCGAGCTTCCTCACATGTATGAGGTATGCTGCGAGCTGGGGATTGTTGCAACTGCACTCCCCTCGGACCTGCTTAATGATCAGCTGAGAATCTCCCTTCACCTGGAGCTGCCGGACCCCAATAGACAGGGCATCTGTCAGGCCAAAGATCAAAACCTCGTACTCTGCCATGTTGTTGGTGGCCTTGAACTCAAGGTGCACCATGTACTTCAGTTGATCTCCGTTTGGGTCGATGAGGACCACACCAGCTCCAGCCCACTGTTTGCGGACAGACCCGTCGAAGAAGAGTGTCCAGTGGGGCTTGGTGAAGACTGGTGTCCTGACTTCCGGCTCCGGGGGTCCGGTGTTAAGGTCCGGACCCCCATAATTGCTTGGGGAAGGAGTCCATTCTGCTATGAAATCAGCCAGGATTTGGCTTTTGACTGTGTGGCGGGGCTGGAAGTCTAGCTGGAACTCAGCCAACTCTGCTACCCACTTGGCGATGTTGCCCGTGGCATTGGAGTTGTGTAGGATCGCTCTCAGTAGATAAGAGGTCACTACAACAACTCTGTGCGCCTGGAAATAATGGCGTAGTTTCCTGGACGCAATAAGTATGGCAAAGATAAGCTTATGCGTCTCTAGATAACTGGCCTTTGCCTCGTGGAGGACTTCGCTGACATAGTAGACTGGCTTCTGGATGGTCCGGACCCTGGCCACCGTGTCCGGCTCGCCCTTGTCCACCACGTCAGATCCTTGGGCCCCCAGCGGTTCTGAGTTCCCTCTGGGCTGAGGCTCCTCCGGACCCCCATGTCCGGGGTTCGGACCTTCAAACAGAGGTTTGGCTGCCGGACCCCCATGTCCGTGGTCCGGCCCATCATCCTTGGCCGGGGGGACCCCGGTGTCCTCCTAGCGGGCTTGCTCAGTCCTCTCGGCCACCAGCAACATGCTGACCGCCTCTACAGACACAGCAAGATACAAAAACAACATCTCACCTGGCTCTGGAGCCACCAATATTAGCAGTGAGATGAGGTGCTGCTTCAGTTCCTAGAAGGCTTGTTCAGCCTCTTCAGTCCAAGAGAATGGACCGGACCTCAACAGCTTGAAGAAGGGGAGAGCCCTCTCTGCCAGCCTTGAAATGAAGCGGCTAAGAGCAGCCAAGGACCCGGTGAGCTTCTGTACGTCCTTGATGCGGCCAGGAGGCCTCATCACCTCGATCGCCTTGATATTGGCTGGGTTTGTCTTGATGCCTCGATGTAGACCAGGAAACCCAGCAGCTTCCCTGCCGAGACGCTGAAAACGCACTTCTCAGGATTCAGCTTCGTGCGTGTGGTGCGCAGTCGGTCGAAGACGAGGGACAGGTCCTCGACTAGTGTCGACCCTACCTTAGTTTTGACTACGATGTCATCGACATATACCACAACTACATCTCTAATTAAATTACAGAAAGTTTTGTTCATAGCTCGCAAAAACGTGGGTAAGGCATTCCGCAGTCCATATGGCATGACAATATAGCAATAAAGTCCATCCACTGTTACAAAAGCAGTATGTTTCCTATCCTCCCTAGACATCTGTATCTGGTGGAAACCAGAGTAAGCATCTAAAAAAGACAAAAGGTCACACCCAGAGGTGGAGTCCACAATATGATCGATATGTGGAAGAGGATAGGGGTCTCTGGGACATGCCTTGTTGAGGATGGTGTAGTCGATGCACATCCGAAGCTTCCCATTGGCCTTTGGGACGACGACTGGATTGGCCAACCACTCGGGGTGGTGGACCTCCTCGATGAAGCCAGCGTGTAGCAGCTTGCAAACTTCTTCACAGATGAAGTTCTGCCGCTCCACGGACTACTTCCGAGGTTTCTGGCATACCGGTTTGGCGTCGGGGTAGATCCTCAGATGGTGCTCGATCACTTCCCTGCGGATCCCGGGCATCTGTGACGGTTCCCAGGCGAACACGTCCACATTTGCCCAGAGGAAAGTGATGAGCACGTCTTCCTATTTCTCCTCCAGGTTTCCCGCGATGCGGGTGGTCCTGGAGGAGTCCGCTCCGATCTGCACGATCTTCACGGGTACATTATCCGGATCAGACAGCTGAACCTTAGGCGCCCTTGCGGGCGCCCTGGCTTGCGAGGTGGAGGGGGTATCCTCCTCGGAGCGTGCAGCCTCCGCCGCCAGAGCATGCAGTTTCTCAACTGCAGCGACGGCAGCGGTGCGGTCACCCCGCACGGTGAGGACACCGGCAGGGGGAAGGCATCTTCAAGACCAAGTACCTGTAGTGGGCAATGGCCATGAAGCGGTAGAGCGCCGGCCTGCCAATGATGGCATTGACTGGGAGGTTTACCTCCGTGACGTCGAACTGGGCGTTCTCCGTGCAGAAGTTCTCCTCAGTCCCGAACATGATTGGTAGAGTGATGCTCCCCAGAGGGAACACCGGGTGTGGGCCCACTCCTGAGAATGGGCGAGAGGGAGCTAGCTTGGACTCCGGGATCTGTAGCTGCTTGAAAGCTGCATAGCTGATGACGTTGAGGTCAGCCCCGCTGTCGATCAGCACGTGATAGAGCCTGATGTTGGCTATGACAGGGGCGGTGACTAGAGGTAGTACACCAGCCCCGGCCATGTTCTCCGGGCAGTCAGATGGCCCGAAGGAGATGGTGGTGTTCCTCCACCTGTGGTGAGGCACCGCCCTCAGGACTCCCGGTTTCACCGAGAGGACCTCTCGGCGAAGGGTCTTGACATCTCTCCGGGAGACGAGTTCCGAGCTTCCGCCGTACATCACGTATAGCTTCTTGCGGCGCTCGTCCTCGCCAGAGTCGGTGTCGCCATGGCTGTAGACGCCTTTTAGTTCTCGAGCAGGGGATTGGTACCCCAGCCCCTTCTCCACGGCAGCAGTCTCACTGTCGGAGGCTTTCTCCTTGCCAGACCGCTGGCGAGGAGGGGGTGTGCCGTCCTTGGAGGCCTGCTCACGCCGCCCACTAACCCGCTTCGCGAGTTTCTGGATCTTACGGCAGTCAGCGGCGTTGTGGCGAGCAGTGGGATGAACTGGGCATGAACCACCATTGCCACCCTGCGGGCGCGGGCGCTTGCCATTCGCATTCTGGCCCCCAGCTGCCGCTGCTACAGCTGGTGCTGCTGCCGCAGCAACTGGGGCTCCAGCCTGGGGCCCCCTGCGACCGCGGTTCTTGTTCTTCTTTTTCTTGCCACCGCCCTGGATGGTAGCTCCGGAGCCAGCAGCCTCGGCGACTCCGTCTTGGGGGGCTGAGTGCCATGCGCGGCCCTCAGCGGCCCTGGCACACTTGTCGGCCAGGGAGAAAAGCGTGGTGACGCTTTCCACCTCGTGCGTCGCCAGTTTCTCGAGCATCTTCTCATCACGTACTCCCTGACGGAAAGCAGTAATGATAGATGCATCAGAGATACAAGGAATAGTACCTCGTACCTTGGTGAAGCACGAGATGAATGCTCGGAGCGTCTCTCCGGGTTTCTGCCTCACGGCGTGGAGGTGAGCCTCCACACCATGCTGCTGATAAGCACTGGCAAAGTTCGCCGTAAATCTGGCGCAGAGCCCCTCACAAGACTGAATCGTCCCAGGAGTGAGGTTCATGAGCCAAGTCCGGGCTGGCCCAGTCAAGGCTACATGAAAGTAGCTCGCCATGACAGCGTCGTTGCCACCAGCTGCTGTGATGGCGGTGACGTACACCTGTAGGAATTCCGACAGATTAGTGGTACCATCGTACTTCTCTGTCAGTTCTGGACGAAACTTGGACGGCCAGGCCACCGCGCAGACAATATAGCAATAAAGTTCATCCACTGTTACAAAAGCAGTATGTTTCCTATCCTCCCTAGACATCTGTATCTGGTGGAAACCAGAGTAAGCATCTAAAAAAGACAAAAGGTCACACCCAGAGGTGGAGTCCACAATATGATCGATATGTGGAAGAGGATAGGGGTCTCTGGGACATGCCTTGTTGAGGATGGTGTAGTCGATGCACATCCGAAGCTTCCCATTGGCCTTTGGGACAACGACCGGATTGGCCAACAACTCGGGGTGGTGGACCTCCTCGATGAAGCCAGCGTGTAGCAGCTTGCAAACTTCTTCACAGATGAAGTTCTGCCGCTCCACGGACTACTTCCGAGGTTTCTGGCATACCGGTTTGGCGTCGGGGTAGATCCTCAGATGGTGCTCGATCACTTCCCTGCGGATCCCGGGCATCTGTGACGGTTCCCAGGCGAACACGTCCACATTTGCCCAGAGGAAAGTGATGAGCATGTCTTCCTATTTCTCCTCCAGGTTTCCCGCGATGCGGGTGGTCCTGGAGGAGTCCGCTCCGATCTACACGGTCTTCACGGGTACATTATTCGGATCAGACGGCTGAACCTTAGGCGCCCTTGCGGGCGCCCTGGCTTGCGAGGTGGAGGGGGTATCCTCCTCGGAGCGTGCAGCCTCCGCCGCCAGAGCATGCAGTTTCTCAACTGCAGCGACGGCAGCGGTGCGGTCACCCCGCACGGTGAGGACACCGGTAGGGGGAAGGCATCTTCAAGACCAAGTACCCGTAGTGGGCAATGGCCATGAAGCGGTAGAGCGCCGGCCTGCCAATGATGGCATTGAACGGGAGGTTTACCTCCGTGACGTCGAACTGGACGTTCTCCGTGCAGAATTTCTCCTCAGTCCCGAACATGATTGGTAGAGTGATGCTCCCCAGAGGGAACACCGGGTGTGGGCCCACTCCTGAGAATGGGCGAGAGGGAGCTAGCTTGGACTCCGGGATCTGTAGCTGCTTGAAAGCTGCATAGCTGATGACGTTGAGGTCAGCCCCGCCGTCGATCAGCACGTGATAGAGCCTGATGTTGGCTATGACAGGGGCAGGTGACTAGAGGTAGTACACCAGCCCCGGCCATGTTCTCCGGGCAGTCAGATGGCCCGAAGGAGATGGTGGTGTTCCTCCACCTGTGGTGAGGCACCGCCCTCGGGACCCCCGATTTCACCGAGAGGACCTCTCGGCGAAGGGTCTTGACATCTCTCCGGGAGGCGAGTTCCGAGCTTCCACCGTACATCACGTATAGCTTCTTGCGGCGCTCATCCTCGCCAGAGTCGGTGTCGCCATGGCTGTAGACGCCTTTTAGTTCTCGAGCAGGGGATTGGTACCCCAGCCCCTTCTCCACGGCAGCAGTCTCACTGTCGGAGGCTTTCTCCTTGCCAGACCGCTGGCGAGGAGGGGGTGTGCCGTCCTTGGAGGCCTGCTCACGCCGCCCACTAACCCGCTTCGCGAGTTTCTGGATCTCACGGCAGTCAGCGGCGTTGTGGCGAGCAGTGGGATGAACTGGGCATGAACCACCATTGCCACCCTGCGGGCGCGGGCGCTTGCCATTCGCATTCTGGCCCCAGCTGCCGCTGCTACAGCTGGTGCTGCTGCCGCAGCAACTGGGGCTCCAGCCTGGGGCCCCCTGCGACCGCGGTTCTTGTTCTTCTTTTTCTTGCCACCGCCCTGGATGGTAGCTCCGGAGCCAGCAGCCTCGGCGACTCCGTCTTGGGGGGCTGAGTGCCATGCGCGGCCCTCAGCGGCCCTGGCACACTTGTCGGCCAGGGAGAAAAGCGTGGTGACGCTTTCCACCTCGTGCGTCGCCAGTTTCTCGAGCATCTTCTCATCACGTACTCCCTGACGGAAAGTAGTAATGATAGATGCATCAGAGATACAAGGAATAGTACCTCGTACCTTGGTGAAGCACGAGATGAATGCCCGGAGCGTCTCTCCGGGTTTCTGCCTCACGGCGTGGAGGTGAGCCTCCACACCATGCTGCTGATAAGCACTGGCAAAGTTTGCCGTAAATCTGGCGCAGAGTCCCTCACAGGACTGAATCGTCCCAGGAGTGAGGTTCATGAGCCAAGTCCGGGCTGGCCCAGTCAAGGCTACATGAAAGTAGCTCGCCATGACAGCGTCGTTGCCACCAGCTGCTGTGATGGCGGTGACGTACACCTGTAGGAATTCCGACAGATTAGTGGTACCATCGTACTTCTCTATCAGTTCTGGACGAAACTTGGACGGCCAGGCCACCGCGCGGACAATATAGCAATAAAGTCCATCCACTGTTACAGAAGCAGTATGTTTCCTATCCTCCCTAGACATCTGTATCTGGTGGAAACCAGAGTAAGCATCTAAAAAAGACAAAAGGTCACACCCAGAGGTGGAGTCCACAATATGATCGATATGTGGAAGAGGATAGGGGTCTCTGGGACATGCCTTGTTGAGGATGGTGTAGTCGATGCACATCCGAAGCTTCCCATTGGCCTTTGGGACGACGACCGGATTGGCCAACCACTCGGGGTGGTGGACCTCCTCGATGAAGCCAGCGTGTAGCAGCTTGCAAACTTCTTCACAGATGAAGTTCTGCCGCTCCACGGACTACTTCCGAGGTTTCTGGCATACTGGTTTGGCGTCGGGGTAGATCCTCAGATGGTGCTCGATCACTTCCCTGCGGATCCCGGGCATCTGTGACGGTTCCCAGGCGAACACGTCCACATTTGCCCAGAGGAAAGTGATGAGCACGTCTTCCTATTTCTCCTCCAGGTTTCCCGCGATGCGGGTGGTCCTGGAGGAGTCCGCTCCGATCTGCACGGTCTTCACGGGTACATTATCCGGATCAGACGGCTGAACCTTAGGCGCCCTTGCGGGCGCCCTAGCTTGCGAGGTGGAGGGGGTATCCTCCTCGGAGCGTGCAGCCTCCGCCGCCAGAGCATGCAGTTTCTCAACTGCAGCGACGGCAGCGGTGCGGTCACCCCGCACGGTGAGGACACCGGCAGGGGGAAGGCATCTTCAAGACCAAGTACCCGTAGTGGGAAATGGCCATGAAGCGGTAGAGCGCCGGCCTGCCAATGATGGCATTGAATGGGAGGTTTACCTCCGTGACGTCGAACTGGACGTTCTCCGTGCAGAAGTTCTCCTCAGTCCCGAACATGATTGGTAGAGTGATGCTCCCCAAAGGGAACACCGGGTGTGGGCCCACTCCTGAGAATGGGCGAGAGGGAGCTAGCTTGGACTCCGGGATCTGTAGCTGCTTGAAAGCTGCATAGTTGATGACGTTGAGGTCAGCCCCGCCGTCGATCAGCACGTGATAGAGCCTGATGTTGGCTATGACAGGGGCGGTGACTAGAGGTAGTACACCAGCCCCGGCCATGTTCTCCGGGCAGTCAGATG
Source organism: Panicum virgatum (assembly GCF_016808335.1). Classification (NCBI taxonomy): domain Eukaryota; kingdom Viridiplantae; phylum Streptophyta; class Magnoliopsida; order Poales; family Poaceae; genus Panicum; species Panicum virgatum. The sequence continues at coordinate 33,723,239 of NC_053148.1, read as the reverse complement.
GCCCGAAGGAGATGGTGGTGTTCCTCCACCTGTGGTGAGGCACCGCCCTCAGGACTCCCGGTTTCACCGAGAGGACCTCTCGGCGAAGGGTCTTGACATCTCTCCGGGAGACGAGTTCCGAGCTTCCGCCGTACATCACGTATAGCTTCTTGCGGCGCTCGTCCTCGCCAGAGTCGGTGTCGCCATGGCTGTAGACGCCTTTTAGTTCTCGAGCAGGGGATTGGTACCCCAGCCCCTTCTCCACGGCAGCAGTCTCACTGTCGGAGGCTTTCTCCTTGCCAGACCGCTGGCGAGGAGGGGGTGTGCCGTCCTTGGAGGCCTGCTCACGCCACCCACTAACCCGCTTCGCGAGTTTCTGGATCTCACGGCAGTCAGTGGCGTTGTGGCGAGCAGTGGGATGAACTGGGCATGAACCACCATTGCCACCCTGCGGGCGCGGGCGCTTGCCATTCGCATTCTGGCCCCCAGCTGCCGCTGCTACAGCTGGTGCTGCTGCCGCAGCAACTGGGGCTCCAGCCTGGGGCCCCTGCGACCGCGGTTCTTGTTCTTCTTTTTCTTGCCACCGCCCTGGACGGTAGCTCCGGAGCCAGCAGCCTCGGCGACTCCGTCTTGGGGGGCTGAGTGCCATGCGCGGCCCTCAGCGGCCCTGGCACACTTGTCGGCCAGGGAGAAAAGCGTGGTGACGCTTTCCACCTCGTGTGTCGCCAGTTTCTCGAGCATCTTCTCATCACGTACTCTCTGACGGAAAGCAGTAATGATAGATGCATCAGAGATACAAGGAATAGTACCTCGTACCTTGGTGAAGCACGAGATGAATGCCCGGAGCGTCTCTCCGAGTTTCTGCCTCACGGCGTGGAGGTGAGCCTCCACACCATGCTGCTGATAAGCACTGGCAAAGTTCGCCGTAAATCTGGCGCAGAGCCCCTCACAGGACTGAATCGTCCCAGGAGTGAGGTTCATGAGCCAAGTCCGGGCTGGCCCAGTCAAGGCTACATGAAAGTAGCTCGCCATGACAGCGTCGTTGCCACCAGCTACTGTGATGGCGGTGACGTACACCTGTAGGAATTCCGACAGATTAGTGGTACCGTCGTACTTCTCTGTCAGTTCTGGACGAAACTTGGACGGCCAGGCCACCGCGCGGAGATGATCCGCGAGCGTGGCACAGCCCACCCCAGCAACCGGGGCAGCTGCTGGTGCTCGGGCGTTTCCCGGGAGCTTGGGTGCCACTGCATCCAAGTCGGCGTTGAGATTGCGGCCCTCGATGTTGAGGCGGCGTTCTCACGCCCTTTCCATGGAGATGCGGGCGTCCTCACCCGCGCGCCTGCGGTAGAGCTCCGCCCGCAGGTCTTCTGTTCGCGCACCCCTCACCGTGGGGGAGCGCACGGATGCCGACGCGCCGCCCTGGCACCGGTGGTTGGGTACCACCGCATTGCCAGGCGGAGGTCATTGCCCAGTCCTTGCGGAACTGGGGGAGGCCTGAGCCAGATGGAGGAGACGGTCAACGTCATCCCGCCACTGCCTCAGGGCGTCTGGCGAGGCTGCAGCAGCCGGAGGGTTGCGAAGCAACTCCCTAGCTGCCGCCAGCGCCCCGCTGCTCGCAGCTTGTGAGGGGGCCTTTGACGGGCGCCCTGATTCTCGCTGGCGTGCAACGTGTGCCGCTGCCATCGGTGGCTGCTCCACGGGCACGGTTGCCCTTGGCGCAGGAAGGCGAGAGGCGCGTGGCGCGGATGACGCCACACCCTCCATCTCCACGTCGTCGTCGTGGTGGGAGTGCTCAACCACACGAACCATGGAGACGAGCAAGAGATGAACTAAAACTAGCTAACCACCCCCTACCTGGCGCGCCACATGTCGGGTGGTAAACCCAGCCGGGTGGCAGAATGCACCCGCCTAAGCCCTAAGGGAGAATGAACTCGGGGGGTAGCTAGGATTAGTCCGATCTAGATGCAAGAACACGATGAACACAGAAGGTTTAGAGAGGTTCGGGCCGCCCGAGTGTAATACCCTACTTCCACTTTGTGTTGTATTGCCTGTGCTCACAAGAGATTGCTCCAGAGTGGTTCTAGCTGGTGAGCTGAGAGTGTGAGGGAGAAAGTGTGAGTCCACTTGTCCTGAGACTAGTGTGTGCTCCCCTTTCATAGTCAAAGGGAGGCACGCACATAGCCGTTGGGACCCCGACAGGTGGGCCCAACGTGGATGTATTTAAATAACATAACGCCTAGCGCTATTATGGTGCTACGCCTGGGGAAGATCTTATTCCGGGATTTTGCTGCCTCGTCTGCACGGATGTACTGACCGGCGCAGACCCTCCGACCGGCGTGGTCTTGCCCTGTCATGTTGGTGCGGCGCTTGCAGCTAGCCGGGTAGGCTGCGCCACGCATTCTGCTCATGCCGCGTAGCTTGCGGCGTAGGCGGCATGATGGAAAGGGTCGGACCCCTCCTGGGTGAAATGCTGGTTCCCCGCGCGCCGGGGGGTCCGGATGGCATGGGGGGTCCGGGGACCCCCGGCTATCTGCGCCGGGCGCTGCCTTCTCTAGGACACGTGGCGCCACCGGACCCTCCCCCGAGCAGAGAGCAGGTCTGGGGCCGCTGGCCCAGCGAGGTGGACTCCAGACCGCAGGGGTACGGCTGCTCTGCTATTCAGCGTGTAGTTTAGGATAACTACGCGAGTCCTTGCCCAGACGCAGTAGGAGGGGGTACCCCGGTCCCGGGGTATCAACAGTGTTGATTCTGTAATGGTGCCTTTTCCATCCATGTCTCACCATCCTGCAGGTATCTCCGCCGCGTCGCCACATACGGCTCCTGCTGCTCCGTCACACCCCGCTGGACCTACCAGGTCCTGCTGGGTCTGTGTGGCCTGACTTGTCTTCACCGGTGCTGCCCGGCGGACCCGCTCGGTCTGCTGGGCCTGCGCCCGGGCAGCCAGGAGGGCCTGCCTGGGCTGCTGGGCCTCCCTTGGCGCGATCGGGAGGACCTGCTCCGGCGGCTGGGCGGCCAGGAGGGCCTGCTCCGGCGACTGGGCGGCCAGGAGAGCCTGTGCAGGCTGCTGGAGGAATGGCTTCACCTCCACGGTCGCCAACAGGGGCACCTCCACCCGCTGCCTCATCTTCGCCCCAAGGGGCGCCGCATTCAGGATGCTTCGGTGCCGTCTACAGCAGGCGTCATATCGTCCCTGTTGTAGCTCCGACACCCCCTGGTCGCTTCGGGCTTGTTTACAGCAGGCGCGGTGTCCCTACCTCGGGTGCTTCCTGTTCCAGGACGACTACTTCACCGATTGCGTCTCCAGCGACTACTACCTCACCATCGGCACCACCGCCTCCGCAACACCCTGCTGGGACAATTCATGTCCCTCCTGTTCAGAATCAGTATGCCATGACAACCAGGAGCAAGTCCGGTTTTCGAGTCTCTGCCATCTATCAGGTGGCTCCTCTATCACCACTGCCCAGGAGTTATCGGGCTACTCTTGCCAACTCCAACTGGCGTGCCACCATGGAAGCAGAACATTCTGCTCTTCTTGCCAACAATACGTGGGACCTCGTCCCCCGGCCTCCCCGCTGCAACATTGTTTCTGGCAAGTGGGTTTTCAAGCACAAATTCAAAGCTGATGGATCTCTTGACCGCTACAAAGCTCGCTGGGTCGCTCGTGGTTTTACACAACGTCCGGGAGTCGATTTTGATGAGACTTTTAGTCTAGTTGTCAAGCCTGCCACAGTTCGTACTGTGTTATCCATTGCTCTCTCTCTCTCTCCCCCTCTCTCTCTCTCTCTCGTGCTTGGCCTATACATCAGTTGGATATCAACAATGCTTTCCTCTAGGGCACTCTATCAGAAACTATTTATTCAGCTCAACCAAAAGGATTTGAGGACTCTGCTCACCCAGATTATGTCTGTCGTCTCAAATGTTATCTCTATGGTTTGAAGCAAGCACCTCACACTTAGCACAGCAGGTTTGCCTCCTTACTCAAGATTGGGTTTGTCGAGGCTAAGACGGACACCTCTCTTTTTGTCTACCACTCTGGAGCTGATACAGTCTACCTGTTACTCTATATTGATGATATCATCCTCACTGCCTCTTCTACGAGTCTCCTGCACCGCACCATCAGTACTTTGCAGCAAGAATTCTCTATGAAGGACCTTGGGCATCTCCACCATTTTCTCGGCATGCAGGTTCAACATACCTCCTCTGGCCTGTTTCTCTCTCAGTGTCAATATATGCTTGAGATTCTTGACCGTGCCGGGATGACCAATTGCAAGCCAAGCACCACTCCTGTTGATCTGAATCCCAAGCTCTCTGCTGATGGTGCTCCAGTTTCAGATCCAACAGATTATCGCAGCTTGGCAGGTGCTCTCCAGTACTTGACTTTTACACGGCCAGATATTTCCTATGCTGTCCAACAGCTTTGTCTTCATATGCATGACCCTCAGGAGCCTCATCTCGCTGCTCTCAAGTGAGTCTTGCACTACATCAGTGGCACACTCCATTTGGGCTTGCTCATTCGACCTTCGTCCCACTCTGAGTTGGTGGTATACTCGGATGCTGATTAGGCAGGCTGTCCAGACACTAGGAAGTCCACGTCTGGCTATGCTGTTTTCCTTGGTGACAGTCTTGTCTCTTGGTCCTCCAAACGACAGAACACTGTTTCTTGCTCCAATGCTGAGGATGAGTACAGGGCAGTTGCTAATGCTGTTGCTGAGGCCACTTGGTTACGTCAACTCCTTGCTGAGCTTCATGTTCCCCAACGCAAGACCACTTTAGTATATTGTGATAATATCAGCTTCGTTTACATGTCTTCAAACCCCGTTCAGCATCAGCGCACCAAGCATATTGAGATTGATCTCCACTTCGCTTGGGAGCGCGTTGCTCTTGGTGATGTCCGCATTCTTCATGTTCCCACCACTTCTCAGTTCGCCGACATTTTCACTAAGGGGCTTTCGGCTGCTATCTTCACGGAGTTTCGTTCCAGTCTCAACGTCTAGTCTCCTAACGCTATGACTGCGGGGGCGTGTTAGACTATAAATGTGCTAACTCCTTGGTTATTGGGTTTTCCCATTTATTTACCTAGTTCCCTGTGTTTAGTTTTGGTGTTCACATTTGGCCCCTTTGGCCTCTACTGTGTTCACACCCATGGCCTCTTGGCTTCTTCATCCTATATATGTACTCACCTTCTAATTCTGAGATTATTGAGCAATAGAATTCCTTCAGCCACATCCCAACCATCTCACCACAAGCCTCAAAAGTGGAGCCTATGGTGCGAGCAATGCAACAGCTAACACATGGAATGCAGGTGCGCTGCCATATAGCTTGTGTTGGAATATTTGGGCTACGCCCATTTATTCAATAATAAAGAATTATAGCTCACGAATAAATGATATAAAATTTAAGAGTGATCAAGTCGAGACGTGATGTGTTGTGATTACGGTACGGTGCGGTGCGCTCGGACGTGATATGTTGCGTGGAGTGGACAACTTTACACCAAAGAGTAATAGCCAGGCTATTAGTGGTATTTTGATGGCTGGTGCTTTAAGGTGTTTAAATGCAATCGAGGTTACTAGTAACTGATAGAATGTATACCTGTATGCATATACTTGAGGCCCATATTGGGCGTGTACATCTTCTTGTACTGCAAGCCACATTGGCTATATAATGAGACGTCCCCCACATAGGGCGTGCGGTGTTTCCCTATTTCCTCTACCTTTCTACATGGTATCCAAAGAAGGTAACGATCGGCCTTCTGCTTCCACTCCCTCCTTCCTTCCCCTGCGCTAGGGTTTCCCTCCCTGCGCCCCACCTCTCTGCGATCTCTGACCTAGGGCGCAGCCTCCTCTCCCCCCCCCCTGCACGAACGCAATTCTCTCGCGCCACGCCCACCAGTAGGCCACCACCCTTGGATCAATCTGATCCAGCACCGCCGCCATGAGCTCCTCATCCAGCACTGCCGGGACAGACGCCTCCTCTCCTGTGCTTCCTGCCGCACAAACACAAGCAATCGTCGTTCACCCCTACACCACCGTCAGCTTCAAGCCTCACGTTCTCGTGACACTGGACATGAACAGCGCCAACTACTCCAAGTGAGCTTCGTTCTTCACGGCGTTGTGCGGCAAGTTCAGTCTCCACCGCCACATCGACGGCACCACAGCGCAACCCAACAGCCCTGATTGGGATGTGGCGGAGTGCTGCGTGCGCAACTGGATCTTCGGCACCGTCGACGACTCCGTCCTCGATCTCGCCATCACCAACGAGAACCAGACCGCGCGCCAACTCTGGGTCGCGATCAAGGCCCTGTTCCACACCAACACGGCCTCACGTGCCGTCTTTCTACTCGAGGAATTCCGTACTCTCAAGCAGGGTGACTCCACCATCGACGAGTATTGCTAGCGCCTCAAATCGAAGGCCGCCGCCCTTCGACAAGTCGGTGACCCCATCACCGACTCCCAGCTCATCCTCAGCCTTCTGCGCGGCCTCAAACCTCTCTTCGACTCCGCCGCCGACGACATCGCCAATGCTACAGTTCATTCGTCCTTCATGCGTGCCCATGAGCTGCTCTCTCTCAAAGAGTTGCGCCTCGCCAATGACGCGAAGAACACAGCGGCCACTGCTCTTGTCGCCTCCACCACCTCCTGTTGCACCAGCCCCTGTTGCCGCTCCTCCTTTGCGGACGTCACCACGGTGGCAACAGCAAGGGCGGGGGCAGCGGAGGCAGCGGCCCGCCCAAGTAGAAGGGCGGCAAGGGTCGTCAGCACGCAGCCAAGGAGGCAAGGGCGGCGGCTACGGCCCGCAGAACAGCGCCGGCGCTCAGCAGGGCGCCCAATTCTGTCCCATGGGACCCTGGGTCTGCTTCAACCCGTACGCCCCCCAGGGTCCCTCGGGTCAGCAGGCTGGCGGCTCCTGGCAAGGCGGCCAGGGCGGGTGGTCAGATGGCCACGGTGGGTGGCAGGGTGGGCGCGCTCCAGGGGTTCTCGGCCCCAACCCTCAGGCTCACACAGCATCCGCTCCTGCGCAAGTCTCCGCCCCGCAGATGTGGGATCAAGCCAGCCTCATCGCCGCCCTGAACCAGATGGTGCTCCAGAACTCCAACTCCTGGGTCATGGACTCTGGCGCGACTTGCCACATGCACTTGTCGGATGGTATACTCATTTCCCGCCAACCCCCCTCCCATCCTTTCATCACAATAGGCAATGGTCAAACCATCCTGATTTCCTGTCATGGCAGCTCATACTTACCCACCCATGTGTCAAAGTTTTCCCTTCATAATGTTCTTGTTGTCCCTTCCTTAGTGCGCAACTTACTTTCAGTTCGCCAATTTACCCGAGACAACAATTGCACTATTGAATTTGACGTCTTTGGTTTCTCTGTTAAGGATATCCCGACCAGTCGCTTTGCTGCAATAGCTCCGACGGCTTGTACACCGTCCCCAGCAGCCCAGCACCTCCACACGTCAGCATCGCCATCTCTGCCAACCTCTGGCATCAGCGTCTTGGTCATCCCGGGGCCACCGCCATCAATTTGCTTAGAAATAATGCTTCCATCCATTGTAATAAAGCTAGTCATACTTTATGCCACTCATGTCAGCTAGGCAAGCATGTGCGTCTGCCTTTTTCTACTACTAGTTCTGTTAGCACCAGGCCCTTTGAACTAGTTCATTGTGACGTTTGGACATCTCCTGTAGCGAGTATTTCGGGTGCCCAATATTACCTCGTCATTCTTGATGATTTCACACATTTTTGCTGGATGTTTCCCCTCGTTCAGAAATCCGAGGTTGCTGGTCATCTCACCAACTTCTGCAGCATTGTCCAGACACAGTTCGGCCTTCCCATCAAATATGTTCAGGCTGGTAACGACACCGAGTTCGTCAATCATGCCCTCACCACTATGTTTGCATCCCGCGGCATTCACCTACGTCTCTCGTGACCTTACACCTCCTAGCAAAATGGCAAAGCCAAGCACGTCCTCCGAACTCTCAACAATTGCATTCACACCCTGCTCATTCAAGTTGGCATGCCGCTCAAGTACTGGGCCGATGCCGTCGCCACGGCGACCTACCTCCTCAACCGGCGCCCTCATCCGCTGTTTGCAACAGCATCCCTTATGAGCTGATCTATCGCCAGCCACCCGACTACACTCATCTTCGCTTCTTCGGCTGTCTGTGCTATCCTATCATGGCTGCCACTGCCAAACACAAGCTTGCCCCTCGTTCTACAGCCTGTGTTTTCCTCGATTATCCCTCTTCCCACAAGGGGTACCGTTGTCTAGACCTCACCACATGGCGGATCATCATCCCTCGCCATGTCGTGTTCGACGAGACTTGTTTCCCGTTCAGTGCTAACACTTCCAGTGCGCTGCCGAGCTCTCTGGACTTTCTTCTTTCAGGTCGTGTCGCGCCGGTGCCTTTCACTGCAGCAGCGGCTCCATCTGCAGTCGCTCCTTCGCCTGTCGAGGTGGAGCAGTCGTGCCTTGGTACTCACCTGGAGGAGCTTCCCGAGGACCTCGCTGTCCTCCAGGTCGGTCCGGTAGTTGGCTTTGCACTGGCTATAGCTCCGGCCGGCCCTCTTCCACTCCTAGTGTACACTCGGCGTCGGGCTGCGGGAACTGCGGCACCTCCTGCACCCGCTGCTGCCCCCCCCCCCCCACCGGCTGCAGCTGCTGCGGCGGTCCTGCTGCCGCCACCCCCTCAGCCGGCTCCTCCTAGCTGGCCTGTGACGAGGTCCCAGGCATGCTCTCGGCGGCCTGTTCAGCGCTACGGCTTCTCACCACCACCGCCACCGCCTCCGGCACCGATGGCTCAAGTGACCGTCGCCACCACTGCTATCTCCCCGATCTCGGGGAACTACAGGACTGCACTCGCAGATCTGCAGTGGCGGGCGGCTATGGCTGAGGAGTACCAGGCACTCGTCGACAACCACACTTGGCGGGTCATCCCGAAGCCCCCTAGCGCCAATATTGTGACAGGCAAGTGGATTTATAAACATAAATTCCACTCCGATGGCACCCTTGCCCGTCACAAGGCTCGCTGGGTCATTCGTGGCTTCACCTAGCGCCACGGCATCGACAACGGCAAGAAGTTCAGCCCTGTCGTCAAGCCTGCCACGATCCGGGTCGTCCTCAGCCTTGCTACTTCACGACACTGGCCGATACACCAGTTTGACGTGAAGAATGCATTTCTTCACGGACGCCTGGAGGAGATCGTCTACAGTCAGCGGCCTCCTGGCTTCATCGATCCTGCTCACCCTGACCATGTCTATCTGTTACAGCGCTCTTTGTATGGTCAGAAGCAGGCTTCACGAGCGTGGTACCAGTGTTTCGCCACTTATCTTCGTCAGCTAGGTTTCGTCGCCTCTGCCACCGACACCTCCCTCTTTGTACTCCAAGAGGGGGGCGCCACCGCCTACCTGCTGGTGTACGTCGACAACATCATCCTCACGGCCTCCTCGTCGAACCTGCTCCGACGAATCACTACTCGTCTCCACTCCAAGTTCGCCATGACGAACCTTGGTGAGCTGCACCACTTCCTCGGGATCTCCGTCACGCGCTCCTCCGACAGGTTGTTCCTCAGCCAGCACTAGTATGCGCTGGACTGCCTCTAGAGGGCGGGCATGGCCGAGTGTCACTCGACATCAACACCTATTGACACTCGAGCCAAGCTCTCGGCCACGGAGAGCCCACCTGTTGCCGACCCCTCTGAGTATCGCAGCCTCGCCGGTGCTCTTCAGCACTTGACCCTGACGCTTCCAGATCTTGCATATGCAGTACAGCAAGTCTCCCTGTTTATGCATGATCCCCGGGAGCCTCACCTTGCGCTGATCAAGTGCATCCTTCTCTATGTGAAGGGCTCCTTCTTAGTCGGCCACCACATCAGCACCGGGCCGGTTGACAAGCTAGTAGCCTACTCCGACGCTGACTGGGCAGGCTGCCCCGACTCCTGCCGCTCCAAATCAGGCTTCTGCGTCTTCCTCGGAGACAGCTTGGTGTCTTGGTCATCCAAACGGCAAACCACGGTGTCTCGGTCCAGTGCGGAGGCCGAGTACTGGGCTGTCGCTTATGCGGTCGCCGAATGTTGCTTGCTGCGCCAACTCCTTCAGGAACTCCATGTCCCGCTGAAGGTGGTTACGGTGGTCTACTGCGACAACGTCAGCGCCGTCTACATGACTGCCAACCCGGTCCACCACCGCCGTACCAAGCACATTGAGATCGACATACACTTCGTTCGTGAGAAGGCGGCTCTCGGCGAAGTTCGTTTTCTTCATGTGCCATCACAATATCAGTTCACTGATATCATGACGAAGGGGCTTCCTGTGCAGCTATTTCAGAATTTTCGGTCCAGCCTTTGCATCCGGAATCCTGATGCTTCGACTGAGGGTGCGTGATAGAATGATAGAATGTATAGCTGTGTGCGTATAATTGAGGCCCATATTGGGCATGTACATCTTCTTGTACTGCAAGCCACATTGGCTATATAATGAGAGGTCAACCCCCCCCCCTCGCATAGGTTGTGCGGTGTTTCCCTATTCCCTCTACCTTTCTACAGTAACCTATGCTTTGATGGCCATTGCTGACCTTGAAGACCGTCCAGGTGCGTCCCGCTCGCTGGCTCACTTGCCTATATAAGAGGCACCTCACCTCTCCTCACTACACACCCTCCAAAACTCTAAAAGGCATTCCTGCTTAGGAAGCCTCTCTTGTCCCTCATTGTTCTGCTGCTCTTGCTGCATTAGTATTCCCAACGCAAACTTCTGTGTGCACAGAGCTTGCGTGAGCAGGCCTCCGGAACCTTGCTGATTTGAGATCCTGCTCAGGATGGGAGGGCGATAAGGTTTTTGGGGAGCGTACAACTACGTGACTGCTCGCTCGAACAACTACTTCATCTATGTCCTAGTGGCCGACATCGTCTACATCCCGGTGGCCCGATCGACTTCTCGTCCACAATCTGTACGACTACTTCCTGATGGCCGTACATGTGGTCCCCAAGTGAACACCAAGATTGTCCCGACTCCTTTCCGATGGCTATCTGCACTGCAACGACTCAGTTCGGCTACAACGAGCAGCCCAAACCAACATAATGTTCAGTCATGTTTATAAGTGAGAATAAGATGGACATAAGCACATATTTTGTTATCACAAGATCACTAATTTATGTCATGGAATTATTAATAATATCTAGAATTAAAATATACTGTAAACTGCCTATATATCTAACAGCTTGTACTTACAAAACTACCGCTCAAACATCTAAGCAGGAAGGAAGCAAAGATCAAAGGAGCGACAATACTAGCACAGATAAGGATACGCGTATTGATATCGGGCGGATACCGCATTTTCCAAAAGAAAGGATATGGCATTTTCCAAAAAAAAACATACACTGATATGTTTTATTATATTTAAATAAATTATATTTAAATAAATAAATAATGCATAGAAGTAGCTACCGAGTCTGCTAACAGTGCACAATACATGCATTTCCATAAAGAATTGCCTCCGTTTCAAAAAAAAATTGCCTCCACCTGATTTAGGCCTCCCTAAAATAGTGTCGATATCCTATGGTGGTGGAGCCCTGATGTTAGTAGACGATGGAGAAGCTACGCTGGCTAGGGGTGGTAATGGGTCATGGCCCTAATGGCCTCTTCACAGCCCAATAAAGCCCTTAAAATTTTTAGTTCAAAAATACATATGTTTAGAGCCCGGCCCTTTTTAGGGCCCGATCCTTAGATTTTCTAGTTCAAAATGTTGGGCCCTTTACCACCCCTAACGCTGGCACGACTTTGTTACCTTCTACACGAGGCCGGGAAAATCTAAGCAAGAAAAAAACGCAAGATCAGGAAGGGGAACAAAGAAATCAACGCGTTTGATCGGACGAAGGAAGAAATCTAGCAACAAGAACTGAAGAACACTAGCCACGGGATTAGAATAGAACGGGAAGAAAGTAATCGAGAAATAAGAGCAATAGATCCAGAATGGGAAAAGCGAAGAAACTGACCGAAGTTCGCCGCTGGTCGCCGGCTGCGAGCAGGTGCTGGACTAGAGGTTGTCACGGGCGGGCGGCGGCGTCGCGCGTGGAGTCAACGTGGTGTGATGGGACAGTAGTGGGCCGATTGGACTGGGCCGTATCCAAAAGAAAACAAAAAAATCTCCCCCATATTCCTTGCGCTGAAGACCATGAGCTCGATCAATATTTTGTCTCTCTTTTCCTTCTCCTTTCTACTCCAATCGACTCCTCGGCCAATTCCCGCGTCAGTGGCGCCTTTGCCGCCTTTATCGGACGTCGGTGTATTGGGAATCAGATGCTCTCCAGTCAGCCACTTTCACGGCAGCATCGCACGGGATCCCGCATCGCACCGTCCGCTGGGATCGAGCAGTGACGAGTCCCACGCGCTTCCCCCTATCCACACATTGGGCCGTGGCCCAACAAGACGGACGCGACGGTTTGTGAGGCGGCGATCATCTGGTACTCGTGCTCGTTCACCATCTAGCGAGTAACTGGTGCAGTAATCTGCACTCCTATCTCTTCCTATGTCCTCATATCAGATTGCAATGATGTTCTCATTTAATTATGCCTTCCACCTCCCTCGTCACTTCCGGTGTTCTAATTTGATTGCCTTCTACCTCCCTCATTAGATTGTGTTGGAATTGATTGAAGGAAACATCAAGTTGCCTCAAACAAAATGAGATCTGCATATTTGAGATGGAACAAAACAGGTGTGTAATCCATGGTTGCTACATTCTCTGTGAGATCAGATCGATTTGTTCAAATTACCATGAAATCTTTTCTCTTTTTTTTGCTTGTAGGGAGGGTTAGCTGGCTAGTTTGTTACCTCAAGTTGGTATGAAGTTTAGTATTGTAGAAGAGATTTGGATGTTTTAAGATTAGCTCTGGTGGTCAAAAAGGATTTGAGGTTAGAAAAAGATATACAAATAAAAGGAAGTCTGATGGGAAGGTTAGATCCTGCAAATATGTTTGTGCAAAGGAGTATCATAGATTGAAAGATAAAAAGGATCATCCGACAAAGTGTCCAAGCGCTGTATTGGATTTGGGGAATTTTTCTGGTGTGTTGCTTACCCAACACACACACATTCTCTACTTCTTTATACCATGCTCTTTCACATAGGTCCTTTACATTTGTAGTATTTACACCAACACTCCTCCTCAAGATGGGCTGAAAATATTTATCATGCCCATCTTGTTACAAATTGACTCATTATCTTTAGGGCCTAAACCTTTTGTGAAGCAATCAGCTAGTTGGCTACAAGACTTGATGTATTCTAGCCTTAAGACCCCACAATTCAACTTCTCTTTAATAAAGAACCTGTCAATCTCCACATGCTTTGTGCGATCAAATTGAACTGGATTATTTGCAATATTGATTGCTGCAATGTTGTCACATTGAAGTATCATTGTTTCATTCCGCAACAGTCGAAGTTCCTTTAATAAGCTCTTTAACCACATCATTTCACATAGGCTCAATGCTATTGCTCTATACTCGGCCTCTGCAGTAGACCGAGCCACCACTGCTTGTTTCTTGCTCCGCCATGAGACAAGATTACCACCCACAAATACACAATATCTAGATGTCGATCTTCTATCATCCTTGCTACTTGCCCAATCTGCATCACAGTACCCTTCCAAATCCAGATGTTTGCTCTTCCTAAACCACAACCCCTTTCCTGGAGTCCCTTTCAAGTACCTCAGGATTTGATACACCAAATCCATATGCCCTGTTCTTGGGTCATGCATGTATCTACTTACCACACATACTGCATAAGATATATCAGGTCTGGTATGACACAGGTATATTAGTCGTCCAACTAGCCTTTGATATGTTTCTCTATCAACTGAATCTCCTGACTGGGCACAAATTTGGTGATTTCTATCAATTGGGGAGGTACATGGACGACATCCAAGCATACCTGTTTCCGCCAATATATCAAGAACATATTTTCTTTGAGAGAGAGAACAATTCCTTTTTGTGACCGGACAATCTCAATCCCAAGAAAATATCGAAGAGGTCCGACATCTTTTACTTCACAGGCCTTCCTCAAACTCTTCTTTAGGAATTTGATCCCCTCTACATCATCTCTAGTAATTACTATATCATCCACATACACAGCCATAATGGTGATGAATGATCCCTTGTGTTTGTAAAAGACGGTGTGATCACCATTGCATTGTTGTAGCGAAAATGGCCTCTCATGCCATATTTCAATATAATGTTTTGGTGATTGATATAGACAACACAACACTTGGACTAATATGATTGTTAAGATAACCATTCTCAGGCTTTTAGGTTCAAGTGATGACAAAGAGAAGATAGGCGTAGCTAGGCCCGAAGGGCCGCCCCTACCATGAAGAAAACCAACTCAAAGAAATGCTGAATTGGACGAGTTCTAAAGAAATCAGTAGCACCGGAAGAACTGATGCTATAGGCATCGGTGCATCCGATGGTTGTCGGATGATCCGACGGCCTGGCTATTGGCACAAGTCTGTGCACCTCTGGAGATCATGTGAAGATCAATTGAAGCACCGGTTGAACCGACGGCTTCAAGATAGGCATTGGTGCATTCAACGTACCATGTTCCAGAGATGATGTCAAGCACGCAGGAGCCAAGTCTTCAGCACCAGTTGAACCGGCGATACATCGGAGCATAGCACCGGTGTAATGACGTCAGCAGAAGAGGAAGACCCAATGGCTAGTCCAGTTGCTGTGAGTGAATGGTTTAACCGACGGCTAAGCATCGGTTCAACCGGTGGTCACTGTGTCAGCTGTCAGGAACTCAACGGCCATTTCAGGTCTTAGAGTGACCGGATGAACCGATGCTACCCCTGCCAGAGGCATCTGTTCATCCGATGGTACGTAGATTTTTGCTGACCATTGGAGCAACGGCTCCACGACTTGGAGGCCTATATATATGGCATCCCCCGGCCATTTGAAGCTTGCTGGAGTTGCTAGAAGTCACACACATACCCAAGATCATCTCCAAGCCATACAAGAGCCCATTGATCATATCCTTAGCCTTTAGCACTAGCCTTGTAAAGTGTGAGTGCTAGATTAGCTCTTAGTGAGTGAGATTGCGAGGCCTTAAGCCTTTGTGCTATGGTTCTCTAGTGAACCAAAAGAAGAGCTTGGTGCGCCGGCCCCTTGGAGCTATGAAGCTCGCCGGCAACGTCATCGACCCTCCGACTTGGTGTGGAGCGGCGACGACACTTTGTGCGGGGGACGTGGAGACCACCATCATTTGTGGAGAAGCTCCTTAGTGGAACCAGGGGCCAAGGTGACCGTGATTGTGTTCACGGAAGAGACTTGGTGGCCGAGTAGCAATACTCTTAGTGAGTGCTACAACAACGTGGATGTAGGTGTGCCTTTGTGGCTAACCGAACCACAGGATAAACACCCGCGTCAAGAGTTTGCTTTCTCCTATCCCGTTCTTTAAGCTTCCGCATTTCATTCTAGCAATTTGTGTGCCTTTACTTTCATAGAGTAGTTTCTTGATAGGAAAGGCTATAGGTTGCTAAACTCTTTTGGGATAGGGGTTTCACACTAGAACAACCATAGTTGCACATCTAGATAGCCTGTTTTAGATTAAGTTTTGTGCAAACTAGTTGGAGCCATAGGTCTAAGTTTTTTAGAGTGCCTAATTCACCCCCTCCCCCTCTTAGGCTAGAGCACCCGATCACTATCAATTGTGTATAACCCATATCACACACTGCCCATCTGAACCTATCAAACCATGCACGGGGTGACTGCTTCAACCCATATAATGATTTCTTGAGCCTACACACTTTTCCAACAATTTGATTATTTGCAAACCCTGGTGGGATTTCCATATAAACTTCTTCTTGCAAATCACCATGAAGAAATGCATTCTTCACATCCAACTGGTGAAGAGGCCACCCAAAGTTGACAGCACAAGAGATTAAGGTCCTCACTGTACCCATCTTTGCCACAGGGGCAAAGGTTTCATCATAGTCAATGCCATATGTTTGACTGTACCCTTTTGCAACTAATCTTGCCTTGTATCTATCAATCAAGCCTTATGGAGTCTGTTTTACAGTGAAAACCCACTTGCAGCCCATGGCCTTCTTTCCCACTGGAAGTTGAACTAGATCCCGTGTCTGTTTTTTTGGAGAGCACACATCTCTTCTTTCATTGCATCGTTCCACCTTGGGTCTTGTTTTGCACACCTCCAATCCTTTGGAATGGACAATGACCGCAATGATGCAACAAATGCTCTATGTGCAGGTGAAAGATGAGAATATGAGACATAATTGGCAATGTCATGATCTGCACTAAGATGTTCAAAGCCATAGCGGACAAGAGGTTTCCCAGAATTGACTCTAGCATCTCTACGTTGAGCAAGAGGTAAATCTACATTATCAAGGGTGGGAGGAACATTACCACTTGACTCAGGTTGGATTGAGGAGCTTGATGGAGAGAGATTCAAGGAGGGATTTGGGACTGGTGAGTCAACCTGTTGTGACTGTGGTTGCCTGACATGCTCCCCCTGACCTTTAAACCGCCTTCGTTGATATACTATTGGTTGCTTGGTATTGATTTCCCCATCTATCCTTTACTCCGTTGCATTTACAGGACACGAAACTGTCCCAACAATCACCTCATTTTCCCCATTTTCCTGGAAATCAGTAACCTCCTCCTATTCTTTGTCCTCCTGAACATCACTCAAGGTTGTCCCAATGATCACCTTTCCACCATCTTTGTCCTTCTGAATGTCACACGGGATTGTTCCAACAATCACTTTTTCTTGAGTCACATCCTCATGTTGCACATATCCATTCTCCCCCTCTCTACAGTCAATCTCAGTGACTGAAGAGAACTCTTCCAAGAATGCATCCAAATCACACTGTTTGGTGTAGTATGGTTCAGACTCACGAAAAGTCACGTCCATACTCACAAATAATCTTTTCCCAATAGGATCCCAACACTTGTACCCCCTTTGTGTAGACAAATAGGCAACAAAGACACACTTCACTGCTTGGGGATCCAACTTTCCCACTGAAGGTCTATGGTCTTTGACAAAGCAAACACAACCAAATACCCTAGGAGGCACCTTAAATTCCCGTTGTCCCAACAGAAGCTCTATCGGTGCCTTCATGCCTAGTATCCTGGATGGCATGCGGTTAATGAGATATGCTGCTGTCATCACGGCCTCACTCCAAAGATACTTAGGCACATTCATCTGAAACATTAGGGACCGTGCTACCTCTATTAAGTGTCGATTCTTCCTCTCAGCTACACCATTTTTGTGGTGGAGTACCAGGACAGGTGGTTTGATGTATTATCCCATGATCTGAAATATATTTGGCAAAATCATTGTTCACATACTCTTTCCCATTATCAGTGCAAATAATGCGGACCTTCACATTAAATTGATTTGTAACCAAATTACAAAAATCCTGAAAGCATCGAAGAACCTCATTCTTCCCTTTGAGCATGTAAATCCATGTCATATGGGTATTGCAATCAATAAAGGTGACAAATCCTTTAAAACCACTCAAAGATGTAACAGAACAGGGACCCCAAACATCAGAGTGTACTAACATAAAAGGTTCACAGCTACGAAGACCAATACTAGGATAACTTGATCTTGTATGTTTGCCAAGTTCACATGCATCACATAAAAGCTTACTTTTGTCCACCTCCTTAAACAAATTAGGATATAATCTACTCAAGCCTTCAAAAGGTATATGGCCTAACCGACGATGGAGCAAGAAGATCTCCTTCTCATGTCCTCCACTAGTGATTACCAATGCTGACTCATCCTGGTTGATGAACCACAGTCCATTATGCCTGACTCTAGTCCCAATCACCCTCCCCGTACTCTTCTCCTGAAAGATGCAAGATTTCTCCTGAAAGTTGCAGCAGGAAGAGCAAGGAAGAAAGAATGTCCTTGGGCGAGGGCGTGGAGGAGGAAGAGGTGGTGATGCGTTTGGTCGAGGAAGAGGCCGTGGACATGGTAATGGTGCTGCAGATGAAACGATAGATCAGGATACTTTCAGACTACATCGCAATGACAATTTTCAACGCCATCGCAATGCCATCAATAATCAGCCCAATGAAGAGAAGTTTGGAAAGTTGAAATTCAGCATGCCTAAATTTGAAGGTACATCTAACCCTGACGCATATCTCACATGGGAGTTAAAGGTTGATAAAATATTCCGTGTGCATAATTATTCAGAGGAAAAGAAGGTGCATATGGCTGCACTTGACTTTGATGGATATGCTCTGATTTGGTGGGAACAAATTCAGAATCAAAGAGAGGAGAATGGTGAATTTCCAGTGGCAACCTGGGCTGAAATGAAAAAGGAAATGAGAGCACGTTTTGTCCCAAAACATTATAAATGTGACCTCTTTGACAAGCTGCAGAATTTGAAGCAAGAAACCAAATCTGTGGAAGAATACTACAAGGAAATGGAGCAAGCCATGATTAGAGCTCGTGTGCATGAGGATGAAGAGCAGTCCATGGCACGCTTTCTCTCTGGTCTAAACAAGCCAATCAAACGAGTTGTGGAATTTCAGACCAACAACAATATAGTGGAGCTAGTACATATTGCACAAAAGGCTGAGCGGCAATTGCATGATGATGCTAAACCAACCAAGCATTCAGCTTTCAGCTCAAGAGCATCATCAAGTGCTACAAAAATAGCAAAGTTTGATTTGGGATGAGGTATATTTGCACCCGGTTCCAGCTCCAAAGCTAATGATCATTCCAGCGCCGCTGAAAAAGCTGATGCTTCAACAAATGTGGAGAAATTTGCACGGCCAACATCATCTAAGGCTAGTGCTCCAGCAAGTTCCACCTCTAGAAGTAGTGGAATTCAATGTTTCAAGTGCTTGGGAAGAGGCCATGTCATCAAGGATTGTCCTAACAATCGAGTCATGATTATTACTGAAGATGGAGGATATGATTCAGCTAGTGAAGGAGAGTGTGAACTTCTTGCTGAAAATGATGAAATTGATGCAACACATGAAGTTGAAGATGCTGACTACAAAACTTATCCTTTTGAGGCCGGTCACACAATTGTAGTCACCAAGGCATTGAGTGTTCAGCTCAAAGATGAGAAGTAAGAACGGAGATTCAACTTGTTTCACACCCAAGCAAAGGCAACTGGCAAGTTGATCAAGTTGATTATTGATGGGGGTAGCTGCCACAACCTAGCCAGTAAAGAAATGTGTGAGAAATTGGGACTGACCTTGATAAAACACCCTCACCCATATCATGTGCAATGGCTTAGTGATTGTGGAGAAGTCAAGGTGCAGCATATGGTGAGAGTAACATTCAGCATACATGATTACACCGACACTGTTGACTGTGATGTTGTGCCCATGACGGTTTGCCACTTGCTGTTGGGAAGGCCGTGGCAATTTGATAGGTGTGTTGTACATGATGGGTATGAAAACACACATGCCTTCAAATGGCAAGGGAAAGGGATCAAATTATTGCCAATGACACTAGCTCAAATCATGGCAGCTGACATGCAAAAGAAATTGAGTGAGAGCGAGAGAGAAAAGAAAAACGCTAGTGCTGTCCAAAAATCAGTGAGTGAGCGCCACAAGCTAAACATGAGTGGAAAGAGAGAGCATGAGAGGAAAAGGGTTGTCATGATAGCCACCAAATCTAAAATGAGAGAAATGAGGGAGAACCCAAATATGACACACTTTGTGCTGCTGTACAAAGATGCAATTCTTACCACTAACGACATGACTTCTCTTCCTACTGTTGTTTCCAATGTGTTGCAGGATTTCATTGATGTTTTTCCGGAGGAAGTACCAGCTGGCCTACCTCCACTTCGTGGAATTGAACATCAAATAGATCTTATTCCAGGGGCTTCACTTCCAAACCGACCACCGTACCGCACCAATCCGGAAGAAACGAAGGAAATTCAGCGACAAGTACAAGAACTACTCGACAAAAGTTATGTGCATGAAAGCCTCAGTCCTTTTGCTGTCCCTGTTATTCTTGTTCCAAAGAAAGATGGTACTTGGAGAATGTGTGTTGATTGTAGAGCTATTAACAACATCACTATCCGATAACGTCATCCCATCCCTAGGCTTGATGACATGCTTGATGAACTTAGTGGTGCTGTTATTTTCTCTAAAATTGACCTACGTAGCGGATACCATCAGATTAGAATGAAGGAAGGAGATGAACTGAAAACAGCCTTTAAAACAAAATTTGGTATGTATGAGTGGTTAGTAATGCCTTTTGGTTTAATGTAACACCCGGTTTATAAAAGAACATAAACCGAGCAATCATATACGTGCCAGGATCAAGTCACACGTATATACAACAGAATGAACAGTATATCATAGCACATATCACGAATAAGACATAATAAAACGAATACGAATGTTATTTATTACAATAATGACAAAAATGTCTGATACAGCGGAAGCGAAGTACAAAATACGATAAAGCTCTCCGAAGCTGAAGCAGGGCGCCACAGGGACGTCGACTGGGAGACGAAGCACCTAGAAGTCCTCGTAGTCCTGGTAGCGCTGGACGAACTCCCTCGAGTCGGCAGGAACTGAGCAGCAGTAGCGAAGCCAAGAGGAAAAAAAGTAGAGAAGAGGCAAGAGTGAGTACACAACTTGTACTCAACAAGTATAACACCAACTATGAGGCTCTAGGCTGGCTGACTCAACTGCATTAGCTTTTAAGTGTTGGCAAAATTTTATTAAAACTATTTACTACGAGTGGATGAGTTACCATTAACCCAGTTACATAGTAATTAATCAGATTTAATCATACTACTACTGAGATCCAAACCAAAACCAAGCCACCAAGGTAACCCCGAGAAGCACCTCCCTCGTCGGAAGGAGATAACTTCACTAATCAAAAGGAGGATCTGGGCCGCTCATAACCGTGAGCACGGCTAGTATACCAGTTTTACACTCTGCAGAGGTTGCACATCTTTACCCACAAGTCGTGAGCTACGCCAGTTGTTCATCACACTTCCTTAGGTGAGATGGCCAGCGACTCACTACGAGGCCTTTAAAAAGAATCTCGTTGGTAAGGCGTAACCGCGAGAGTTAGGTCGGCGACGATGGGGCCCACCTCCGGGGGTACAAGCACAGGAGCGCAATCCAAGCACAGACCAAGCCGGAGGAGCAGGGACCATTGAAGCTTACTACTCTTGCCCCGCAGGTAAGTTACTCCAAACCAAAAAGATCTAATTATTACGCCAAGTCTATCCCATTCTAGCCTTGTGGTAGCGCTGTTGTCCCAGGTTGTCGCTCTATGAACCGGTCCTTATGGAGAGTGGCCAACCAAGCACTAAGCACCGTGCTGGCCCCCTAAACCATGTTTCTAAAAAAAACATCTTTTAACGAGAAGTGAGCCACTCAAGCCACACAGAGTGCCACTCTCAGGATTAAATTCAAGTAAACCATTAATCAATTTAATTAAAAAGGACCGAGTGTGTTATAGCGCGGCACCTAGCACAACTAACCAAAATGCAACCCAAAGGTATATATAAAGGATATAAACTGGCTAGGAAATCCTTAAAGGCATACAGTATTAAAATGCAGTATGAAATTGTAATTAAAAGTGATAGGTTGTTCATGTTATACTTGCCTTCCTCGTACTGCTCTGGCTGCTGCTCAAAGTGCTCGGAAGAAGGCTGCTCCTGGTACTGGTACTGGGGCTCCTCAACTGGATCAGCGTCTACTCACGAACACATGGCCAAAACAATGCACAATAATAAGCATACAAACAAACATTAACAAAAACTAAGGAACAGTACATCAATACATAAAAACAGCACACTAAACTACTCTAATACTGTTCTACGCGTTACAACGATCGCGTGGATATAAAGAACGCTAAAAACGGAGCTAAAACGCATAAACTAGGCCAAAAACAAGTCCTAGGGGCTTATTTGTAAGAAAAACAGGGTTCCAGGGGTTTTTCTGCAAAAACTGAGGGCCTAGACGTAATTAACAATTAGATCTAAGGGCCATCGTGCAAAACTGACAGCTCTGGACGGCGGGTACTAATACCGGAAAGTGCAGGGGCCTATGTGAATAAAACAGGACTAAACTGGAAATAGTTTTGAACTAGCCAGGGGCGCGGGTTGAAAACTCAGAACCCGGGGGGTTCTTTAGCAAAAGGGGCGGGCCAAACCGGTATCTTCGGATCTGATCCGTTGGATCGAGATCCGGCGGATTAGATCGAACCGGTACGCGATCTAATCGCGTCCGTCCGCGACGGATCGTGCGGTCCAGGGAGATTGGGCGCTGGGCGGCGGCGCTCAGCCGCCGGAGCAGAGCTCCGCGGCGGCGAGCTCGCCGGAGCTGGCCGAAACGGCGTTCCAGGGGGTTATTCGAGACGCGGTTTGGCTTGGGAGCACCCTCTTGGTATGCGCAATCCACCTGTGCGCTCAGGGCAGTGGATTGGGGACCGGGGTGTGGTGCTCGCCGGTGATGGCGGGGTTGAGCGGCGGAACATCGCCGGAGTGCGCTGTGCGGACCTCGAAAGCGGGCTAAGGGCCAGAACGACTATCGCAAAGGAACGGGTGGGTTGTTGTGATGCTCACCGAGGTTCGAATCGGGGAAAAGCGTGGCGCAGGATGCTTGGCGTCGCGGGCCGGCGGCGAGTCGCGGCGGCGCTCGGGAGAAGTCGCTGTGGCGGGGAGATCCGAGCTTCTGGGTGGCACGGGCCAATGCGGGGCGTCACTGTGAAGCAGGCAGAGGTGTTAGCGGGGTTAGGCGAGCCACGGCGGCGAGGAATCGAGCGGAGGCCGACTCACCCACGGCGGCGATGTCCGGAGCAATCTCGGCGCTGCACAGGCCGAAGTCGGAGGAGAAGGGTCTGGAGAGGATCCTGGGCGCGCGGCGGGACTATTGCGGGGGTAGGCGAGGGCTGGAAAGGCGCGGTATGGCCGGTCCGTGACGGCGCAGAGGACTTGCGCGGCGGAGCGGTGTGGAGCGAGGGGGGGAAGGCGGCGCTAGGGTTTGGATCGGCTGCGGGTGGATGGGAGGGGCGCAGGGGTGAGGATTCCTTTTATAGGGCGGCGAACCTTGGGGTGCGTGCTAGGGACGCGGGCGCAGCGCGGGGATCACGGCGAGTCTGTTCCGCGCGGCCGTCGCGCCGGAGAGGAAGGAGCTGACCCGTGGGGTCGTGCTGTCAGCGGCGTGGGGCGACGCGGGCTGAGCGGGCTGTTGCGCGAGCGGGACTGGGCCGTGGGACGCGGGGAGAGGCAGGCCGCGGCGCGGTGACGCTGGGAGCGCGAGGCGGATCGGGCCGAGCGGGAGGGGCGCGCGGGCCGTTGCGGGGCTCGGCTGGGCCGAGTGGAGAGCTGGGCCGCGCACGGGTGGGAGAGGGAGTCTGGGCCGGCCGGTGCACTGGGCCAGGGAGGGAAAAAGGGAAAAAGGTAAGTGGGCCGGGCTGCGTTTGGGCTGGGTCGGCTTGGGCTCGGGCCGGACTGGGCCGAGCGCGGGTTTTGGCGTGGGAGCGGGTTGGGCTGGGGTTTTCCTGGGTTTTGGGCTTCCTTTCCTTTTTCTTCTTCTATTTCTTTTCCTTTCTAATTTCTAATTCAAACAAGTTTGAATTCAAATTTGAATTTGAATTCAAACCACACTCAAATAAAAGTATGCACCAGCATGAATGCAACAAAAATTTAAACCTATGATAAATTTTAATTAATTAAGGAACAAAAATTAGATTAAATGCCAACTAAACACAATAAACCTTAGAAATTTAAATAAAGCCAATTAAATTTATTAATAAATACTGAAATTTAAAATTAGGGTGTTACATACCCTACCCCCTTAAAGAAATCTCGTCCCAAGATTTAGCTGGGCTGGCTAGCAAAGAGATCTGGATATGTCTTCTTCAACTCATCTTCTCGCTCCCAAGTAGCCTCAGCTTCACTGTGATGACTCCACTGAACTCTGCACATCTTGATGCGCTTGTTCCGAGTAACCCTTTCTGATGTCTCCAGAATCTTCACCGGATGCTCAGTATAAGTCAGATCCTCCTGAACATCGACCCCATCCAGTGGTGCCTGCTCCTCGGGTACTCGCAAACACCTCTTCAGCTGAGATATATGAAAGACATCATGAACTCCTGAGAGACTGAGAGGTAACTCCAGGTGATAAGCAACTTCGCCTTTCCGCTCTAGCACCTTGAATGGCCCCACATACCGAGGTGCTAACTTCCCTTTGACATTGAATCTGCGGATTCCTCTCATCGGAGACACCTTCAGGTACACATAATCACCAACACTGAAAGTCAGGTCTCTCCGCTTGCCATCAGCATAGCTCTTCTGTCTGCTCTGTGCAATCCTCAGATTTTCTCGCACAGCCTGAACCATCTGCTCTGCATCATCTATGATCTCAGGGCCAAAGAGCTGCTTCTCACCAATCTGATCCCAATAGAGAGGAGTCCTGCACTTTCTGCCATACAATGCCTCGAAGGGAGACTTCTTCAGACTGGCCTGATAGCTGTTGTTATATGAAAACTCAGCAAAAGACAGACACTTATCCCAACTGGTACCATACTGAATAGCACAAGCTCTCAGCATATCCTCCAACACTTGGTTGGTTCTCTCTGTCTGCCCATCTGTCTGAGGGTGATAAGCCGTACTGAAACGCAGCTTCGTATCTAATGAATCATGAAGCTGCTCCCAGAACCGAGAAGTGAACTGAGACCCTCTGTCAGATATAATCTTCTTGGGCACCCCATGCAAGCAGACAATCCGAGAGATGTACAACTCTGCAAGTCTAGCACCGGAGTAAGTAGTGTTCACTGGAATGAAGTGAGCAACCTTCGTCAGACGATCCACTACTACCCAAATGGAGTTGTACCCTTTCTGAGTACGAGGCAATCCAACAATGAAGTCCATAGGGATTTCCTCCCATTTCCACTCTGGAATCTTCAAAGGCTGTAACAGACCTGCTGGCCTCTGATGCTCAGCCTTGACACGCTGACAGGTGTCACATATAGCCACATACTCTGCCACTGAACGCTTCATCCCATACCACCAGAAACGTTCCTTCAGATCATAATACATCTTGGTGCTGCCCGGATGAATAGAGTATGCTGTATCATGGGCCTCACTCAGAATCAACTTCCGGAGATCATGCACATCAGGCACGCAGATCTGGTTCTTGTACCACAAAGTACCCTGATCATCCTCTCTGAAATGAGGAGCCTTGCCCTTCTTGAGCAACTCACGAATCTCCTGCAGCTTCTCATCATCTTTCTGATGCTGCCTGATCTCTGCCTCTAGAGTCGGTACTGCCTCAAATGCTGCACTAGAGGTATGATGCAAGAAGCCCAGACTCAACTGCTCGAACTCCTCGCATAACTCTGGGGGCATCTGGAAAGCCACGGCCATGTTGACATAACTTCTTCTGCTCAAAGCATCTGCTACAACATTGGCCTTGCCCGGATGATAGTGAATCTCCAGATCATAGTCCTTGACCAACTCTAGCCATCTTCTCTGCCGCATGTTCAGCTCATTCTGCGTGAAAATATACTTGAGGCTCTTGTGATCAGTGTAGATATCACACCGCTGCCCATACAAGTAATGCCTCCAAATCTTCAGAGCATGCACAACTGCGGCTAACTCAAGATCATGAGTAGGATAGTTCAGCTCATGCCGACGTAACTGCCGTGAAGCATAAGCAATCACTCTGCCCTCCTGCATCAGAACACACCCAAGACCATCCTTCGAAGCATCACAATATACCGTGAATCTCTTCGTCTAGTCTGGCAGAGTCAGGACTGGCGCCGTAGTCAACCTTTTCTTCAGCTCATCAAAGGCCATCTGACGCTCATCAGTCCATACAAAAGCCACATTTTTCTCCAGCAAAGAAGTCAAAGGCTTCGCGATCTTGGAGAAATTCTCAATGAACCTCCGATAATATCCAGCTAAGCCCAAGAAAGACCTGACTTCCTTCACTGTCTGCGGTGTCTCCCACTCGAGCACATCTTTCACCTTGCTCGGATCAACAGCAATGCCTCCCTGAGAGATAACATGACCGAGGAATGGAACCTCGTCAATCCAGAACTCGCACTTGCTGAACTTGGCATACAGCTGATGCTCTCTCAATCTCTGCAACACGAGCCTCAGATGCTCCTCATGCTCTTCTTCTGTCTTGGAGAAGATCAGAATATCATCAATGAAAATCACCACGAAGACATCCAGATAGTCCATGAAAACCATGTTCATCAGGTGCATGAAGAAAGCCGGGGCATTAGTCAAGCCGAAGGACATGACTGTATACTCATATAGCCCGTACTTGCAGGTGAATGCCGTCTTCGGAATATCCCCAGGACGGATCCTCAGCTGAAAGTAACCCGAACGAAGATCAATCTTCGAGAATATACGAGCACCTCGAAGCAGATCGAAGAGATCCTCAATACGGGGCAGTGGATGCTTGTTCTTGATAGTAACTGCATTCAGCTCACGATAATCCACACACATCCTCTTCGAGCCATCCTTCTTATCCACCAGCAACAACGGAAAAGCCCAAGGAGAGAAGCTGCGACGGATATAGCCCTTGGCTAGCAACTCATCAATAGTCTTCTTTACCTCTTCATGCTCTATAGGCGCCATACGGTAGGGCCACTTTGCAATAGGAGCTGTGCCAGGCAAGAGATCAATACAAAACTCAATGGCGCGTTCAGGCGGCATACCTGGCAGATCATCCGGAAAGACATCCGGGAATTCAGACACCACACGAATACCGTCCGTGGGTCTAGCCTCCATCTGATGAAGAAATCCCGAAGGCTCTACTGCACTGATAACAACCTCTTGGCCACTGGAAGCTGATAACAAGACTGTCCTCTGAGCACAATCTATCCGAACTCCCCATTTGGCCAGAGTCTCCATTCCCAGAATGACATCAATGCCATTGGTGTCTAGCACCATCAGATCAGTACAGAACTCTACTCCCCTCAAAGAAACACTGACTCTCGGGCAGTAAGTGTGAGACCTCAACTGTCCTCCCGGTGAAGATACTAACAGGCACCTCTTTAATGTGCTAGTATGAATACCATGATGCTCGACAAAAGACTGAGTAATGAAGGAATGCGTAGCACCAGTATCAAAAAGCACTGTAGCTGGATATGAATTAACCATGAACGTACCAATAACCACGTTGGGAGCCTCGGCCGCTGACTCGGCCGTCACGTGGTTCACCCTGCCCTGTGCTGGCGCCCTGGGCTGAGCTGGGCGCCCCTGCTGTCCCGCCTGCGCCTTCCGGGGGCAAGCGTTGGCGTAGTGCCCCGGCTGGCCGCAGTGAAAGCAGGTGCGAGGAGGTCCCTGAGCCTGCTGTCCGGTAGGAGCTGCCGGACGTGGAGCCTGCGGTGCTGGTGGAGCTGCACGAGCCGGAGGTGCCGGTAACCTCTGGCCCTGACCTGCCTGCTGCTGTCGAGGCGGGTACTGCTGCGGTGGCCTCTGCTGGTACTGCTGAGGGGGCCGGTACTGAGGCTGGTACTGCTGGGGCTGCTGGAGTCGTGGACGAGTGTTGCTGCCGGAAGCAACGGGGACAACCTTCCTCTTCTTGTCCTCCATCTCCAGGTGCTTACGCTCAGTGTTGAGCGCACTGTCAACCAGATGGTTGAAGTCGTCGAAGCGGAGGTTGAGCAGCGCGTACTGGAGGTAGTCCTCAAGACCCTCCATGAAGTGCTCCTGCTTCTTGCGGTCATCCGCAACCTCGGCAGGGGCGTAGCGTGCCAGCTGAAGAAAGCAATCACGATACTCCGTGACCGACATAGTCCCCTGAATTCACAAAGACAGATAGATATCTCAAGATTAACTCAAGATTCATAAGGATAGAACAAGGGGGCATTAGCTCAAAAGAAACCGCTGAATGATTATATTTAAGATTACCTGCTTCAGTGCAAGGAACTCCTTCTGCTTCATCTTCATAACGCCCGCGGGGACGTTGTGGCTGCGGAAACGCTCCCTGAACTGGAGCCAAGTGAGAGCCTCGCGGTCGTGAACTGGGTGGGACTCCCACCAGTCCAAAGCTGCCCCTCGCAGCTGTCCTGCTGCGTACAAGACGCGCTCACGATCATCGCACTGGGCGATGTCCAGCTGACGCTCCACTGCACGGAGCCAGTCGTCAGCCTGAAGAGGGTCGGACGTGTGAGAGAACGTCGGCGGGTGACCCCTCAGGAACTCAGCACGCCTGTCGCGAGGCTGCGGCGGTGGAGGAGGCGGAGGCTGAGTGTGAGCGTGCTGAAGAGCCTGAACAGTGTTGTTCAGGGTAGCCATCATCTGCATCTGGAGCTGGAAGTACTGCTCCGGAGTCAAGGGTGGAGGCATCGGGATCCCGGTACCCTGGTTGTTCTGACCCTGCTGCTGGCCAGAACCTGAACCGGTGCTCCTGGTGTTCACCATCTGATTTGAACAAAAGATTTCACGAGTAAGGATATTGCAGGAATAAATTCAGATGGATATGATAACTCTTTGCGGAAAAAGACTCAGCCATGATAAAGTAGACAGGATAGAGTGAACTGTTTTACCCCCAACGATCTAACTCATTTTATTAATCAGTTAACTTTAACATCTGAGTGATTTCCTTTAAACAAATTTAAGCTACTAAGCTATGCAATCATTCCAAAAATCCAAATCAAGCATGTAGCATAATAACAAGCAGACAATTTTCACGACTTAGCCGAGTTTAGCAAAAGACTCGACTAACACAACGCGTCGCGGAACGTGCTATCGTTTTATTATAAAAAGGTCACCTAGCTAACTCATGGTGGTCAGATGACTGATTCAGGCCAAAATCTACGAAACTATTCTTCAGAGAGAGAAATCAAGGCAAGAAGGGTAAAAAGTCAAAGAAGTCAAGGGGTATAATAGTAAAATAGTTTCAGCAGTCAAGGATTGGAGAGAAGAAGTCCTAAAACTCGACCAGTTCTATCTAGGCTTCGTCCTACAGTCGATATGGCTCTGATACCACTCTGTAACACCCGGTTTATAAAAGAACATAAACCGAGCAATCATATACGTGCCAGGATCAAGTCACACGTATATACAACAGAATGAACAGTATATCATAGCACATATCACGAATAAGACATAATAAAATGAATACGAATGTTATTTATTACAATAATGACAAAAATGTCTGATACAGCGGAAGCGAAGTACAAAATACGATAAAGCTCTCGGAAGCTGAAGCAGGGCGCCACAGGGACGTCGACTGGGAGACGAAGCACCTAGAAGTCCTCGTAGTCCTGGTAGCGCTGGACGAACTCCCTCGAGTCGGCAGGAACTGAGCAGCAGTAGCGAAGCCAAGAGGAAAAAAAGTAGAGAAGAGGCAAGAGTGAGTACACAACTTGTACTCAACAAGTATAACACCAACTATGAGGCTCTAGGCTGGCTGACTCAACTGCATTAGCTTTTAAGTGTTGGCAAAATTTTATTAAAACTATTTACTACGAGTGGATGAGTTATCATTAACCCAGTTACATAGTAATTAATCAGATTTAATCATACTACTACTGAGATCCAAACCAAAACCAAGCCACCAAGGTAACCCCGAGAAGCACCTCCCTCGTCGGAAGGAGATAACTTCACTAATCAAAAGGAGGATCTGGGCCGCTCATAACCGTGAGCACGGCTAGTATACCAGTTTTACACTCTGCAGAGGTTGCACATCTTTACCCACAAGTCGTGAGCTACGCCAGTTGTTCATCACACTTCCTTAGGTGAGATGGCCAGCGACTCACTACGAGGCCTTTAAAAAGAATCTCGTTGGTAAGGCGTAACCGCGAGAGTTAGGTCGGCGACGATGGGGCCCACCTCCGGGGGTACAAGCACAGGAGCGCAATCCAAGCACAGACCAAGCCGGAGGAGCAGGGACCATTGAAGCTTACTACTCTTGCCCCGCAGGTAAGTTACTCCAAACCAAAAGGATCTAATTATTACGCCAAGTCTATCCCATTCTAGCCTTGTGGTAGCGCTGTTGTCCCAGGTTGTCGCTCTATGAACCGGTCCTTATGGAGAGTGGCCAACCAAGCACTAAGCACCGTGCTGGCCCCCTAAACCATGTTTCTAAAAAAAAACATCTTTTAACGAGAAGTGAGCCACTCAAGCCACACAGAGTGCCACTCTCAGGATTAAATTCAAGTAAACCATTAATCAATTTAATTAAAAAGGACCGAGTGTGTTATAGCGCGGCACCTAGCACAACTAACCAAAATGCAACCCAAAGGTATATATAAAGGATATAAACTGGCTAGGAAATCCTTAAAGGCATACAGTATTAAAATGCAGTATGAAATTGTAATTAAAAGTGATAGGTTGTTCATGTTATACTTGCCTTCCTCGTACTGCTCTGGCTGCTGCTCAAAGTGCTCGGAAGAAGGCTGCTCCTGGTACTGGTACTGGGGCTCCTCAACTGGATCAGCGTCTACTCACGAACACATGGCCAAAACAATGCACAATAATAAGCATACAAACAAACATTAACAAAAACTAAGGAACAGTACATCAATACATAAAAATAGCACACTAAACTACTCTAATACTGTTCTACGCGTTACAACGATCGCGTGGATATAAAGAACGCTAAAAACGGAGCTAAAACGCATAAACTAGGCCAAAAACAAGTCCTAGGGGCTTATTTGTAAGAAAAACAGGGTTCCAGGGGTTTTTCTGCAAAAACTGAGGGCCTAGACGTAATTAACAATTAGATCTAAGGGCCATCGTGCAAAACTGACAGCTCTGGACGGCGGGTACTAATACCGGAAAGTGCAGGGGCCTATGTGAATAAAACAGGACTAAACTGGAAATAGTTTTGAACTAGCCAGGGGCGCGGGTTGAAAACTCAGAACCCGGGGGGTTCTTTAGCAAAAGGGGCGGGCCAAACCGGTATCTTCGGATCTGATCCGTTGGATCGAGATCCGGCGGATTAGATCGAACCGGTACGCGATCTAATCGCGTCCGTCCGCGACGGATCGTGCGGTCCAGGGAGATTGGGCGCTGGGCGGCGGCGCTCAGCCGCCGGAGCAGAGCTCCGCGGCGGCGAGCTCGCCGGAGCTGGCCGAAACGGCGTTCCAGGGGGTTATTCGAGACGCGGTTTGGCTTGGGAGCACCCTCTTGGTATGCGCAATCCACCTGTGCGCTCAGGGCAGTGGATTGGGGACCGGGGTGTGGTGCTCGCCGGTGATGGCGGGGTTGAGCGGCGGAACATCGCCGGAGTGCGCTGTGCGGACCTCGAAAGCGGGCTAAGGGCCAGAACGACTATCGCAAAGGAACGGGTGGGTTGTTGTGATGCACACCGAGGTTCGAATCGGGGAAAAGCGTGGCGCAGGATGCTTGGCGTCGCGGGCCGGCGGCGAGTCGCGGCGGCGCTCGGGAGAAGTCGCTGTGGCGGGGAGATCCGAGCTTCTAGGTGGCACGGGCCAATGCGGGGCGTCACTGTGAAGCAGGCAGAGGTGTTAGCGGGGTTAGGCGAGCCACGGCGGCGAGGAATCGAGCGGAGGCCGACTCACCCACGGCGGCGATGTCCGGAGCAATCTCGGCGCTGCACAGGCCGAAGTCGGAGGAGAAGGGTCTGGAGAGGATCCTGGGCGCGCGGCGGGACTATTGCGGGGGTAGGCGAGGGCTGGAAAGGCGCGGTATGGCCGGTCCGTGACGGCGCAGAGGACTTGCGCGGCGGAGCGGTGTGGAGCGAGGGGGGGAAGGCGGCGCTAGGGTTTGGATCGGCTGCGGGTGGATGGGAGGGGCGCAGGGGTGAGGATTCCTTTTATAGGGCGGCGAACCTTGGGGTGCGTGCTAGGGACGCGGGCGCAGCGCGGGGATCACGGCGAGTCTGTTCCGCGCGGCCGTCGCGCCGGAGAGGAAGGAGCTGACCCGTGGGGTCGTGCTGTCAGCGGCGTGGGGCGACGCGGGCTGAGCGGGCTGTTGCGCGAGCGGGACTGGGCCGTGGGACGCGGGGAGAGGCAGGCCGCGGCGCGGCGACGCTGGGAGCGCGAGGCGGATCGGGCCGAGCGGGAGGGGCGCGCGGGCCGTTGCGGGGCTCGGCTGGGCCGAGTGGAGAGCTGGGCCGCGCACGGGTGGGAGAGGGAGTCTGGGCCGGCCGGTGCACTGGGCCAGGGAGGGAAAAAGGGAAAAGGTAAGTGGGCCGGGCTGCGTTTGGGCTGGGTCGGCTTGGGCTCGGGCCGGACTGGGCCGAGCGCGGGTTTTGGCGTGGGAGCGGGTTGGGCTGGGGTTTTCCTGGGTTTTGGGCTTCCTTTCCTTTTTCTTCTTCTATTTCTTTTCCTTTCTAATTTCTAATTCAAACAAGTTTGAATTCAAATTTGAATTTGAATTCAAACCACACTCAAATAAAAGTATGCACCAGCATGAATGCAACAAAAATTTAAACCTATGATAAATTTTAATTAATTAAGGAACAAAAATTAGATTAAATGCCAACTAAACACAATAAACCTTAGAAATTTAAATAAAGCCAATTAAATTTATTAATAAATACTGAAATTTAAAATTAGGGTGTTACATTTAACTAATGCACCCAACACATTCATGCGCTTGATGAACCATGTTTTGAGAACTTTCATAGGAAAATTTATGGTGGTTTATTTTAATGACATTTTGATATACAGCCGCGCCATGAAAGAACATGTGGAACATATAAAAATGGTTTTGGAGGTGCTTAGAACTGAGAAATTGTATGCTAACCTAGAAAAGTGCACCTTTTGCACCGACAAGGTTGTGTTCTTGGGCTTTGTTGTTTCAGGGCAGGGAGTAGAGGTGGATGAATCCATGGTTTAAGCTATCAAGAATTGGCCTACTCCTGTCAATGTGAGCCAAGTGAGAAGCTTTCATGGTCTTGCCGGCTTCTATCGGCGCTTTGTGAAGAATTTCAGCACCATTGCAGCCCCATTGAATGAGCTAACCAAGAAGGGTGTTGAATTTGTGTGGGGTAAGTCACAAGAAGCTGCTTTTCAAGAGCTAAAGACTTGTTTAACTTCAGCCCCATTGCTTGATTTGCCAGATTTTAATAAATCTTTTGAGATTGAATGTGATGCTAGTGGGATAGGCATAGGAGGTGTTTTGATGCAAGAAGGAAAACACATAGCATACTTTAGTGAGAAATTTGGTGGTGCTCAACTTAATTATCCTGTTTATGACAAAGAACTATATGCTCTAGTTCGTGTGCTTGAAACTTGGCAACATTATCTTTGGCCTAAAGAATTCATCATTCATTCTGATCATGTAGCTTCGAAATATTTGAAAGGCCAAGCAAAACTGAACCGCAACCATGCCAAGTGGGTGGAGTTCATTGAGTCTTTTCCCTATATTGTCAAGTACAAGAAAGGGAAAGAGAATGTTGTTGCTGATGCTTTGTCAAGAAAGAGTGTTTTGCCAAATCAATTGGAAGTCAAGGTCCCAAGATTAGAGAACATAAAGGAATTATATGCTACTGACCTTGTTTTTGCAGAACCATATTTGAAATGTCAAGAAGGAAAAAGATGGGACAAGTACCATTTGCATGATGGGTTCTTCTTCCGAGCTAACAAATTGTGTATTCCAGATTCGTCCATTCGTTTGCTCTTATTGCAGGAATCACATATGGGTGGATTGATGGGTCACTTTGGGAGAGACAAGACTTACTTGTTGCTGAGTGATCACTTCTATTGGCCTAAGATGATGCGTGACGTGGAGAGGTTTGTTCAGCGATGTACCACCTGCCACAAAGCTAAATCAAAACTGAACCCTCACGGTTTGTACACTCCACTCCCTACCCCAAGTGCACCATGGGAAGATATAAGTATGGATTTTGTTTTGGGGTTACCAAGAACTAAGAAGGGCAAGGATTTAGTTTTTGTTGTTGTGGATAGGTTCTCTAAAATGGCACATTTTATTCAGGGAAGTTGTGAGACTCCATGGCGTACCAAGGACCATTGTTTCAGATCGTGATGTGAAGTTCATGAGTTATTTTTGTAAGACTTTGTGGGCCAAGCTTGGAACAAAGTTGTTATTTTCAACAACTTGTCACCCACAAACTGATGGACAGACGAAGGTGGTGAACCGCACACTTTCCATGCTGCTGCGGGCAATGATCAAGAAGAATCTAAAGGTGTGGGAAGATTGCTTGCCACATGTTGAGTTTGCATACAATCGAGCAGTCCACTCTACCACACAAATGTGCCCATTTGAGGTGGTGTACGGTTTGATACCGATCACGCCACTTGATTTGCTGCCGCTTCCACTCCAAGAATGCACAAATATGGAGGCTTCTAAGAGAGCTGAGTATGTGAAGAGCATCCACATGAAGACCAAGCAAGAGATTGAGAAGAAATCCAAGCTCTATGCTGCCAAGGCAAACAAGAACCGTAAAAGGGTGACCTTTCAACCTGGAGACCTTGTTTGGGTGCATCTTCGGAAGGATAGATTTCCAGAGAAACGAAAATCAAAGCTGCTGCCCCGTGGAGATGGTCCATTCAAAGTTCTTGCAAAGATAAATGACAATGCCTACAAGATTGAGCTTCCGGGAGATGATTATGCAGTGAGCAACACGTTCAACGTTGCTGATTTATCTCCATTCTTTGGAGAAGAATCAGAGTCGAGGTCGTCTCTTTTTGAAGAAGGTGAGGATGATGAGGACATCCCAAGTGATGAACAAGATAGCCCACATGAAGGACAAGATAACGATGTCTACAAAGGACCGCTGACTCGAGCCAGAGCACAACTACTACAAGATGAGGTGAATCTAGTACTTAATGAATGTGAACATGCCTCAACTAAAAATTTTTTACTGCCTAATGGAAGTGCATTTCTTGTCCTTAGGTTCCAAGAGGAGGCCATGGGAAGTCTGTCCAAGTGATAGAGAGCAAGTTGCAGTCCCTGTGATGGCACTAGATTTTGCAACAGAAGTTCAAGGCAAGAACTGTACCAATTCTGAAGGTTTCACCATGAGTATCCTATACCGTTGGAAGCGTCTTGAAGTCTACTTTCATATGCAACAAACCGCACATCCATTGAAGTTGTTTGCAGAGAGTTATGCTTATTTTGGTGAAGACTGTTCCAGAACCACATAGTTCAGACCGGTCCGATCTGACTTCCAGCTTCACGGTGAATTCTGTATCATTATATAAGGTTCTACCCCATGTATTATACATGGATGGAAATCTTATCAAGTCTACTTTCATATGCAACAAACAGCGCATTGATTGAAGCTGTATGGAGAGAGTTATGTCCATTTTCGTGAAGACTGTT
Organism: Panicum virgatum; assembly: GCF_016808335.1. Taxonomy (NCBI): domain Eukaryota; kingdom Viridiplantae; phylum Streptophyta; class Magnoliopsida; order Poales; family Poaceae; genus Panicum; species Panicum virgatum. The sequence goes on along the minus strand of NC_053148.1, from coordinate 33,688,042 downwards.
CTGGAACAATCGGACTGGTCCGATCTGAGCGAGGTAGTTCGGATTGGTCCGATCTGACCAGCCCGTGAACTGTTCCAACTCATGTGTTTTTGGAATGGGCCAGTTTGTAAGGCCTCCGGCCCAGCTAGGAGGGATGTTCCTAGTATAAATATCACCTGTGCACCTGATAGAAACCCTAACCACGAATTGAACTCAGAAAATAGAGAAGCCAAGTGCTCTTGTCCTTAGGGTTGTGCCATAGCTGCCCCCTTGAGGATTGGGAGTTTTCTCTACCATTTGTTCTTGTGTTTCTTTGTGATTTGCAAGAGCATTATCTCTACCTTGCGTGGTTCAGGTTAGGCATCGACCAAAGCGTGTAGTTGGACGAAGTCATTTGTCACATGTGGCTGTTCGAGTAGCTGTTGGTGCCATCGGTTCGTCAGGTTGCACGGGTAAGTTATCCCCATATCCTACACGGAAAGATCGGGCAAGCCCCCGCATCAGGATCTGATCCCGCTTGAATGCTTGATCCTGCTGACGGGCAAGATGAGAGAATCGAGAAACGTGGCCATCTGCAGGAACGAGGAAGCTAGGACAAGGAAGATGGTAGAATGAAGGGAGGAAGACGACGAGGTGAGGTGGACTATGGCAGGTAGGTTCCACTGCCACATGTACACCATGTCAGTTAAAACTACTTTTAAATTTTGAGGTTGATTGGTTGACCAAAATTTGCTCAACCAAAATATGGGCACGTCTATAAAATTTGGCACTCACTTAGTTGGTATCCAAAAGGTAGCCCGCTAAATGTTATTCTAAAATTGATAAAAAAAATTGGCATTTTCACATTTTGATATATTCACATTTCAATAGCTAACCAAGCAGGCCCTTTATCAGGAACATAAAGTGCATGGTATAGATAGTTGAATTGTCAAAGTTGCCCTGTTTTTAAGGACTAAAACCGGACTACGGCGACAATGAAAGAACGGAAAAAATAAATGGACTTCTTCCTTCGGTAGCTTCGAAGGCCAGAGGATGGTGCATCGGGTGTAGTACCCACCATCTAAATAAAAACCCAAACCTAATTCTCATCTCAATCGATTGGTGGCATGTTTCTTGATGCCATGGAATTCTGGCAGTACATGGTCTCTTCTTTTCGTGAAAACGTCCTCAGACCTCAAGCTCAGCCATGTCTATTCAGTGCTTATACCTCTATTATCGATCGAAATGCACTGGCCTTATTTTACAGCATACTCCCTCTATTCCAAGTTGTAGGTCATTTTAGCAAACCTAGTACATAGTTTTTGTTACGTATATACTAAAACGACCTATTTGGAATTTGAAACGGAGGAAGTACAATTAATAGCAAAATATGGATAATGATGTTGGTTATGCAAAGATAACCAGTAAATGAGGCAGGGCAAAGATAACCAGCAAGATGAAGTGTTTCGACTGACATTATATCGGAGACCAGGGCAAAAATCCACAAGAATGTTCGAGCTTAGTGGGCTCCATCTAAAACATGTCATATGACTTCATATCGACCAGGAGGCCAGGGCAGCACAGTTTCAGAACCTGGCATACTCTACAACTACGGCTGGAGAACAGAACAATAGTCTTGCATAGCCAGTGATCAGACATAAACACCACTTGCAAGAAGCACAAACAAAGACCCAAAGCCCTGCAGAACAATTAAAGAAAACATAGGCATGACTAGATCACCCTAAGGAGTTGCAAGACAACCAAAAATCTGTATAGCACTTACCAGAAATACAGAAGCAACAGCTGCTGTTGTGATCTCCTTTGCCAGGCTACGGCTCCGCCTGGATGAAGTTGCTTCATAACTGAAATATACCAAACATTAGTGAAGAATAATTGTAGATATTTTGCTCTCCTCATCTAAGCTCAACAAGAACTCTTACTGTCTATTTTGAAATTTGAAATATGGTTGGTTCAGCATTCACACAGTATTCATAGTTCATGCCATTGCTTATTTTGAACAATTATTTCTGTCTTAACAGTAACAAGATTTCATTTACTCCCTCCAATAATATAGGTCTGTTTGGAATTGAGCATAAGAATTAAGGTGGCTGGTAGAACGAACATATTGCCAATCCATCATCATAAGAGTTAAGATGGGTAGCAAGTTTATTGCATTGATTAATGTGCATTTTAAGAAGGGGTAGATATGAAAAAAAAATGAGGCAAAAAGGTGAATTGGAGTTATCATGGACTTATATTTTGTGAATTTAGGAGAAGGCCATATGGACTTATATTTGGGATAAGATGGGAGTATTTGGCAAGCAACTGGCTCATAAAACAGATGTCCAGTTTAGTCCTGGGATAACATTCAGCAATTCCAATAGCCTGCTACTTGCTAATGCAATCTTGGGCAAGACAGCTCAAATACTTGAGCTGGAGGCAGGAACCTGCTGGCGAGTGGTAGTCATGTTTTGTTATATTGTGGAGTAGACAAACCTAAATAAACTACATTGATCGGATATACAGTATAAGAAAATTGAAGTGTTCAAGACGAAAAGTATAAATGTGCTATTTGAGATTTAAGGCGATATTGGATATCAAAGTAGATGCATACAACACAGGGAGTGTATGCCAGCATGTTACATTTGAGAAGAATAAATGACCAAAAGTCTTGTTGTGATGACAAGCGCTAGGCTTTTTTTTTTGAATTAGTTAGGGCTAACTATGCTGGACATGATTATTCAGATAGCCATGGATTCACACAAAACACAGATAGTCAGTAGCACCCACATTCCCTCAACGATAAGTGGCACTAGTTGGTCAGAGTTATTGTCTAAGGTCAATCAAAGGCCCATGAAACCATAATAACCAGGAAGTTACCCCTAGCTAGTCAAATCATGCATGTTTAACCAACCATGGTATGGCACTTTCCTAGAATAAATCATGTCAAGTTTCCTACATGGTGCTTTCATTCCAGCAAGGCAACAACCAAACTGAGATTTCACACATGGATTAAACCCAGGATCCAAAATTCAACAAAACAAAAGGATAATCCCTCCTCCACCTGAGTGAAATGTTAATAGACTCCAAAATGAACTAAAGAACTAGCAAGGGCCCAAGCGCAAGTCCATCATTTCAACTGCTTGCTGCTGCAACCACCGGAAAAGATTTTTTTTTCTTAATCAATGAACCCACGGGGCCCAATACATGAAATCAATGTAAGCACCAACACCTGTGTTACTGTCATGCCATCCAACATCAAATGCTACAGGGCTTAAAACCTACTACACAGCTAGGAAGAACTCAATTCCATAAAAATTCTCTGGACGCTGCTACCACAGTGAGTCAGTGACACTACAGACACACGATTGCAAGTTCCTCAACCAATCCTAAATCTACTGGCTCGACTCACAACATCAAGGTAAGCACAACTCCTGTGTAACTGACAACCAACATCCTAAAAACCTCAATGGCACTGACCAAAAACGCATCGCTCGGGCCTCGGGATGATAGATCAAACTAGCTAACACATGGTAGAAACAGATGAGATCTCCAATCCGAACGGGCAGACAGGTCAGCTCAAGACCCGATCAAAAAGAAAAACTGTGTGCTAAAACATCACAATCAGATCCGAACAGATCAGGACTTGAGGCAACCGATGCGCCAGATCGCAAGGTACACGGGGGCGGTACAGTTGCAGATGTCGTGGGAGGCAACTCACATGAAGAAGGAGGCGGTGAGCATGAGTCCGACGGAGACCATGACGACGGCCAGCGTCGGGTACCACTCCACCGGCACGGGGCTCGAGATCGCCTTCGCCGCCTGCGACACTCAATCACACAATCCCCCCACTTCAGCACATCAGGCTCGCAAGCAGAGCCCCGGATCCGGGCGAGAGTAGAAAGCGGAGGACTCACCATTCCGCCGGATCTGCCGCCTGCCGCTGTGGTCGCCGGCCGCGTCGTCTCTTCGGTGGCGCCGAGATGAGCTGACCGATTTCTGGAGAGAGGAGAGGCGGATGGATCCCGGATCGGCGGATCCCGTCCCCTACGGTCCGCAAGGGGATCCCGTCCGCAAGGGTTTTAGTGGGCCGTCAGTTTGGGATCCGATGGCTGGGAAATACGATCGAGGATATTGAATGGGCCGTCCGATGAAATGGGGCATCAACGGCCTGTTCCCTTCGTCGGCCAAGCCCAACGAGCCCCTGACGCAATAGAACCGGAAAATTCGGGGTACATTTTGATCCAAATGGTCTGAATCGAAGATATGATTTTAGGCCCATAGATATATGGCATTTCTCAATTTTCTTTCTGAACCATACTTTTTTGGATTAACGGTATAGAAAAACACTTATGTACACGCACGCATACTAATCCCATAAGAACTTGCTTAAACCCTAACAATCTTGAGATGGACGATCACTTTGAAGTTTGAACACACCAGAAGGTCAGAATCAGAGAAATATAAGAGCAGTCCCAACCCTCCAGCTCAGCTGGTTTCCATAGCATTAAATACGTTGCCATTTAAGCAAAAAACTGAAGTGGCAGCAAAATTAACGGGGGAGAGAAGATAAAATATGAAGAAACCAGGTCTCATGCAACAAAATCATGTCTACATGAAAACCAAGACAAAAAGAGAGAAGATTGGAGAGGAATAGGATAGAGAAGAGATATGATTGGATAGCAATTTATTTTGAAGAAACTATCCATTAGAGGTATAGTTTCTATGAATAGTGTCTATATGACATGACAAGTATAGAAACTACTAGTGATTTCTTGGGTTGGGACTGGCCTAAGCACGCGTGCTGACTCTTGATAGCAAAGGTTCCACCATGAAAACCTAACCAGATGAGCTGAGGTATGCTAAATTCACACAGGCACTTAATTCATAGCCCACATTGTTCTTTTTTCTGGACTTGTAGGTTTTCCAAGGCCAGGGTCCTGTTTAGTTGAAACGCAAAAAAAAAATTTGTACAAGAATCTTACTAATTTGAAGTATTAAATGAAGTCTATTTACAAAACTTTTTGCGCAGATGGGTTGTAAATCGCGAGACGAATCTAATAATGCTAATTAATCCATAATTAGTGAATGGTTACTGTAGCATCACTATTGCAAATCATAGATTAAGTAGGCTCCTTAGGTTCGTCTCGCGATTTACAACCCATCCATTCAAAAAGTTTTGTAAATATACTTCATTTAGTACTCTATGTATGTGTCGAAACATTCGATGTGATGTTTTTTTTGTTTACGGGTTTTATGGGGGTGGAAACTAAACATGATGACCTAGGAACCCCGCACAAAAAAAAATGAATGTCAACACGAGAACGCTGCTGCCCAGTGCCCACGCCGAGACACCGGCACACTGCACCGGATGCCGATCGGTCACACGATCAGAGGTCCGGTCGGCGCCTCGGCGGCCCAGGCCGAACGCGTTCGGACAAGCAACCCTGCTGTGCTCCTGCTCCCACCGAAACCGAAGCGCATGTATGCAAGTGCTTGTGCAGCTTTCCCTCCGGTCCCCCACTCCCAATCCCAGCACGGCAGGTCCTCATCTCCTTGCCGGCGACAGGCCACCGCCCTCAAGCCCGGCCCCGGCGCCGATCTTGCTGTGCGCTTGCGATCCAGCTACCCCCATCCGCTGCCCGTGCTCTCTGCGCCAGAGAGCACGTGCGCGCAGCTCGCCCCCCGATCGCCCGCGTGCCCGTCCCGCCCGTGAACGGGGCTCGGGCTCGGAGTGAACTGGATTAGGCTGTCTCCAACAACGTTGGGCAAACACGAGACTCATTCTTGGGTTTGGGTCACGCACAGTAAAATCGAGGGAATGCATATTCTACTCGTCTCCAACAGCAGCACCCATCCTCCGCTAGCTATCCCCATCTCCATGCCGCCGTCTCCCACCCGTGCCGCGACGGCCCGGCTCCTCGCCGGCGACGACGACGACGGGATCTTGCAGTCGCCTCCTCGCGCCCCTGCTGCCTCTGTGGATGGCGGTGCGCGGCGAGGCCAGGTGCGGCCTCCATCTCCGGCGACCGGCGGCCCGCAGTGGCACTGAGGTGAGCAGCAGCGGCACGGCGACGGGAGCAGTGGCAGCGCGAGCGGCGAAGCGCGGTGTCGGGTCCGCCGCGGAGCCTGCGGTGGGGCGGCTCGATTTGGCGCGGCCTGGTGGAGTGAGGCTCCCTCTCCAGCAGCTCGAGGCGGCTCCGACGGCGGCGCGTGACGCCTGGTGGTGCAGTGCTCGAGGCTGCTCCGGCGGCGGAGCAAGGGCGCGAACGGGCCTCACGGCGGCGGCGGCGGGCCGGCTGCTGTCGTCGGCCGCAAACTCGGTCATCGTCGCGCTCGCCTCCGCGGCGCTGATCCCTCGGCTGGGGAGGAGGCGTTGGGACCCGTCCGCCCCGCCGCCGCGCGAATCCATTTTGCAGAGGGAGGAGCTCGGGTGTGGATGCGGCGGCCGGCTCGAGCGGAGTGGAGCTCGGGTGGGTGGATGCGAGAGACGGAGCGGAGTGGAGCTCGAGCTGGGAGCAGGCGAAGGAGGCCATGGCGTGCGCGCGGAGGGAGGGGAGCGCGCCAGAGGAATGGGTTGCGGTGGGGAGCCGACACAACTTTGTGTCCCGCCTCGCAGGCGACGCAAAATGGGTCCCGTGTTTGGGTCGTCTTTTGGAGCGCGGTTTTGACACCCAAATGTACTGTGCGGAACCTATTTTGGGTATAGGTCGCCCTTTGGATCATCTGTTGGAGTCAGTTTTACTGGAACTGGATGGAGGTCTGGCTGGAGGCCCGCCGCTTGCTTGCTTTCTTTCTTTCTTTATCTTGCCGCCTTGTTCGTGCCGCGCCGACACCGCCGCGGCATTCCCCAACGGCCACGCCCTGCCCGCATGCTTTTGCTTGCTTCTGGGGCTTCAAACGGGGAAGAATAAGGCTCATCCGTAAAGTCAAAATGTAATTTTTTTTATAAATCACTTGCTTGCATGGTGTACTAAATGTAGTCGAAAAATAAATCGCATTACATAAATGGACTGTAAATTGCGAGACCAATCTAATGAGACTGATTAGGACGTGAATAGACACCAAATTGCTACAGTAATGCTACAGTAAATATGCTCTAAAGATGAATTAATTAGGTTCATTAGATTCGTCTTGTAATTTACAGACGAGATCTGTGATTAGTCTATATTTAATACTTCAAATGTTGAAGATTCACTTCCAAAAATCTAAAATACAAAGTGATCTAAACAAGGTCTAAAAAAAGACGGTTTTTTGTGACGAGCATGACTACGTGACTTTGGACAATGTTTTGCATCTACACATCCCATACACTACTCAGCATTGCTTCTACTAACGCAGCAGCTGAGAAGGAAAAAAAACCCACAGTGAAAGAGTTGCTATGAAAAAGTTCTAAAAAAAATACTACTGCGAAAAAACTCTGTTTTGGACTTGAGGTTCACACTGGAGAACCACTACGTAAAAAACATTAAAAGGAGACACCTATATGACGTGAAAACTTTACACGTCACGAATTTAAGATTAATGACGGCTAAATATCGCAAACGCCATCAATGCAAAAGAGTACAATTTGTCTTATTTTGATATGCATATATTGGTGATGGGTAATGTTTACGCGTGTCACTAATTAGTTAGTGGTGACGGTCAACCTTAACGCGCGTCACTAATAATGAAATACAAATGTGACGTGTAATTAGTTGCACGTCCCAATATATATAGCAATATATATAGGTGACGCACAGTTATACATCCTTCACCAATTTAGATCTATGAGCAGCGAGAGTACAAATTGTGTGGACAACTTGGGCCTGGGCCACCACGGCCTTTCACTCGGCCCAAAACAGCCCCCCCGCCGCCGCCCTCCCTCTCAACCCTAGATTCCCCGAGCGCCGCCACCCCCAAGCCCCCTCTGCTTCTCCTTCTTCTGCGGCGCCGCCGCCGCCGCCGGCCCACCGCCGCCTGCCAGACGCCGCCCTCCTTCCTTATCCGGTCCTCCCTCACCGGATCTGTGCCCTGGAGCCGATCCGCACTGCCCGCTCACAGACACGAAACGGGCCTAGCCCTAGCTGCGCCCTTGCGTCTCCTTCCCTTAGCGCCGCCACCTCGCTTCACATCCGGCAACGGCAGGCACAAATCCTCCATGCGGCCGCCGGTGATGGAATCATCCACGCGCGCACTTCCAGGATCTTACGCGTGCGCCGCCATGGGTATGGGCTCCTGTGCCTCGAAGGTTCGGTCAGCTTCTCCCACGCTCCGTTGTGCATTTCTCCCCCCCTAACCCTAGTCATTGGTGGAGTGCGCCATCCAGGGAGGCTACCAGCCGCCGTAGACTCCTCCGAGCAGGATGGATCCAAGGAGGGACGAATCCATGGAGGTCCAGATGCGGCGTCACCTCCTCGCACTGACGGTGATGGTGATCATCCGGATGCTATGTCAGGTTTGTTCCTCACTTCTTCCTCCCAGCTTGAACCCCCACCCCACCCTTCGATCACCAAAAAAAATCGTGCTCAATTTCTCGATTGGACTGCTAAACTGGGTGTGGAATCGATTTCTTCTGAAGGGCCTGAACGATTCGTACACCTGATTGCTCGATTTCGAGTTAGATTGTGCCCAGAGCTGCAGGGCTGGGTCATGGTGGCCGATAGGAGTTAGGTGCTGATGTTGTGTTCCAAGCATATAGGGATTTAAACCAGTTCGACTGGACTTCTTGGCAATGCTTCGTGGCTAGCTTGTGGAAAATGACAGCATCTTTGTGAGCTTGTGGTATTGTGCGGATTATCATCTGGGTTTGGACCTTGGATTTCTCCTGCACCCTAAATGTTCGATGAAATGTTGTAGCACAGTGCTCGTACTGCAAACCCAAAATTCTGGATGCACTAACTTGTTCTTTGAACTGGGAATAGCCTAGTTGGCTTTCTATTATACTCTACATACTTGTTCTTTGATTGATTGCGGAAATTATATTTATGCATGAGCAGGAATATAATGAGGCCCTCAATCGCACACTCTGGAGGAACTAGATATGTATGTTTACCTATTCCCTCCGTCCTTTGATGGTTTAGATTAGACTTTCAGTACTGAAACATTGATTGAGACTTTCGAATTTTGATTCTTATGCATTGGGGTCAGGTTATCTATTATTTATGTGGGATGTGATATCTACTTTCTTATGTGGGATTGCTACTTTGCTAGGGCATCTGGCTATTAGATAAAATGTGATACTGCCTTCTATGTTTTGTGAATACAGTTTGGAACTCTTAAACCATGTTAGCTACTCTTTAGTACACATGTTTCTTGCTAAAAAGGTAATGGGAGCTAGCACTTTTTGAACTAAATATGTTGGTGATTAATCCCCTTTTACTTTGATCTCGATGACTGTCTAAGCTGGCCTGTACTCTGTTTCTTCTAATTAGTATTCTTATGTAGCAAGCCTAGTACCAGGGAGTTGTCTGCTTGCGTGAACTGTAGTAGTATGAGGAAGGCCTATTGCTACCCATAATAAAAGTAGTTTGTGAAACTGCTGCATGTGGCAATCAATTGCAAAAGTATATACTACTGTTTTTCATGGAAAATTTATTTGGTTGCAGGAATTGTTGAGACGTTTCCCTAAAACTGTCGAATTCTTCTCTTATATGTTCATCTTATTTCATCCATATCTAATGGTGACAGTTCAAGTGCATTTCATTTTCTGAAATATTGAATCACTTTTCTTTCAGGAAAGCGACTTAGCTCAGGATATTCAGCCCATTTCTTCTTCAACTCCGTGTCATGGAGCCAAAAAGGTAAGCAGCGTTAAAATCTTAGTGCATTCCTGCATAAGGACCTACATAGTTACTTGTCTAAATTTTTGATGAATTGTAAAGCTGCAGCCAGAAGAAAAGGAGAGGTGCATGGGCAGTTGATCCTGATAATGGTAACATGTTGATTCTGTTGTCCATCTCAAACAAAAGAGGAGATTTTGATGATGATGCTTCTACCATATGTTCTCGATGAGTGTTGAGGTGAATTGAACTCTTAAAGGATTTTTTTCTGATTAGTTGAGCTTTCAGTATTATTCCTTTGCATGTTTCAGCAATGATAGTTGTGGCGGTAGAGAATTCTAAGGTAGTGTTGCTTCATGTGTCTAAAGTCTAAACCTATGTTTCTTTGATATGTCTCTTCTGTGCTTCATGTGTTCTATGCAATTGAGTACTTGTACTATCTTTGATTAGCTATTGAGTTAATTTTGAAATTTTTCTGGTTATTTTGACAGTATCTTTGATATGTCTCTTCTGTGCTTCTGTGGGTCAGTTATACCCTGACCTACTTTAACTTCTTTTCTGTTTTTTCTTTGACTTCTAAACCTATGTTTGCAGTGAATCAATTTGGCATCCATGTGGGTAAGTTATCACTGAATGAACGCATTTGTCCGTTGTACCTTTTACAATAAATGGAAATGTGTATTACGCTATTATCTTTTAACATATGTGCTTGTGTCTGATGTGATATATCAACAATTATGTCTAGACTTGACTGCTTGCTGCAATTCAATAAAATGGACATGTAGCAACAATTATGTCTTAGTACGCTAAAAAAAACAATCACTCCCTCCATACTCGAAAAGAATGTCGTTTTGGACAAAGTTTGGGTCAAACATTGGGAACATAAATCATGAATAACTTTTAAGTTGTTGAGTTTCAAAATACAAAAATCATATGAATAGATTTGTCTTGAAAAATACTTTCACAAAAGTATAAATATATCGCTTTGCAATAAATATTTTTATAAAAATAAGCAGTAAAAGTTAAGCTTTGGAGACTGTGTCGCTGTCCAAAACGACATTCTTTTCGAGTATGTGGGGAGTATGTCTTAGACTTGACTGCTTGTTGCAATTGTCTGAACACTTGAAGTTGTTTTTTGCAGCATCTATCTTTTTGGCAAGAAATAACTGAAGTGTCCATCCTTGCCTACTTGTAAAAATCTGATCCCTAGCTGGTGAGCTAATTTTTCCTTTTATTTTTCAACTATAGTAACTTCCAATTTAAATGTTGCTTCTGACCTTATAATGGTTTTCAGGCAGTCCTATTTTTGTAATTTTATTGGAGTCAGCCACACAGTCAACATGACCAGGAACAAAAATAGAGCTTACAAGCTTTCAGCCTCTTGTGAGAAGCTTTGTTTCAACTTATTTTTGATTGGGATCCATAAGACAATCTAGTGTCTTGATATTTATGTATGTGTGGAAATTTGTATGGACAGAGAATTCAAGCCCTATTCAAGGGTTATTTCATTTTTATGAACACTGTGTTTAATATATAATACTTATGATGCAAAATTGATATCATTAGATAGATCTTTTAATCTAGTTTTTTTAATAAATTTATTTTAAAATATAAATATTGTATATATATTTTAAAAAATCGAGTCAAACTTGTGGCACGCACATCGAAGACGGCTATTAAAAAGGGACGGAGGGAGTAGTTCTAAAAATATTTTAAAATTTTTCGTCACATCGAATTTTTGGACACATGCATAAAACATTAAATGTAGTTTAAAAGAATAATCAATTACACAGTTTAGTTGTAAATAATGAGATGAATTTTTTGAGTCTATTTAGTCAATGATTGGATATTAATTGTCAAATAAAAAAAGTGCTACAGTAGCCGAACTCAAAAAATTTCGCGAACTAAACACGCCCTCGCTCGCAGAGTACAGGTATACAGCACTGCATTGCTCTCCCAGCAAACGCTGGTGCCGGCTGACGGGGCCGGGCTGTGATTCTGCGAGCCATGCCGCCGGCCAGTTTCGCATACGGAGTAGAAAAAAGAGTTAACCTCTCGAGTTCCTTCATCACATAGGAGTATATATGTGGATTATGGCTCTGTTAATCTGCTTTCGGCCGAAACAAAGCACGTAGGGACACATCACAATATTTCTTATTGAAGAAAGAATACTAACTGGGAAAAAAATTCTAGTAAGTCAAAAAAGTTTTATGCCGTTGCTTGGTTTCCTTGTTTTCATTTTGACATCAAGAATACTGTTAGTGGCAGAGCGGTTTGCTACTTAAAACTTTGTAGCGATTGTAGAATAAGACGGAAAGCATCAGCACCTTTTCAATGGATGATTGTGTTAGAGTAAAATACATGGCCGGTCCTCAAACTTGTCAGTGTGCACCATCCCGATCCCTAAACTCATAAAAGTAGGATTCCGAATTCTTAAACTGGTCAGAGTGTGTCATTCCGGTCTCTAAACTTAGAAAACTAGAAATCCGGGTCCATACAATGACTAAAATGGTTTCGAACCATATTTTTAGTTCAAAAACAAATGCAACAAATAATAGATATAATTTTTAAACCATAAAAGTATCTCTGAGCTCCAAAAATTCTTCAAAAATTCCAAAAAAAATACTAGAGATACAATGGAGCCTAAATAAAAATAATTGGAGCTCATAAAAATATCATGTGAAAATATATTTTCACATTCTTCTAGAGTTAAATCTAATTTTAGAAGTTTCCAAAAATGTTTTCATGAGCTCTAATTAGTTTTAAAATATTTTCATGAGAATTTTATACGCTTGGAGATATTTTTATGGTTTAAAAACTATATCTATTATTTGTTGGATTTGTTTTGAACAAAAAATATGGTCTGAAACCACTTTTAGCCATTGCATGGACCTGGATTTTCGGTTTTCTAAGTTTAGAGACCGGGATGACACACCATAACAAGTTTAAGGACCTAAATTTTTAATTTTATAAGTTGGGGGACCGGACTGACATACCTTGACAAGTTCGAGGACTATTTTACTCATTGTGTTATATCGAAAATCTTTGTGAACTCGCTATCTGCAGGTGCATGAGGTGACATTGCGACAACGACCGCAGGCACCAGCGCATTAGCAAGCTAAAAAGATACCTGGCCTTTACTGAAAAGTTTATCCGAGAAGGCTGACTTCACATAATGGAAAGGTCCGTGTGATTCGAAACTATTTATTTTATTACTCACTTCTAATGTAGGTACGTTCCTTTCTTTGCGAGACAAGCTGTACTTGGAGGATCTCTTATTGTACGGCGTCTTTTTCATGAAAAGAAAAGAACTGCTATACCATTCCTTGGGGTTGGTTGCATTGCCTCTTCTAAGGCCAGTCTAAGTGTGGGTGTAATCTTATGATTACCTAAACTGTAAACTAGGTAATCGAGTCGGAAGAGTGTCATGATGATGACACTCCTCTTATATTTTATGACACTCCACATTCTCTCTTTTCCGCCACATCGTCAAATTTAATACTCATGACACTTTTATAACCCTCCCACTGAGATCGGTCTAAGAAAATTGCAGGTGGCACGTATATCACTTTGTGGGTAGGTGTTGATTCAAGATTTTAAATTTAATTTGTACCCAGCAAAGGCGCTCGAGAGTCCTCCATGCGGGTTATGTTTGGTTTTTCAGTGTGTGTCATCAAGCAACATATTTAGATGCGTCGTTTTCAAATTCCAACTTGAACTTGCTCAAATGCCCTTGTTGGAGGACAACGATGCCAATTATCAATCTTGACGACTCCGTCCGGGCTTCGTCATTCGCCGGCGCCAATCTTGGCGGTAGGCCATGATGACGTGGATCCTGTGCAATGATGGTGCACGGCAAAGATCCACGGTGACAGAGTCCATCTTTTTTTTTACACCACAAACATCATCAACTTTTCCTAACTAAAGAAAACTCTAGATTTGTTGTGCCTCCCAAGAAGATGGACGAAGAATTAGGAAATGATTAGCTGGGTCTTATCATCTGCGAACTGGAAGCCATGTGGTCATCCTTCCACTTCCAAACGTACTCCATCCATCCCAAATAATGCAACTCATGCTTTTCGAGAAATCAAATAATTTTAAATTTAATTGAATTTATTTAAAAATTATGAACATTAATATCTCCAAATAAATTTCGTATGAAATATATATTAATAGTATTTTTTATAAATTTATTCAAAGTTTAAATTATTATTAGTATTTAGTTTCAATTTAAATGAAAGTTGCATTCTTTTAGGATGGAAGAGTACGCTGGACAAATATCCGCTCTTCCGCTGAAGGAATCACCGTCTTCCTGCAACCTTTCGATCCTAGTACGAGGATGAACATTGATCATCTACTCCTAGATCCCAATCCGGTGACCGGCGTGTCGTGAAAAGGCGCCGCTTTACTATCAGAAAAATAAAAAGGCGCCATGTCTATCTAGGATGTCTTAGTCAAAAGAGGCCCCTCCCATCCCAATCCGACTCCGTTTCGCTCTCTCGCAACAAACAGGGAAGAAGAATCCGATGCCACGGCTCGCATGTGCACCGCACATTGCTGAACGCCGAGTGAGGGCAGGCGTCAGACAGGCACAAAGATCAGCGTCCACATCGCACGAGCACGGCCATGATGGAATGGAACGCGAGAACCACCACCCCACCCACCCGCGCCGCAAGGCAACAGGACGCCTTTCAGTTCTCTGAACTCTGATGAAAGCAGGAGATGAACCGAACCGATCGGCCTCGCACTCCCTGGATGAACTGCCCTCCGGTCTCCAGGCCTTTGCTACCTGGAGTGTCTGAAGGCAACGGCCAGGAAGATGAGCAGAGCACCAACGGGCGGCGAGACCCCAAATTTTATACGGCGGCGCAGGCGTCGTGTCACCACCACCGGTGAAGCCGGTGGCCTGGGGAGTGCGGCCAAGGCCGTGCGGCCGGTGGCCATGTGCGGGCGGGAGTAAAGAAAGCGGGGGAGGGAAAGCGACGGCGGGGGCGGGGGCGGTGGCAGGGAGACAGCTCCAGATGCGGCGCAGTAAACAACAGCTCCGGCGGCGCTCCGGCGCCGGGAGCCGGAGCCGGCCAGGGCGACGCTTGTCCGCACCCGGACACTTCCCGGCGAATCTCTTCTCGTCGGAGGATCGCCGGTGGCTTGCTTATCTTAATCGCCACTGGCGCAACCCAATCAAACAGTGCCCCTAAACAGATTTGCTTTGCTAACCATCGTCGTTTATCTTTCCCCCCTGCTGCATCACTAGGATAGAGATTACGGCCCGGTGACTGGACATTGCTCATAACTTAATCCGATGCTAGTTCGCGCTTTGGAACAGTTTCCTCCCAGAGCAGGGGAACGGCGCCATTGCTCTAGCAGTAGAAACTCCTCTGTTCCAGACAGAGCAGGGAGCCTGGGTTGGTGGCGCCGAAACCGCACGACGTGCTCGGCCGCAAGCGTCGCAATCGCTATCCACATTCAGCAGAGTGTGAAGAACTCGCGGACGCTTTAGGCACACTTGCAAAGACAGACGATAATTTACAGCAACTTACTTAGCTACGGGTTGCTTGTTCTTCCTTTATCGGTTCATTCACAAGATGCGATGCCCGTGGCGATGAGGATGAGGATGCCCACATTGCGCGGGGCTCTATCCAAAACTCATGGAGCTACGATGTGCTAGCCACCAGGAAACGCGAAAAAAGAAAAGAAACCAAATCGGATCGGGGGGAACAAGAACGAGGACCGGATCGAGTTACCATCCTCCTCTTTCCAATCCTCCCACACGCCTTCTCTTCGTCTTCTTCCTCTGCCCTCTCACTCTCGCAGCTCGGTGTCTTGCATCTAGCCCGGCGCCATTGGTCGGCTCGGGCTGCCACCTGCCTAGACGCCCCCGGCGGCCGCCTGGCCGCGGCGGACGGTCTCCCGGTGGCGGATGAAGGACTCGATGCGCTGCAGCTTCAGCTGGTGGTGGAACCTGTTGATGAAGGCGTCCGCCAGCGCGTCCACCTCGCCGCCGGCGCCGGCCTCTTCCGCCTCCTCCTCGGGCTCCGGCTCCGCCGCGGGGGCGCGGCGCGCCCCCTCCCTGGTCGTCGCGGGGCGCCGCGCCTCCACCGCCCGCACGGTCTCCTCCACCTCGTCGGCCTCCAAGTGCGCGAACGCCGACCGGTCGCTGGCCGACTTGAGCAGGCGCGCGGGGAGGCGCGGCAGCTCCGCCTGCGCCGCCGCCTCCGACCAGCTCCTCTCCACGTGCGCCGCCGCGTGCGCGTCCTCGTGCTCGCGCTCCGGCTCCTCCTCGGTCTCGGGCTCCGGCTCCGGCTCCGGCTCAACCACCCGCTGGACCACGGGTTCGTCTTTCTCAACCGCCGGCGCTGGGGCCTGCTCGTACTCCAGATCCACCGCCCCGACCACGGCGGGCTCCGGCGCGGGCGCGGCGAAGCGGGAGAGGTTGAAGGACCGGAGCCGGCCGAACGCCATGGAGGGCACGCGAGACAGCTTCCGGTACTGCCCGCCTCCGGCGCCCGCCCCAGCAGCGGCGCCATCCTCCTCGGCGGCGCCGGCCGCCGGCGCGGCGACCTTGGAGGTGACGGCGATGGTGCCGATGACGATGTTGAGGACGACGAAGAGCACGGCGGGGGTGAAGAACCCGTGGACGGCGCTCCACAGCGCGGGGATCGCCTCCTCCAGCATCGCGCCGCCTTGATCCGGCTGGGGGTGTGGGGTTCTGGCGAGGAGCGAGATGAAGGGGAGGAGACGGGGATGGCACAGGAGGTGGTGGTGGGGAAGAAGGGGGCGGGGAGAGTGGGGTTTATTTAAAGAGGAGATGGGACATGGGAGTGAGGTGGAGGCGTTTCGCGCACATGATGCCTGTTCGGCTGCACTTAAACGCAGCCGCGGCTGGCTGGTTCCGTTCGGGCTCGAACTCGAGCTGTCCTCTTCTTCCGGCGGGGCCCAACGATTGAGCCCGTGGGGTTGCCAATCCAATCGCCGTGTGTTGCCGTGCTGTCCTCTTCTTCCGTCCTGTCTGTCTGCGGTCCAAACGGAACCAGCCAGCCGCAGCTGGATTTAATTGCAGCCGAACAGGGAAACGGACAAATGGAAGGTGGGTTTTTGGATTGCTCTTCTCTTCTCTTCTTTTCTTTTCTTTTCTAATTTCTCAAAAGGTTTCTTGAGGATTTTATTCACGGTTTTATACGAAGCTAACGGCTTTGATGATACGGATTCAATCTCTGTTGTCCGTGGATTGTGTATGTTGTTTTCTTGTTTATGAATTAGATGTTCATAGTCGATGAGTGGTACTTCTACACTTGACACAACACAATTAGATATGTAAATTTGTACAATGTATATTTACACTATTCCCATGGTTGCACAAAGGGAGAAATTTGATTTTTAGCTGTTAGGTTTACTCTTTGCGAAGATTCCGTGAAAGGAAAAGGTTGCTTGTGATTGAATGACATATGTGCAAAGTATCATATGATCACTAGGGCGCGTTGTCTCTTACGAATGAGGCAATAAACTTTTTTTTTACGAATGAGGCAATAAACTTGTTAAAAGGTTATGCAAAACACTTTGCAAAAGCGGTTTTTGTTTCAAATGCTGGCGGGTGCTTTGCTTTTCTATCAAAACTGTACACTAAGAAAAGTATCATATACAGTTCCAACATCTATCAGAAAATTACAAGGAATGGATGTGTATACGGCCTATCATTGTGCAACGTGTTAACTTTGAAGCTGTGAGAAGAATCATCTTGTGGAGGCTAGTGCATATCTCATTATAGAATTACGTGGTTCATCTAGAAGTTGATGTTTGGGCTGCCATAAGTTCCGATGGTGTGTGGATTTAGTTATTCTTGCATTTGGTTATGCAAAACGTGAGTCTTGATTTTGCTTGTTACTGGTGTTTTCATGAGGATCCTATGAAGAAAAGGTTGTTTTCATACAATTTGTGAAGCACCTATATGCTATACTATGATGTTTTGTTCTTTTCGAACAGGGCAATGAACTAGTTGGAGTGTTCCAGCAAGCAGTGCGTGAAAGTAGCTTCCGTTTCAAATGTGGTGCTTCTCGGTGAGTCTTCTACGCTAAGAAAAGTGTCACCTACGGTTTCGAAATCAGAATTTACAAGGAAAGAGGTGTGCATACACTTTCGTCACACGAGATGTTAACATTAAAGTTGTGAGAAGATTCATCATTTGTGGAAAGGAGATGCATATCTAATTATTGAAATGACATGGCTCATCTAGAAGGTGAGGTTTGAGTTGGTTTTTATTTTATCTAGAAAGGTTTATGATGCCATAAGTTTCAGTGATGTGGGAATCCACTCTAGTGGGTGTTCGAGAGAAGGAAGAGGCTTGGTTTTGATTGCTACGGGTGCTTTTATGAGAATTTGGTGAAATTAAAAGGTTGTTTGTGATAAGATCAAAATATCAAATACATGCAAAGTACTTAGATGCTATGCTTGGACGCTTTGTCTTCTTCGAAGGGAAGCAATGAACTGGTTGGAGGGTTCCGACAAGTAGTGCATTAAAACATGTTTTGTTTCAAATTTTAGCTCTGCATTTATGTGAAGACTACACACTAAGAAATGTGTTGTCTATTTTTTTTTAAATTAGAAAATTACAATGAAAGAGGTTTGCACAAACTATCATTGACTCATTGTTTGAGAGATATTATCGAAGCATGAAACAGGTTCAGTTTCAGATGTAGCGGTGCTTTTATGTGAGGAGCCTACACTAAGGAAAGTGTCGTCTAGGATTTTTGAATCAAAATATTACAAGGAAGTATAAGTGTACATACTAAATCGTGTAGATGCTAATGTTAAATCATTGGAACAACATGGATAATTAGAAAGGTGATGTTTTAGGTTGTCTTTTTATCTAGAGTTTTATGGTTCCAAATAAGTAGGATTATTCTGTGAATTCACTTCTGTGGGTGGCTGCAGGAAGGAAGAGTTTTGACTTTAATCCTTAGTGGTGCTCTTATGAGGATTTCGTAAAAGAAAAAAATATTTCATTTGATTTAAAGACAGGTGTTTCGGAGTGAATTCACACATCTTTTTTCTTAGTGATGATTTTATGAGGATTTGCAAAGTACCAAGGTGCTACAGTAGGCAATCAATTAGTTGAAGGGTTCCAATGGACGATGCAGGAAAGCTAATTCCATTTCAAATGTTAGCGGTGCTTTTCATAAGGACTCCATTATGAGAAAATTGTCATATAAGATTTTGAAGTTGGAAATTATAAGGGAAAACCTGCTGGTCTCTAGCTTCATGTGACGTTGGGGGCTATTCTAGCCTTTAGCTGCTGTTTAAAAGATGTTGTAAGGTCCACTTGCCAATGACACAATAGACCGTCCAAACTAAAATTTTGGATGGAAACCTTACTTTAGAAATAGGTATATATTTTCTATGTATAAATTTTTCAACATTCAAACATACATACTAAGATAAGACATTTTGTTGCAAGGAAACATGGAAAAAAATGCTTCATCACTCCTCAGGCGCTACTGTTTGTTTCCCTAGTATCAATTATTGTGTACAGCCAATCTAGGTGTGTCACCAAGATTAAAACAACAAATTCCGAATCTGCTATATGCAGCAATGCTGCATCCTCCAACTGCCCAGAGTCAAGATTGCAGCTGGTAGGCAACACGAACACAACTGAATAATTGGTGCTGCTGCTAAGAGATTGCAGTTGGGGCGTGGCACACACCACTACGTACAGAACAGTTGGTGCTAATAACACCCCTCACTAGAAACTAAGCAGCTGGTAGTTGGTACTCGGCATCGAGGTTTGGTAGAGGCATGTTCCGATTGCAATCTGGATACCAGAAATATCAGCTCTAATAGTGTCTAGTCCGAGCATATATCCCATCACCCTAGTCGTAGTTATCTGTAAAGTACTGTATGTTGATGTACTGCAAGCAATCTAATGTTTCGGCAACAAGGTAGGATCCAACATTAATGTTCCTTTTGACACCGAGAAGTCAGGAAAAAATTTCATGTCGTTGTAAAAAGAAAAAGATGATGCTCTGTATGGCCTGAGGCTGTGCATTATTCCCTGCTCCACCACCACATACTACAGACCCATGAATGGTAGAAATGGTCGGTCCGAGTGTCCCTTTGAGTGGTGCCAGCAACCTGGGTGGCCACTGTCCACGCATCTCCACAGCACACACACATTACCTACCAGCCGGGACACTTCCTGCTACCAATCAGGAGTGCCGTGCTGTGTGTGAAATGAGGAGAGGCACCTACCGGTTGGGACCTGTGTGTCGTGTGAGCCCGTTATGGGAGGTTAGCATAACAACCTCGGCCTCGGGCTGTCCTTGCTCTCATGGGTTCTTTGTCAACTTGAGCGGCCATACATCTGTCCACGCCTGAATCCGGTCGTCCGATCCAAATCCAACTACTTGTTAAACCCATATTGATGCTGCCACAATTTTTATATTAAACAACAAAGAAGAGAGCAAAGAAGGCGTTCTGTATACCCTCATCTGGTGGTGAAAATTACTGATGTCCAAGAAAGATAACGAATTAGGAAGACGAGTAGGAATCAGGGAATTCCATGATGGAAAGATGAGAGCACATCCCCTCCCCCCCCCCCCCCCCCCCGAATTGTAGGTGTACCACATTTGTTTACATGTAAGTTTCATGGGTTTTCCATCAATATGTGGAACTATGGAACTATTAGGGCGCCATGCTAGTTGTAACGACCCAAATATAATTATCATGTTAAGCATTGAATCATGAGTTTTTGTTAAGCATTCACAAAGTTTATGTGCTGGATTTGAATGCATCTAAATTTAATTTTGAATTGTTTGCACTTGTGGAACCCATGCTTTGTGAAGCAACTTGCATTTTCAATATATGACTTATGTTGAGAATTATTTTGATAAAATACTACTTTGAAAAACTTGAATTTAGGTGATTTTTTCCTGATTTTAGGAAACCATCTTCAAGCCAAACAGCTTAGCCGAAAACCTAGAAATAGCATTCCGGGAAGAATTTTCATTTCAAATCTACAATAGATTTTCTACCAATTCCAGACAAAATGGATTGCTCTTGATTTATAGTATCAACACAAAAATTAGTGTAATTTTTTAAGGCCTAGAAGATCAGTTTTGGATATTTAAGAAAAGAAAGAAGTTTTATGTACAGAACTGATGTTACATAACTTGTTCAGTCTGGAGTATCCGGGACGAAACCCGGATTATCCGGATATTGCAAGTTGAATACGTGTCAAACACACATCACATGGCTGCCACGTGCTCCCACAAGCCCCACACGTCAGCCCGAACTCCATAACACCAGGACACCCCCTGCCCTCTCTCTCACCCTCATTCATTCAACACCTCTCTCTCTACCCCAAGCCATGGAGGGGCTCTCACCTCTCCCCCACCATTGAAGCCCTCCACCTTGCCGGAGCTTTTCCGGAGGACGCCGCCGACGAGCTTCTCCACCACCTCAGCCACCTCTTCCTCACCGGAGACCAAGGAGAAGGACATCCCCAAGCTTCTCCTTCATCTTCCCCAAGCCCTCAAGTATGAACTCTATCCAATCTACACCAACACCGCTCTACTCCAACAAGTGGCCCCTGACTCGTGCTCTACTCGTCACCGGTGAGCTTCCCTCGCGGATACTCCGGGATTGGACCCGGATACTCCGGACTTCGCGGACCCGGACACTCCGGAAGAACATCCGGAAACTCCGGAAATTACCCGGAAACTCCGAGTTTAGGCCCAGAAACTCTGGCCGGTGAACAGTGAGCTCGCCGCCGGCGATTCCGACCACGGTTTGGGATGGAGTTTGTTCCTAAAGGTTCCTAGGAGTGTGGGGAGTCTATTTTGGTAGCTAAAATCGACATGCATTAAGGTTTCGAAGCTCTAGATCATCAATGGTGAAATGCCATGAATGAGCTAGAGAGCTTGATTGAGGGCACAAGAAGGAAGATGAACGGCGAGGGGAGCTCACCGGTGATGAGTAGGGTGCAAGCAAGGGGCCACTTGTTGGAGTAGAGCGGCGTTGGTGTAGATCGGGTCGAGTTCATCCTTGAGGGCTTGGGGAAGATGAAGAAGAAGCTTGGGGATGTTCTCCCCCATGGTCTCCGGCGAGGAAGAGGTGGTCGAGGTGATGGAGGAGCTCATCAATGTCATCCTCCGTCGAACTCCGACGAGGGTGGGGTGGATTGGATGAGGGAGTGTTGCTTCCTCCATGGCTTGGTTGGGGGAGAGAGAAATGAGAGGGAGAGAGTGTTCTGTGGATGGAGGGTGAGAGAGAGAAGGCTGGGAGGGGTTCCCAGGTGTAGAAGAGCTCGAGCTGACACGTGGGCCCAAAAGGGGGACGTGGCATCTAAGGGCTGTGTATTTGACACGTACTCAACTCGCCAAATCCGGATACTCTGGGTTCAGCCCCGGATACTCCGGACCGAACAAGTCACGTACCATTTAGTTCTGTACATAAACTTCTTTCTTTTCTCCAATCTCCAAAACTGATCTTTAAGGCCTCTAAAAATTCCACCAATTTTTGTGTTAATACTATAAATCAAGAGCAACTCATTTTGCTTGGAATTGGTAGAAAAAGTATTGTATGTTTTAAATGAAAATTCTCCCCGGAATGCTATTTCTAGGTTTTCGGCTAAGCTGTTTGGCTTCAAGATGGTTTCCTAAAATCCGGGAAAAATTGCCTAAATTCAAAATTTTGAAAGTAGTATTTATCAAAATAATTCCCAACATAAGTCATATAATGAAAATGCAAGTTGCTTCACAAGCATAAGTTCAAAATGCATTAATAATTCAAAATTAAATTCAAATGCATTCAAATGAAGTATGAAAATTTTTATAAATACTAACAAGAATGCTCATGATGCAATGCTTAACATGATAATTACATTTGGGTTGTTACATTAATACGGCACATTTTGAAAGCGAAACAATCAATCCCGAGCAGCCCATTCGTTCACCTCGTCAGTCAATCATGTCAACGGCAGCGGCATGCCCTGTTCACACTTGGTGGCCGTAGAGGCGCAGAGCTTCATGTGTCGCCTGCTATTCTGCCATCAGGGACAGAGTTTAATTAGTGGAGTACTAATGAAGCTGTCCACCACCAGCCCAAATCAATCACATGGGGATGAAAACGGTCGGAAACATCGGCGATAGACTCCACCACTTTCGCTTTCACATTTTTTCATAAAAAAAGAAAACGATACGGTATTTTCGGAAACAAAAACGACGCTGGTATTCCGGTAATTTCGAAAACGGAAATATACGGTCGAGAACACATTGATAACGGTCGAAACCCATCAAAGCGGTATTTAAAAAAAGATAAACGTATCAAACAATAAAGCATAACATTAATTATATGACTTGACACATCTCATATGCAAATAGTGAAGATTCGATTAAGATATCAATCCGAATATCGAACCAATTCGTGATAACTGACACATAGTAGCATGCACGATAGTATGACATAAAATTACACACAGCATACGTAACATAGCCATACATGATCATTAACTAAATTCAAATAGAGACTTAAATATAGACTAATATGCCATTAAGAATAGTGCTAGTGCAGGGCCGCAGGCTGTCTATGTCTACAGCTGAATCTCATGCATGTCATCATCATCACTTGTCGCATAATCATCATTGACCAGTTCTGAATATTCATTCTACAAATATAAAAATATTTTAGTACTCATATTATCACACCAAAGTAATATCGGCGGTCAATGATGGACTGGGCTTCAAATACGGTAATACCGACGGTAAATTACCGGATAAATACGGTAATTTTCGAAAACAGTCGGTAGAGACTGAAATCGTTTTCGCTTTCAGTTTCGGATAAAAATATTATTTTCGTTTCTGTATTTTTGGTAGCCGTTTTCATTTTCGTTTACAGCAGAATCTCGGTAAAATCTCGAAAACGGTTCCCGAAATCAAAAAATTTTGTTTTCGTTTTCAACCCTACAATCACATGATGACAACAACGCCGCCTTCGCCGCGGCTTCCGGCGACGCGCTGCTGAGGTAATCCGTCCAACGCAAGGCCATGACGACGACGCCGGCCCGGGCGCCGTTCCGTTCCAGCCAATAGCTTGGTTGGGCTGGCGGCGTGGCGACGAATCATTCGTCCGGATCAGAAGCCCCAGCAGCGACGGCTTGCTTTCTCTGTGGGCTGATGGGGTCTTTGCAAACGATATTTTTCTGTACCATGTCCTTGTCCGGAGAGTTAGTTAATTAACTAATTGATTAACTAGCTATACGTGCCGTCAGATCCAGCGCCCAACCGACTGACTAAACCGTGTCATTGACTCGGGAAGATCAGTCAAGCCGGGCTCCATTTGAGGCTGCTGAGCCTGACGACGTCCCCGCGTGGGTCACGCATCGTCACATGCTGGACGATTTGTGTAGAGGAAGTCTTTTGAGTTTGTTTTAAGTCAAATATTAAATATAAATAATTTTTTTAGATTGAGTTTAAAAAATAGAAGCGATGTAAGTAAATTTATTTTAAAATATAGTTTCGTAAAAATATATATTATCTATATTTTATAAATTTTTTATAGCAAACCGATACTCCCTCCGTTTCCTAAATAGAAGTCGTTCCGGCTCCTAGGACATTTTGGCAAAAGAAAGTCGTTCTGGCTCGCGATCGCTTGTTTTGACGCCCTTGCCCTTGTGTGTTTCGACTCCCGTGCCGGCGTGCCCCACGCCATAATAGCGAATAAATCACCGGTACCGCATCGCTCACCACGCTCACCTCTCCTACCTATTCGTCCGCCCACACCGCACGTCTCCTCGCTGGGCCGCACAGACTGCACCTCGCCAAGAGTCTCCGGAGTCGGTCGCCTTTGCTGCGTCGCCGCCATGGACTCGACGATGGAGCTCACGCCGGACTTCATGGAGGCGGAGGAGGAGCCGGAGTCCGTCGCGCCTGAGTCGGAGCTCGCGCCTGAGTCGGAGCTCACGCCAGAGCCTCCACATCATGTTCTACTTGTAAAACAAAACAAACATGCTCAATCGAAAAGCAAGGAAGTAATGAAGCAAGTAAGCAAACTTACCGATATCTACAAAGGCATCGGCTTCTTCTTCTGGTTGCACTACTGGAATGTTCAGGTCAAGCCATGCATCGGCTTCTTCTTCTAGTGGAGCATTCAGGTCGAGCCCGGCCATTCTAGCAAGCGTGCCAGGCCATCCAAAACCAGCGCGCCAGGTCGAAACCAACGCACCCGCCCATCCAAAAATCGAAACCTGCATGTCCCCGGCGCCTGCATGCTACTGTGCACGTCCCCGGCGCATGCAAAAGCAAAACAATTGGGGCCACCAAGACTCGTACCGGCAACCCCACGCCTCGGGACCAGCTTCCATAACCAATTGAGCTATGCATGTGTTTACGACTAGAGTGCACCCGCTACCCTATTTAATATGGGCAAACATGGAAAAATTACCCCTAATTAACCACTCCTTGGTATGCTAACTCATGTCCTAAACGTCTTCTATTTAGGATACGGAGGGAGTAGTGGTCAAAATTATTTTTACATATTGTGTCAATATCCAAAATGACTTCATTTACCAATCTAGAGGGAGTACAATACTTTTTTTGTGTGTCGAAGTTTTATGAGTTCCCACCTTTCTTTATTACTTTCTCCATCCTAGATCATTAGTTGTTTTGACTTTTTTAGATTTTTTTTAATTTTACTATGCATCTAGATTTAATACATATGCACATACACAGTAAAAATTACGAATCTAAAAAAATTAAAATAACTAATAATTTAATACGGAAATCGAGGAAGTATTATATAATAGTTAGCAATTTCTGTTGACCGCTAGCTACTCTCGAGGTCAATCTCTGGCCAAAGCAGATTAGGGGTGCTCTCGAGGTCAACGAATGTGTGGCGATTTCTGATGACTGCTCGCTACTCTCGAGGTCAACGAACGTGTGGCAAAAATTTAGTATGTAAGGGAGTGTTTAGTTTGCAAAAAAAATTCATGCAGTATCCAACACATCAAATTTTCGGACACATGCATAGAGCATTAAATACAGTTAAAAATAACTAATTACACAATTTAACTGATCCATACGAGATGAATCATTTCAGGCTAATTAGTGCATGATTGGACATTAATTGTCAAATAACAACGAAATGTGCTACAGTACCAAAACCCAAACTTTTTCGCCAACTAAACACACTCTAAATTCCTTCTGTGTCTTAAGTTTTTTTATTTCCTTTTATTTTGCCCTTTTTCAGGTCTCCATGGAGGTAACTTCCACAATTAATATCTTATTTCTTTTATTAAAAAATGACCATTCACTTTTGACTTTATATGAATACTAGTAGAGATGCATGTGCCACAGGCATGTGTTTAAATAAAAATTATTTAAAAATAATTAGATTACATCAAACAACTACAAAAAAACATATTTTTTTAATAATGTAACAATCCACTCCAATCCAAATTTATATTAAATGATAGCTTGTGCTAAGATCCTTTGTTAATTTTGATTTTTTGAAGGCTCACGCAAACATCTTATGGACTCGTATGGAAGCATTTCCTTTCCTTTTTTTTTGTTAAAAACTACATATTGCGACTAATGTTCACCACCTTACTGCAACCAACTTGGTGAACCAGCACACTATGCATCCCATCTATTGCCCTGCTGCATCTTCACTGGCACTTGCAGCAACATCAGGCCATCAGGGTAGTGAACAACCGCGATAGCAGGGGGGGAATGTAGAGCCAATTGAAATTTTGATTACTGCGCTCACCTGAAAAAACTGCCGATTCATACAGCTAGTACTGCCTGTCTAGGCTACCATTATTATAGATAAGTAATCTATATGATTTGATTGCTATACCACTTCCCCAAGTCATGGATTAGTAACAATTTGTGGAGCAACTACAGATAATGCCATTCTCATGTATGATGTATCAAGAAATTTCTGCAAAATTTAGAACTTAGAACTCCATATGTGTTTGCATTGGAAAAAAAATTTAAAGAATTAGAAAACACACCTACACAAATAGGCGCAGCAGATAATAGGGTTCATTCACCTGCGTGATCTGCAACACTCTTGTCCGATATGATCCTCTACTCATCAAAAAGCACATAGTTTCAAATCACAACAGACATTGCATCTTACTATATGTCAAGAATCTATAGGATCCAGTCCAAGAATGACATGGTTTCATGAAGAATAGAAAAGAATGTTTTGATTGTGTGCAGGGAGGCAAGTACTTACATTGTGGATTTGATGCTGCTGCCTGCCACTCGAGATGGATGCCGATCAAGATCACCCCAGTTCAAGACGCCGTCGAACCAATAATTTACCTGGTGCTGGATCTGGACCTGCCAACAGCGGCGGCAGAGGTGGCGGAGGCCCGCTTCTTACAACGGGACTCGCGGAAGGGGTGTTCTCGATGACGAGGGCGGCGAGGAGGACAAACTCCGCGTCCTACCAAGCTAGCGCGGCGGCCGACCGGAACTGCAGGCTGAGTAGGCAGAGATACTCCGCAAACAAATTGACGAAGGCAAGCTCAGCGGCTTTGGTGTACAGGGCAATCGGGAGCATGATCGCTCAACAAAACTGAACAGGGAGTTACCTCCGGCCGGCTGCACCAATTGCATCAACGGTGAGGGGGCTAGACAAATCATGTAAGGGTAGAAGCTAGGAAACCAGGTCAATCAAGGAGAAATTTTAGGAACCAACCAGCGCATGTGTTAACCATTGTATCTATCCTCTAGTGTACCAATAATGGAAAGCAATGAGCGGAGAGGAATTTTAGAAAGTTACCAACGTGTGTTAACCACTGTGTTTCCAAAAAAATTGATCGCATGTTGTAAAAACAATGGAAAGTAAAAGAATGGGTATGGTAAAATTATTGGTGAAAAAAGTATTAGCTTTTGGGTAGAAACATTTTCCTTGTATCAAAAAATGGGTCTCCACATTTTTTCGTCAAACATTTTGGCCTGACAAGTGGGACCTTCGTGAGGGGTACGGTGGGCCTAATCTTGGTGAGAAAGAGTTTCAATTGTTTCAACTTTTATAGTATAGATTAAGGGGTAGTGGAGTCTCTCCATTTATGTCCTGCTAGTGTCCTAGGTTTGAATTAGTCTCAATGAAAAAACTCTGTTTTCCTCCTTTCCACATTTTGTTTGGAGCTTTTAGCCCGTTTGGGAGGGCTCCGGCTCCCTGCAAAAGGGGCGGAGCCAGAGCTAGAGCAGGCGGAACTGGTTTTTGTGGCTCCGCCTGCTCCACCTTCTCACAGATAAAGCCGGTTTCGCAGCTCTCACAATTTAGGATGGAGCCACTCCACCTCCATAGCATTTGGTAGGGCTCAAGCAGGACCTGCCGAGGGAGCCGGAGATGGAGCCCTGCCAAACAGATCCTAAGTACGGATGAAATCGCATCGGATTCACATAAATTAGATTTAGATAGCATTTTTAATATATTTTAAGCTAATATAAATTCAAATGCTTAGAAAATGAATATCGCAAATTTTGTAGATTTATAAGATAGGACGTGCCTAGTTGCTTTATCGATTGTGTTATAACAAAAAAAATAATTATAAAAAATAGGGATTCAAGTATGTGTATAAGTAGCATATTTATCAATAAAATAGTTTGACAATTTCAAATACAAAATAAACAAAATTATAAATAAATTTATCTTTTATAAATACATTAATATTTATCTAGGAATATTTAAAAACTACATAAAATAATTTCCTCAAGAAATAGATGAACTAAAGTGCTTATGTCTAGTAATGTTAAAATTAAAATTATTTATTGTTATCATTATTTCTAGAGAAAACTTTTGTATAGTTTCAACTATGTTTTATCATTAGTAATATTAAATAATGCTTCCTCTTCAAATTATTTGTTATTTTAGGTTTGTTCTTAGTTCAACTTATATCAAAGTGAACCGAATTTATAGAAAATAATAATATCTACAATATGAAAGTAGTTTCATTAAATCTACCATAAGAAAGCTAATGATAGTGTGTTCAGGTATCGTGCAAATTTGCACGATCTTTTATAAGCTTGATCAAAGTTATAGATGTTTGACTTACAATAAAACTAAAATTAAAATAACATATAATTTGGAATGGGGAGAGTATTGTTTGTTCTTAGTTGTACAGATAACTTTTAGATGCTGCCGGATATTTTCAAGTAAGGTCTGAAATTAGGTAGCAAAAAGTAATGGAAAAACAAAGTCCGATACATTCGTTGTGATACATGTACATTAGAATAAAACACAAATAAGGATATAAGAGTAAATAATTATATTTTAACAGATATGGTGTCGAATAATTGCGGTAAACACGTTCGCATTCTCAC
Organism: Panicum virgatum; assembly: GCF_016808335.1. NCBI lineage: Eukaryota > Viridiplantae > Streptophyta > Magnoliopsida > Poales > Poaceae > Panicum > Panicum virgatum. The sequence continues at coordinate 33,658,995 of NC_053148.1, read as the reverse complement.
CTCTATCTGAAGAGGCGACGGTGTTCATCATGGCCACCCAGCCTGCCACGTCTCCTAGCAAACAGACGCTGCCACTGTTGCTCTGGGCAGGGGGCGAAGAATATCCCTCCGATTCACGCGTGGCAACTGACACGCCTGCAGGTCCATTGTTTGCCCTGAATTGTCTCACCAAATTGCCAACAAGTGCTCTGTTTAGTTTGAACTGTAGTTAAATTTGATCATTAATTAAGTGTGTCAAACTAAGTCAGTTTACAAAACCAACTCCAAACTCTTGCGCTAGAAATCCTGAAAAGTCTAATAAAGTCTTTGACCGCGTAATTAAAGAATGGTTACTGTAGCATCACTATAATCAATAATTAATTAATTACTGTCATTAGATTTGTCGCAAAAAATTACAACTTTTTTGAAAAAAATTTATAAATAGACTTCATTCTGGATTTCATGTATTAAAATTTTTTTTCACGGTTTGCATGCGCTAAGGAATAGTGTGCTTGAACCAAACGGCGTGCCAGATTCTTCCTTCTGTCCTGGGTGGCAGCCACGTCATGTCGTTTTGTTGTCACAGCCTCCTCCCGAGTCCGCCTTGAGAGTTCAGTGCTACTGCCTCTCCCGCATCTGTCTTCATCCTCCCTTGAAGATTTCATTACCTGTTTGACTGCAATGCACACCTGATAAGGTTCAGTAGCTTCTGGAAAAATAATAAGAAAACATTTAGGGCAAATCATGTGTATCCAGTCAGACTTTAGTTGCTGAAGTGTAGGAAAAGTGAAGAACACATCGTTCATGGCCTTGTTCAGATGTTTTGCAAAAAAAATTGCGATAGAATTTTACTAATTTGAAGTACTAAATGAAGTCTATTTACAAAACTTTTTACACAGATGGGTTGTAAATCGCGAGACGAATCTAATGATGCTAATTAATTCATAATTAGCGGATGGTACTGTAGCATCACTGTTGCAAATCATGGATTAAGTAGGCTCATTAGATTCGTCTCGCGATTTACAGCCCATCCATGCAAAAAGTTTTATAAATATACTTCATTTAGTACTCCACGCATGTGTCGAAATATTCGATGTGACTTTTTTTTGCGTTTACGGAGTTTGGACCCATGTGGTACCAGACAGTGCACTCAGTTTGCATTTTTGTCTACAAACGATGAGAGGAATCTCCCCAAAGCGCACTCGCAAGTCCCATTTGATCAAACAGTTTCGTAGTGTCACCATGGAGCACGAGTGAACGCAGGTACCTGAAAATGCAGCACATGACTTTCATCTAAAGAACACAACACACTCTCTAGGCCTCAGTGGTGGATCTAAGGGGGTGCTAGGGGGCTCGAGCTCCCCTACTACCTACGAGTCCATGGATCCTCCTTAACCTCTCTAATTTTTAGACACCATGGATGAAGAATGCGAGAGGCTGGAGGCAGATGCGGATCTAGCGTGGGAGCTGAGCCCCCGAAGCCCCCAAACAATTTTCAACCATGAATGGTGAAAACGAGGAAGAGAAGAAGAAGAAAAGAGAAAGGAGGAAGAAAAGGAAAATAAACCCCCATAGATTTACATCTAAAATCCACCATTGGCCCGAGGTAGAAGATGACCTCATCTTCGCAACCCGCGCCTATCTTTATTTCATGTATCTGCCCCTGCCGGGCCTTGCAGGATTTGATCTTCTTGATCTTCAAGGAGGGAACTTGTAGCAGGAAGCTTTCCAAAAAAACTTGTAGCAGGAAAGATTGCCAATGACCCTTCTTCACGTGTCGTTTGTAGAGTACTCTGCAGGCCACATCTACTTGAAGATATACAGTCATCGTCACCTCCGGCAACTTGCAGGAGCAACCAATTTCATGACAGCACCCCTTTAACAAAAAAAAATTATGAAGATAAACTTGGATGAAGCAAGGCAATTTGTTCTCTCCAATTGCTGAGTGTTGCTCATGAGGCAGCTATGCTTCATCTGCTGGCTCTTCCAGTTTTCAGAACCAAATGCCATGACCACGTCAAAAACTTTCAGAACCGAATCCATCTCTGTGCTGCTCGAGCACACTGCACACCCAAGTCCTTGATGTCCATGAGGCCATGATGGCTGGCTCCCGTATTCCCTGCCAAGTGATACTGACACACCACCGTGCAGTGCGGCCGCGCGCCCGTGCTTGCCAGGACACCGGGAGAGCAGATTCCTCCACGGGCAATCACTGAAACACTGCAGAGAGACCCTCTCGCTGTCTGACAAAGTTGCCACAAAGTTGCCGGATACCCACCTGATCGAGTGGCAGTCGTATCATGCTGTCACTGGGCCTTCAGAGACTCGCTGGAGTCTTCCATTGGAGCTTCTCCCTATTCTGTCCCTATCCATTGCCTATTAGGTACAGGATATGTATGAGTAAGCATGCCGTTTGATTCTGCAGTTAAAGTATGAAGTACAGGACATGTGACCAGGTAATAAACATGATGGCTAAGTAGTATATGTCATCTAGTTTTGAAGCTCAAGAACTGGGAGAGCACAAATTAGAAGAAACTCTGCCTATTTCATCCTCATCTACACTTCATCTGGTGCGACGAAAGAAACAATAAGAACCGTTTTACCTGGCAACCCACTTATGCTTGAGTTCCTTCCGAACGTAGAGCCAGATTTCTGCAGCAGGTTTGCAGGTCGCAACTAATCAAAGAGTCGTCAGACTTTCCCGTGCAACGTGAGTGCAGCAGGTAATGGTAATGGGTCCTCCCTCCCGGCCTCACAGGATCCCTGGACATTCAGTGAACAATGAACAGAGAAGTTATCACCACTGCAGCAACTGCATGCCTCTTCGACTTGAACGAGCTTCACAAGTCCAAGAGCAGCACATTAAAAGCAGCTGGAAGAAACAAGAACACATCATTTTTTGTTCTCATGTTAGCTAGTCTTTGTTGATGTATACAAATACAAGACTAGGTGCATATCTGCACCCAGTGAAACTGGCTAGTGTTTCCATAGAAAATATATCTATAAGTGAAAAAACTAAAAACAAATCATCATCCATATGTGAGGCTGTGTTATGGTTCCACACAAAATTTGAAGTCCCAAATCAATCACATTTGGGAGATGCAAAAATGACAAATCTCGTGCACATATGCACACAAGTAGTCAGATATGTGCGTCCATTTATTGTCATGTTTGTATCTCCCAAATGGGATTGAGTTTGGACTTAAAATTTCGTATGAAATCGTAATACAAACTCATCTACTGATGATGAACGTTCCAAGATTTTGAAAACTTATAAATATGATTTCTAAGAAAGTTTTCAACTTACATGAATTGATATCTGAAAATGGCAAGTGGATTCTAGCCAGTCACTGACTGAACCAACAAGTGATGAGGATGCAACACCCATATTCACCAGACCTGCATGCAAGCCGAGAAAGATTATGAATACATGTTCTGTTTACTCAAAGTAATGAGAAAATGTGCAGCAGTGACACAGAAACACAAATCCAGTCATTCTCACTAGAAAAGCCCGTGGCTTTGCCGCTGCCCGCTGGTGGCCAGCAGCGGCGGACCCAGGATTTGAAGTTAGAGTATGCCTAGAAAAAAAACCAATGTCATTAGTATAGTCAAATATACAATTCGGTAATACACTTGTATTATTCTCCAACAATTAACAATTCGCTTTACATGTAAAAATCCATAAAAGTCGATCACTAATTTAGAAAAGGTCTCATAATACTTTAACTTCAGCAAATATAAGTTTGAAACTTGCATAAATTACATTGTAAAAAAATTGGAACACATGTTAAAGCTTTATCTTTACACTTCATAGTGGCTTGAAAATATTAACTGTCATTCTCAAATATCAAGCTCAACTAAAAATGACCAAACAAATGACTCCTAAATTTCTCAGATGATTTTTCACTAGATTGACTGCAGAGAATAGAATCAACAACAATGCCAACGGACACACCAATTAAAAACTGAATTCACGCTTGCAGTTTGCATTCAGAAGCAGGAAAAAGATGGACTAGGCTTACAGCTCTTGCTAGCTTCACGGCCGCTTGCCGCTCCAGCGTCATTGGCTCATGGCGTCTGGATCGAGCAGCGTGGCATGGAGGGCTGGACGAGTACCTAGAGCAGATGCAAAAGTCCTGCTCGCCAGTCGCGCACTCGCGCCGCGCATTAGGGCGTCGCGTGGCTCTAGAGCCTGGCGCCGTGGAAGCATGAGTGAATGACGAATGGTTGGATGGGCCATCGGGCAGAGGGGTGGGTATGCGACCAAAAGGGCTGGTGGGCTGAACTTCTAATTGATCAGTTAGTTTGTTGGGCCAAAATCTAGGTAGTCCCAGGCCTACCTGGACTACCTGCTGGGTCCGCCTCTGGTGGCCAGTGGATGTATCCATGGTTTTCGATGACAACAGTTAGAAAATTTTTTATAGGTTTTATAATGATTGGCATGAAGAGAATATGTTGTATGAAATTGAAATTTAAAGGCACCTGAACTTGTAAGCTACTAACCGGACATTGGATATTGGCAACTTTTGTGCATTTTATTTTTCAGGAATTCACATATGTGTCCACATTGGCATTTAGAAGGGCTGTGATACTTGACACGAGTTAGTAAAATCATAAGTAGCTCATGTATCTATATTTCTACTTTTCTCTGGAAAAATATCTATATTTCTGCTAAATTTTCCCATTAATCGTCCACAGTAGCAAAATTTCAAGTCTACAAAAGGAGCGCCAGCTTCTTCAATCTACTGTTGAAGCTCTTCAACAAGGTATGTCTTTCCAATTACAATCTAACACATATATTGTTGTGGTTCCCTTTATCCAGTTAAACATCTGAAACTTTCGTTTTCAATGTGTGAACACTAAATCTTCTCTTTTTATTTATTTATCTTGATGCATATGAACTATTTTTTGTAGCTGACGTTAAATGTGTTTAGTAGACTGGCTAAATCAGTCCTTCAGAAACACTCACCAGCCAAATAAGTGTGTGCAGAGATACTAATTAGAACAAACAGGGAAAATCGGAGAAGTTATACAACAACAACAACATAGCATTTTTTCACAAGCAAGTTGAGGTAGGCTACAGATGAAACCCGAAAGAAATAAGTTCAAGGTTCAGGCACATTGATAGCTAGTCTCCAAGCGCTCCTATCCAAAGCTATCTCTTTAGAGATATTCCAATCCTTAAGGTCTCTCTTAACCGACTCATCCCACGTCAGTTTAGGTCTACATCTACCCTCTTTACATTGTCGACCCGCTCAAGAACCCCATTACGCACCGGCGCCTCAGGAGGCCTTCGTTGGACATGTCCAAACCATCTCAGCCGATGCTGGGTAAGTTTCTCCTCAATTGGTGCCACTCCGACCCTATCCCGAATAACTTCGTTCCGGACTCTATCCCTCCTTGTGTGCCCGCAAAACCACCGCAACATACGCATCTCTACTACACTCAGTTGCTGGACATGTCGCCTTTTTGTAGGCCAACATTCAGCACCGTATAGCATCGCCGGACGAATTGCTGTCCTATAGAATTTGTTTTTTTAGCTTTTGTGGCACCCTCTTGTCACAAAGGATGCCAGAAGCTTGCCGCCATTTCAACCAGCCAGCTGAAATTCTATGCCTAACATCTTCATCAATGTCGCCATCCTTTTGTAGCACCGATCCTAAATACCGAAAAGTATCCTTCTGGACCACCACTTGTCCATCTAGACTAACGTCTCCCCCCTCATGCCTAGTCGCGCTGAAATCGCACATCATGTACTCGGTCTTGGTCCTACTAAGTCTGAACCCTTTCGACTCTAACGTGCGTCTCCACAGCTCTAACTTCCTATCAACCCCTGCCCTACTCTCGTCAACTAGCACCACATCATCAGCAAAGAGCATACACCAAGGGATCTCACCTTGTATATCCCTTGTGACCTCATCCATCACTAAAGCAAATAAATAAGGGCTCAATGCTGACCCCTGGTGTAGGCCTATGTTAATAGGAAAGTCAGTGGTTATGCTTCAATTAATTTTTAACTCAAGTTGGAAAAAGAAGTAGATGCTAATTATCTAGCAAATCATAGTGCCCATATAGAACACAGTTGTATAAAGTAATCAGATCATAATTGTACCTGAAACTTGGGGTCGTTATTGCTTGATGCACAGAATTGAGAAATTATAAGCTAACCTGAGCCTGTATATATTCTTGTGGTTGGTCAGCCAAAATATGTCGGGCCATTATGCAGCTACGATCACCTATGCATTGTTTGTCACTTTCAGATAAACCAAGAGATGGTCCTGGAACAGGTGGCCTTATCCTCAGCCGGTGAGCCCGTGAGCCCCTCCTTCTTTCCCAGCCACACAGCAGCGTCCCATCCTCATCCTTATGTCTCTCCTCTCTGACGCCTCCATCTCCACGCTCTCTTCTTTTCCCTCTTGAAGCAGCAACGAGCAGACCAGCAGGCCAGCAGCCATCGGCTTGTTCCTTGGCTCCCTGCCCCCTCGGGCCTTCCCTTCACCTGTCCATGCGGGCGCGGCTAGTGTCGGCCGACCACGGGGCCAGCCAGGCCGAGGCAGCGCGGGGCCAGGAGTGACGCGGCGACGGGTGGCGACCGGGGCCGGGGGTGTGGCTGGTGCGCGCAACCCCGTTCCCCTCCCCTCCGTGTCGTGGCGGGCGCCCGGGCTCTCCCCTCCCCTCCGTCACTCCGTGGGTCGGCGCGACACCCTTCCCTTCTCCTCCATGGCCAGGCAGCGGCCGGCGACCGGAGCTGGGGATGCGGTCTGCGGGCGCGAGGAGTCTCGGCCCCGTGGGCCCCTCCCCTCTTTGGACCGGCGGCGGCCGGCTCCCGAAGCCAGAGGTGCGGCGCCGCGCGGCCCCTCCTTCCTCTCCGAGACGCAGCGACAACCAGCGGCCGGGGCGGCCCGGCGAGGAGCCGGTCGGGGGGCGCGGGCGAGGGTGGGTCAGTGGGGACGCCTCGGCATGCCGCTGGCCGTTCGTGGCCGGATCGACGGCTGAGATTTTTTTCGATGACGTGGCACGCTGACGTCGCACCTTTTGGTGCGCGAATCGTAGTATAGAGATTTCAGAACCAAACCTGATCCTGAAGCTATACGTCAAAGTAATTATGGGCAATTTGCCTCAAAGAAAAAAACAACAACAGTGATCCAACACTTCAATTTCCAACATCCACACTCTTTCATACTTAAGAAATATTCTTGCAAGACAGCCCTGATAAGTATTTTCAGTTTAGTATACATCTGCGAATACTGATGGGAACCCAAGAACCATTTGTTCCCTGAACTGTATTCATTATTCTTCCTCTATCCATGACAATCCATCCCAAAGAGGGACTTTGTTTTGCAGGATCAAAACAGGGACTGACTTGTATGGCCCCCACCATCATGAAGTGAACAAACAAAAGAATATTGAAAAAGAAAAGAAAAGGAAAATGAAGAAAATTGCCCCCTATTTTCACCAAGAATTACAACTAACAAGCAGCTAGAGAGCACCTGCTGCTATGTAATTCAATTAAGCAGGTCCTCTCAAGCATTTGCTTCACTTCCATCCTGCTGACTAAGCCCAGATGGCAAGAGATGCCATGGCCATGGCACCAAGGAACAGCGCAATGTAGGAACCAACTTGCAGCCTCGGGTTGCAGCTCATCCTCTTGCTGAGGAAATCAGCAGCAATGAGGTCCACCAAGGCCATGTAGATCAGTATACCGGCCGACATGGAATCCAGGATGCCCTCCACCACCAGCGCCCTCGGACTGTTGGGGTTGTAGAACGATGCGACGCCTGCCCCCACAGTGATCCCGGCAGGTGTTGTGATGGCGAAGAAAATGGCCATCAGGAGTGCAGAGGAACTCTTGAACTGAGCCTGCAGTTTGTCGGACAATGAAAAGCAAATCACAAATCACGAGCACGTCCACTTGTCTTCAAGGAATAATTGTTGGCACAAATCACAAAAGGAAGTAGATATTAACCTCAGAAATGCAGCCACCCAATGCAAAGCCCTCAAAGAACTGGTGGAAGGAGAGGGCAGCAACCAGAGGTCTGATGGTACAGGGGCTCTGTGAAACGCCCAACGATAGGCCAATGATCACCGAGTGTGACACAATCCCAAGCTCGAGAACCTGGTCAACAATAGAGCATATCAGTACCCATCATACTGCAAGATTGACGCCTTGCCATCTAGCATCTTCACCATACTAAAAGATATCACACATTTCATATCTCTGCTCTTCGTTTGTAATAGTAACGAGAACTCCTCGAAAACATTCATATAGTGCACCAAGAAAAAAAAAACTCGATGTGAGCATGGAGACATGCATGAATATAGCTTCCATTAATGTAACTACTCTTTGCAACATCGCTAGGGGAAATGCCACTCTAGTAAAGCTTGAAGCAAGCATCACCACTTCATCATGCCACCCGAGCAATGAGAACGTGCATGAGTTTTGTTTGTAGGATGCAAGCTCGGGATCATACCTGCGAGACAACAACGTGGCGAGACTGAGACGGCTCTTCATCGTGTCCATGGCCATGGGCGTGGGTGTCATATGTCCCTCCTCCATGGCATGAGCCACGCCCGTGCGCGTGGCTGTGCCTGTGCGCGGCAGCGTGCGCGCGCATGCCCACGATGTGCATGGCGTCCTCCTTGTGGCCTCCCCCGTCCCTCCCATCGACGTCGCCCCTCGCCGCGAGCGCGCCATCCTCGAGCAGCGCCGCCGCGATGTCCTCTCGCGAGCTGCCATTGGCAGCGGCGGCCTGTTCCTCCTCGCTGCGGTGCTTCTGCTCGTACATGTGCGTGCCGACGAAGTCGACGACGAGCGTCCCGAGCGCGGCGAGCATGGCGACGAACCCCGGGAACGGGAACCGGCGCCAGGGCACGGCCGGGAGGCAGGGGTCCGAGAGCGCGTCGTTGGCGTCGTCCAGCATGTGCACGAACCCCGTGGCCAGGATCACCCCCGCCGCGAACGCCTTGGCGAGTACGAACAAGCCGCCGGTGGAGGAGGACGAGGGCGGCGCCGCTCCCCGCCCGCGCCAGCGGCGGCCGACGAGCGGGATCGCGACGCCCGTCGCGCCGGAGACGAGGATGGCCGCGATGGCCAGCATCTTGAGCCCCAGCGCCGCCGCCTCGTCCCGGCACTCCTCCTCCTCGGCGACAGGCGGGGCGCAGCTCGCCGTGGACAACGACGCTGCCATCACCAAGCGGTCCATGCATGCCGCGTCAAAATCACAACGAGAGAGAGAGAGACGAATTTGTTGCTCTGCTTACCCGATATCTGCTGGAGGTGCGCGCGGAGGTACGGCACGTACGACGATTCCATCATTCCCTGCAATCACAGCGGCGCAAGGCCCGAATGAATTCTCAACCAGAACACGCGAATCGGATTCGCAATCCAGCGACCTGAGCAGCGGGGGAGAAACTTGGGGGGGGGGGGGGGGGCGTGGCACGGATTGCAATTGCATCGAGAAGAAAAGCGAGTAACGCAATGCCGAAGAACGGAGCACACGCGGCGAGCTCGGGGCGGCGCCACGAGCTCCGAGAGGATGAGATTGGGAGGGGAGGGGAGCAGGTGGCGCGCACCTCGAAGAACGGCATCGCCGCCGCGGAATTTCTTCTGCTGATGCGGAAAAAAAAACGAGCAGCCCCTTCTCGAACAGTCCGCGTGCATTTTATACGCGCGAGCGGAGGCGGCGAGAGAGAGGATGGGGGAGGAGCCCCGCCGCCGCAGCCGCAGCCGCAGGCAGGCAGGCAGGAAGGCAGGCACCCCCCACCGCTCCACGTCGGGCGTACGGCGGCGGGGGCGGGCCCTGCCGCGCGGCGAGGATGTCGTCACCCGTCCGATCCGATCCCACGCGGCGAGCGGTGGGCCGGCCCGGGCAGAGGGCCCGGTCACGGGGGCGCGCGGTGGGCCCCGGGGGCCAGCGGCCCGCCCGCGGGGGATTCGGCGACCCGGGGGCGGTGTCGCGGGACCCGGGGGTTCCCGGCCTCCGAGCGTGGAGCGACGATGTCGACACCATGGCGCGAGCCTGGTGTCCGGACCGAGCGAGCGAGACGTCTCGCGTTTGGACTTTGCGACGGCGATCTGCCGTCTCTGCGTGGTCACGAATCTCCCCGGAACAAACGGACGAATTTACTTGTGGGTTGGTAGTTCACGCGTCGGGCTGTGTTTAGTTTCCAAAAAAACTCCCCCAATTCCAAACTTTCCATCACATCGACATCACATCGAAACATTAAATATAGCAAATGACGCATGCATGGAGCATTAAATGTAGGTAAATAAAAAAAACTAATTGCATAGTTTTGATGTACACGACGAGACGAATCTTTTGAGTCTAATTAGGTCATGGTAGGACAACAATTACCACAAACAAACGAAAAGTGCTACAGTATACTACAGCGTCCGATGTGACTTTTCACATCTTTTCCCTCCATTAAACACAGCCTTGGCGACTTTTGTCGCGCATCCGCAAGGATCAAACTGCCACGCTGTGAATTTCGTGCGAGATTCGAAAATGTCTCGGGTTCAAGTGATTCGCCCAGGTGACGAGATCTCGAAAGCTGCTTTTTCCAATGGGGTAAGAGCCCGTGTTAAAATCGTTACATTTTCTTTTCCCCGAACAAGAAGATAAAATATTTTTTTTGCGATTACACACACTAAACACTACAACTCGTATACTCACAACATACTGAGTTTTATACGCGGTTAGGTAGACTGTCCATCGCTATCATGCCAGCCAGCGAGTGTATGTGCATGACAATAGCCACCCCAAGCGCGAAAACAACCCTGCAGCTGCAACAGCCCCCGGCATCTCTCGTCGCTCGCAGACCGTGCGTGGCCCGGGGGCGCTGCAAGTGCAACGAGCCCGGGGGAGCTGCGGGCCCCAGGCATGGGTGGCAATGAATCATGAAGGACCCTTCGTGGTTCAACTAAAATCTTTAGACCCTTGCCACCCCACTTAGCATCCCTACAGTAGCTGCACAGTAGCATTTTTTCCATCCAACTACTTTGTTAAACCGTAATAGATCGTATTAGGAATACGGTGGCCCATAGCCGGTGACATTGTCACCAAATCTCTAGTACTTCAGCCTAATCAAACTACATGATTCTATTTGTTCGGAAAGGAAAGGTCTACTTGGAACACAGGAGAAAAGTAATGCAATAAATAATCTTCTTTCCTACTAATTTCTTATGCATTCCCTACACTAGGAAGACGGCCACGTCATCCCAAATTTCTAAACTGATTTAAATTTTGAAAAAGAACATCTCAAACTTCGATAAAATCAACCGAAAAAGTCCATGTATAATAATTTTGCAAAAACAACCTCAGACTTTGTTAATGCTAATTTTATAAAAGACCCCTTGAATTTTAGCAAAATTGACACACTCTATAGATGGCAATTTTATGAATAATCCTCTGGTTTTTAGCAAAACCAATCCATACTCCATGAATATCAAATTCACACAAAATCCTCTAGACTTTTACAAAACCAACTCCCTTAATGTGTATCAGTGACGGGTTGAATCGTCTTATACATTTACACACTGTATATACCACAGCATTAACACCTACGATAACTGTCACATACAAACTTTCTTGCTAAGAACGTATAGACAATCCATAAATATATTTCAACAGTCCACAACTCACACACATACTGTCAGTACTCCAGAACTAGGGTACCCCCTCTTGCTGTGTCTAGGCAAGAGTCTCGTAGTTATCCTTAACTACGCCCTGACGGCCGAGCAGCCGGACCCCTATGGTCCGGAGCCTTACTCTCCCGGCAAACGGCCCTGGACCCGCTCCCCGCTTGGGGAGGGTCCGGTGATGCCACGTGTCGTCAGCCAAAACAAGCTGGGGGGCCCGGACCTCCCGCGGAGTCCCGGATCCCCATATACTATCCGGACCCCTCAGCGAGGTGGAACCGACACCCCGCCTGGGGCTGGTCCGGAGCCGCCACGTGTTCGCAGGGGCGGGCACGCGCGCAGGGCCGCGTGGTTTCCACTGGAAGCCACGCCTACCTACCGCATTCAATACAGTAGGTGGAACTACACTCTGCCACGGCAGAGCCTGAAGCGGCTTTTGCCAGGTTGCACTGTTGGTCGCGTATTACCAAGACGCACAATGCAGTCGCTGGCGCCACCCACGCCGCGTATGTCAGTCTACTATGCCAGTTGGATACGACGGCTCGGCTTCGCCCATTATGACACCTACACGGTAGACCCAACAGTCTACGCCGCAACCTACACAGCCTCAGCGGGCGCCTCGCCGATGGGACAGGAGAAGACCCTCCTCGGTCAGAGAGTCTACATGACGATGAAGTGTATCCAGCAAGAGATTCTCCATCGCTGTAGCACCATTAGTGTCTATTTAATACAGTATACATCCTTGTTGGGCCCACCTGTCGGGGTACAACGCCTGTGTACGCGTCTTCCTTGCTCTATAAAAGGGAGACGCCTGTTAGAGAAGGACTCAGGTCAAAAGAGCCCCCAGTTGGGCAGAGGATAGACTCATTCATACCAAGAGCATTACACCAAACAGTGGACGTAGGGTATTACGCTCCGGCGGCCCGAAGCACTCTAAATCCTCGTGTGTTCTTGTGTTCTTGCTTCGTGAGTAGATCTGAGGAATTGTTTGCACTTCCCCGGGTAACCACCCTCTGGGGTTAGGCGGGTGCATTCCGCCACCCGGCTGTGGCCCTCCTTCTAGAACCACGACATCTGGCGCCGTCCGTGGGGAACGCGCAAGCGTCGGTCAGATCTCCGCTCACTTCCTCGTCCCTGAGGTTGAGCTCATCCTCTGCAACAACAACGAGAAGATGAAGAGGGGCATGGCGTCGCCAACGCCTCATACCACGATGCTGAGACGACGATGCCCTCGGTGCGGCGGCGCACGGCAGCGGCGCCTGCTATGCGTCGCCATTGCGACACCTCAGAGCCGGCGCGGCGGCGCTCAGCGGAGATACCTGATGTGTGTCACCCTGCAACACCTCTGCGTTGGCTCAAGGTTTTCTCTCAAGCAACCACCAGGACTCCCCTGCGACGGCATGGCGTCGGCTCAAGGCTTTCTCTCAATATGGAGCCTGGAGCCGACCGCTGTGGCCCAGGGGAAGTCTACCGTCGTTTCCTCCCTCGCCAGGACCGAGTCTCTCTTGGTGTTGCTGCAGACAGGATCTCGCCACCAGGCGCGGGGGCCTAACGCCAGCACCAAGATCGAGCCGGCGAATGACCGCCCTTCTCCATGCTCCGTGCTCATCCAAATGAGCACCCAGCTCGTGATGAGCGATCATCGGGCTGGCTTCCGGCGGCAGATGGCGGCGGTTGGGCCACTCCCATTCAAAGCCAAAGAATTCGTCTCCATGCTACCTAGGCATATGACAGTTCTTAGGCAGGGAAGGGCCCCCCCGAGCTCCCGAGGTGATGCTGGATGATGCAGTTCAGGCACGTCCAGGATGCCTCCGCCTCCGACAACTATGGAAAAACCAAAGGTGGCAATTCCGCTCCGGCTGGGAGTGTGCATGCCTTACAGAAGGCGGCCGTAGGTTACCCCTAGATAGGACTAAGAGAGTACATCCTTGTAATAACTTGGTGCCTACGTGTGGTCCGGAGCGGTAAAGGTCCGCCCTTGTAAACCTGATCTCTGGCTGCATCGCACAAACAGGCAACGCCGGCAAGTGGTCCAGAGCGGTAGAAGCCCGGCCTCGTAATCCCGACCTCTGATGAACACCACGATAACCACAATAAAGGAGAATTGCTTTCTCAGTCTTATCTGAACTCTACCTTGCTTACACTTATCCGTGTTTTAATTGTGTCTTTCTCCCAAACGGGGTCTTTTCTTTAGTTACTAACGATCCAAGTTAAGTTGCTGACTTGTGGTCAGGTGGGGACACCCCTTCTAGCTGGAAGGCAGTTCGGACCCCTAGGGACCTGCTCAGGAGAAGTGGTGCCGTATCCTAGGGTAGAGAAGCTCCGCGTAGCTTAGCCTGGTAATGTACCCTAAGCCTACGTACTTCACTGCCCTATTACGAGTCCCCTAGTATCTGAGACTGCTGTCTTTAGAGGTCCCGGGCTCCTTTTTAGTATAAGGCCTGGTTTACTACACCTTGCTGCAAGGTCCGGTGGCGTAATTCATGGGATCGTCAGCAACGACTCAAGTCCACTCCGGTGGCCCGCTCCGGCGGAGACCGCTCGCCCTGGTCGACTCAACTCCACTCCGGTGGCCCGCTCCGGCGGAGACCGCTCGCCACGGTCGACTCAAGTCCACTACGGTGGCCCGCTCTGGCGGAGACCGCTCGCCCCGGTCGACTCAAGTCCACTCCGGTGGCCCGCTCCGGCGGAGACCGCTCGCCACGGTCGACTCAAGTCCACTCCGATGGCCCGCTCCGTCGGAGACCGCTCGCCACGGTCGACTCAAGTCCACTCCGGTGGCCCGGTCCGGCGGAGACCGCTCGCCCCGGTCGACTCAAGTCCACTCCGGTGGCCCGCTCCGGCGGAGACCGCTCGCCACGGTCGCCAGGAGCTAGGTCCGGGGAAGTGATTCTCGCTCCCTCAGTGGTCCGAGATCCGTGTAGCCGCTTGGCTTGGTTCCGTACCCCAAGCCTACACCTTCGACGCCCTATGGAGAGCGCTCTAGTACCAGAATCTGGCAACAGATGTTCCGGTCTCCAAAGGGGTCCGGAGGACCCGCTCTCGACATGAGCACACCGACACAGCCAAGTTGCGTGGAAACACATTATGATGGTGGGCCCACCCTCGGGTTCGTACCTCTCCCGAGGTGGGCCCGGGGGCCACTGTCGGTATCCCAGGACTGGGGTACCCCCTCTTGCTGTGTCTAGGCAAGAGTCTCGTAGTTATCCTTAACTACGCCCTGACGGCCGAGCAGCCGGACCCCTGTGGTCCGGAGCCTTACTCTCCCGGCAAACGGCCCCGGACCCGCTCCCCGCTTGGGGATGGTCCGGTGATGCCACGTGTCGTCAGCCAAAACAAGCTGGGGGCCTCGGACCTCCCGCGGAGTCCCGGACCCCTCAGCGAGGTGGAACCGACACCCCGCCTGAGGCTGGTCCGGAGCCGCCACGTGTCTGCAGGGGCGGGCACGCGCGCAGGGCCGCGTGGTTTCCACTGGAAGCCACGCCTACCTACCGCGTTCAATACAGTAGGTAGAACTACACTCTGCCACGGCAGAGCCTGAAGCGGCTTTTGCCATGTTGCACTGTTGGTCGCGTATTACCAAGACGCACAGTGCAGTCGCTGGCGCCACCCACGCCGCGTATGTCAGTCTACTATGCCAGTTGGATACGACGGCTCGGCTTCGCCCATTATGACACCTACACGGTAGACCCAACAGTCTACGCCGCAACCTACACAGCCTCAACGGCTCCTCGCCAATGGGACAGGAGAAGACCCTCCTCGGTCAGAGAGTCTACAAGACGATGAAATGTATCCAGCAAGAGATTCACCATCGTTGTAGCACCATTAGTGTCTATTTAATACAGTATACATCCTTGTTGGGCCCACCTGTCGGGGTACAACGACTGTGTACGCGTCTTTCTTGCTCTATAAAAGGGAGACGCCCGTTAAAGAAGGACTCAGGTCAAAAGAGCCCCCAGTTGGGCAGAGGATAGACTCATTCATACTAAGAGCATTACACCAAACAGTGGACGTAGGGTATTACGCTCCGGCGGCCCGAACCACTCTAAATCCTCGTGTGTTCTTTCTTCGTGAGTTGATCTGAGGAATTGTTTGCACTTCCCCGGGTAACCACCCTATTGGGTTAGGCGTGTGCATTCCGCCACCCGGCTGTGGCCCTCCTTCTAGAACCACGACACATACATTTAACAACCCAAATCAAAATTGACCTTAGAACAAAACTTGATAAGCGCGGATATATACATTCATGATGGGCCTCTCAAGGGCACCAACAACGCATCATTTTTTTCTAGTTCCTCCTAATTTTACTATTGTTTGTCTTATGTCAAAATTTTGTAACTTTTATATCTTATATAGGAAAAATAATAACACCTACAATACCAAATAAATACAATACCAATAAGATGTTGTATCTATTTGTATATTTTTCTAGAAATTTCATCAAAGTTATAAAATCAAACCTGCAATAACATAACATGTATTCAGATCAGAAATGCAATAACATTACAGACTATCCAATTAAAACTTTAGAAGCATTAGTCCAATCCTTTTCAGAAGCTTCTCTCCACATATAAGAGATAGCAACAGTCAGCCGATCAGTGAGCGAATGTTACATCGACATACATATGTTCCATCACACCATATGTCTACTATCACAAAGTTTGGTTCAAGGGTTCTAAGATTCATAGCAGGCTACAAGAATACAACAAGAGTTTTTGCTGCAGCTTCTACAGAAAGCTCAGGGGGGTAGTTCAGGGTTCAGCGACTATAGCCTACAATCTTTTGCCGGACACAGTGCAACGCTAAGTTCCAGGAAAAAAAATGTTCTGACGCCGCTGACTCAGGCGAATTGAATGGAACGTTCCATTTTCTCAGTAGCAGAAATGAGGTAAGGTATATAGGACTCTTTATTATCAGATCCTAGAAAACCGCTATGAATCGATGATCATTTTCCATAAGGGTGGTACCTCGAGCCCCGACCGCCAGTGCTGCCACCACCACCCATGCCTCCAGCCCCACCATATCCACCATATCCTCCTGCACCACCGTAGCCTCCTGGTGCACCATATGCTCCACCTCCATAGGCACCACCATATGCCCCGTATGCACCATATGGACCGCCGTACATGGAACCACCATAAACTGAGCCATAACCAGACCCATAGCCAGCAGTATTGCCATATCCATATCCTCTGCCATATGCGCCATAAGCTGTGCTGCCATAATAGGCTGCAGCTGATCGGTAGCCACCTCCATATCCATAGCCACCGCCACTGCTGCTCCCAGAGCTGCCACCGCCACTGCCACGGTAAGAATCACGGTGACCACCACCCCCACGACTATATCTCCCATTTGAGCTTGAATCACCACCGCCAGGTTTCTTTGGCTCAGCTTTCTTTATTTCAACCTACAAAATTACAAAGCGGTTGGTGAAGTAAACAAAACAGTTTTCGAGCAAACTCCTGCTGCAATGATGCTTTAAATACAATCAAGGTTTTAAAAAACGCTAGACGCTAGGTGAACGCTAGCCTATGGTTTAGAGTTTTTTGTGATTAAACGTAGATTAAACGTCTTTTGTAATTAAACGACACTGTGATTAAACGCAACGCTAGGCCAAAGTTTAGAGTTTAATCAAGATTAAACGTAGTTTTAAAACGTTTTTTAAAACAGGGAATACAATAGAAAATATTATAAGCCTTATGTAGCTTCTAACCAAAAGAAAACAATGCACCTTAATTAACTTAGCTCTAGTACTAAGGAGTTGTTGCATGCAGAAAGTACCACAGACAACCTTAACCAGGAATATTTTTAAGTTATTATTGTGAAGTGTGAACAATGTTAAGTGATACCAAGTGATCCTGGCATATGATGCAGATAGGTCATGTGATCCTGGTAATGACATCATGCGGATAAACTTCTAACTTGTTGCCATACAAGGCCTGATTCATTTAATTGCCGTACTAATTGTTATTATTATTACCATCATCAAACAAATATGTGCTTTGGGCCATTTATCTTGTATCTCAGATGGCACAAGCTCACCAACCGTTTAAACTGTTGGCATACAGAAATTTACAACATAGAACTTACCATATGTATGTCCTACAACAACATACTATACCCTGAATCCTAAAGCCCTAAACCTTAAACCCATGGAAGAGAAAACTGCTGTCTCAAGGCACAAAGTTTGCTCTTTCTGCTATATTGAAAGGAGTATACTATTGGAAAAGGGGTTATGCAAGAGCAGTGCTTAAACTGTTTAGTGCTGATTGCTAGAGTCCAGGATAATGCATTTTTAGTAGCCTTCTCCTTAAAATGCATAGTAATCTCTCATACTGCCAAGGTGCCAGAATAACAGTACACACCCTTGTACATAGAATGATAGAACTAGCACCATAAACAATACTCCCAAAAAGAAGTATCAGACCAACAACATTCACACTGCATGTTGCAGATAAAACTCTGTCCTTTGTACTTAAAGAATAGAGAAATTGGTGTTCTTGCCCCTACTTTGCAGTGCATGTAATTATACCCTCGTTTTCCTTAACTTTGTGATTTAGCCCTTGTTATTCACAAGTCAACGTGATTTTGCCCCTGTTTTGACTGTTGACTTGGGGGCAAAATCACGTTGACTTGTGAATAGTAAGGGTAAAATTACAAAAGTTAAGAAAAATGAGGGTAAAATCATAATTACACTACAAAATATCAAGAACACAAATGGCCCTAAAAATAATGAACAATGTCCAAAATCCAAACACATCAGTAACATATTGTACAGACAGAAAACCATATATCAAGATTACTAACTGAATTAAATGAAAAATACAATAGTAAAGTTATAAACAACATGCAAATTAGCACTTGCCAATTAAACCTAAAAGCTGCTAACAAGTTGATGATATTTAGTATCTGGAACAACACATTGCAAGGTGAAGAAATTGACCTGCTTCCCTCCAAGATCGTGCATTCTCCCCTGTGACATAACCCTTTCAACAGCATCTTCACTTTCAAACGTGACAAATCCAAAGCCTCGTGAACGCCCAGTGCTATGGTCAAGCATAATCTGATGCTCAACCACCTTCCCATATGAGGAGAAGTGCTCTTTCAATTTATCTGGAAAGATCATATCAGTCATGTTTTGCATTTGAAACAAATAGTTTCAAGACCCAACAATTTGAAATGTTTGGGAATTAAGTTATTATGGCTTAATATTTGAGAATATTATGTGACACACTGGTCAGATAGCTTTTTTTCTCAAAAGAAAAATGCTTCGGAGTCTCAACCTTCAGTAAGAGATGGCGGGATACCACCCACAAAGATCTTTTTTGTCTTAGGACCATCTTTTGTTGACATTTCCTCTTTTGGAACAGTCCTTTTAACTTCAACCTTGATAAATATAAAACACAAGTGAGAACATAGTCCAAAGTTAAGTTCACGACTTTTGGATGTTGAACATATATGCCTCACCGTTCTTCCATCTATGACATGTTCATCCTCTAGAACCCTATCAATCACAGATGGATCGGAAAATGTGACAAATCCAAATCCACGAGGCATCTTCGTATGCTTGTCCTTCATGATAACGGAATCGGTTATTGCACCATACTTCTGAAAATGCTTAGTGAACGTTTCTGCATGCAAACAAATGGAGCATTAGAAATACAAGCAGAAAAATGAGTTCCACTCTGAGGCAAAACATATAAAGAGAACACAAATTTATCGAATCCATGTCACAAGATCAGCAATCTATATTATAATGATATAATGATTCTTTAGCTCCTATCGATAGTAGGCCCCCAGCATACCATAAGAAGGTTTGAATGAGTGGCATGCTTAATAAAAGTCTCACAGACAGTTACAGAACAGGTTCGGATGATAAGTTGATAACCAATTATAGTTAAAGGCTACAGATCATTGACCATGTAATATTGTACACTTAAAGTTTAACATTAACACTGGCAATCCCATGATCAGAATACAAAATTGACAAATAACTATTAATACAGCACCGGACAAGCCAACTCCACCTTAGAACATCAATAAACACAAAATGAAAATAAATATTAAATATCAAGGCATGCCTCCACTTCATTGCCATTCAATTGTTCAAATAAAAGACATTTCCTGATCTACAGTTCAAACCATATGCATTTCAGCACATCTTTGCAAACTCATCAGACAAACTGTTAATCATTGGGCCAAGGTTTTAAAAAACGCTAGACGCTAGGTGAACGCTAGCCTATGGTTTAGAGATTTTTGTGATTAAATGTAGATTAAATGTCTTTTGTGATTAAACGACACTGTGATTAAACGCAACGCTAGGCCAAAGTTTAGAGTTTAATCAAGATTAAACGTAGTTTTAAAACGTTTTTTAAAACAGGGCATTGGGCATACTACAAATTCTCAGCAACTAAAAAAACGACCAGCGAGGGAAATACCGGCCCCATGGCATTGCACTAAGAAGAAATCTCAGCCAAGCCCGGCCGAGAAAACCCCCTAATCCTTCCTTCACCCTATAAGTCCGCACCGTAACCTAGGCCGACCACGACCCACGGGGTTAGTGACCACTGCAACTACCCCCTAGTAGGAGGGCCCAAACCAACCACAGATAGGCCGGCACCCTGCCAAGCGAGGTTTTTTTTTCTGCCACCAGGATTTGAACCCTGGTTTGTATCTTCCTCAACTGGGAAGCTTACCACTACACTACACGAGTGTTGGCAATTATCAGCAATTAGACGTCACTGAATAATTGCAAGAAACAAAGAAGAAAGTAATAGCTGTTTATGATGGCTACATGCATTAAAATGCATACTGGATTACAATATATATCTGATCTGATCAGAATGAAAAATAATAAGCAGACAAGGCCTCGAACAACATCTTAGAAACAATTTAATGATTAGAGAAAAAATTATGTAGCAGTTTTTTTATAACTCCTAAAATATAAAGAAGGCATATTATGTTTCTGAAGTTAACTAAGTATTCTCAAATCATCAAATTCCACCGTTTATGTGTTACTATTTCAGTTAGAAAACCAACATGAAACAAAGTATGGGCATGCTTCGCTCAGTATGAGAAGGCAGTTATAGCTCCTGGCTCATAGAGATTTTGACATATACATTAGCCTACCCAAGCAAAATCATACTGTTTCAGTGAATCATGCAACTCAATTCAAAAGTTAATAAGTAACGTCAAAACACCTACATCTTTTCAGGGCAACATGTTACAGAGTAATTTTCCTTTCACTGACAAAGTACCTACTAACTATTCTTTACTTTGTACTATATTTTCCACCCACAATAGATTATACGTGACTGCAACATTTCACTAGATACAAACTAAAACAGCCTGTTATTTAGCAGATCCCCAAAATAATTGCTTGCTACCTTCGGTGGTCTCCCAGGCTACACCCCCTACGAAAATCTTCCTGCAAAAGCGCATACAAGGATGCACCAAACCAAAACTATCAGCCACACCTAGTCCAATCCAACTGACCGGACCAAACAATAAACCTAGAGCCCAAGGAACTCACCCCGAGGCGTCGCCGCCCCCAGAATCCGCATCCCTCCCTTCCTCGCCACCGGCGTCAGCATCCCCAACGACCTCCGCTATGCCTCGACCTCCGCCTCCGCTTCTCATCTCAGTAGGCTCCGCGGCCGCCACCGCAGCCCCGTCGTCCGCCTCCCCGTCCCCGTCCTCCTCCTCTTCCTCGTAGACCTCCTCGACCTCCTCCACCTCTTCCTCTTCCTCCTCCTCCTCGTACCCGTTCATGGCGTCCGGGTTCTCATCCCCGTACCCCGCCATGCCGCGTCGCCGGCGGCCCGAAACCACCCGAGATTGGGGGCGAGTGAAACCCTAGCTCTCGATCGAGGCGGGGAGCTAAGCGCAGCAGCTAGATTGCTGAGTAGTCGCCTGCGCTGTAGGGAAGGGAGCAGAGCAGTAGGGTTTAGGGTTCACGGGTCACGGCTGGCGGAGCAAACCCTAGCGGCGGCGCTTCGGGGAGAGCGTGAGGGCGTGGGGGGATAGAGGTGGGAGATGGCGGCGAGGGTGGAGCCAGTGGAGGGTACAGCGCATATAGAAATGATGCTTGCGGTGGTTCGGCTGGGTTACTGACTTTCCACTAGGGATGGCAGTAGGTACTGAAATTCCATGGATTTTTACTCCATTATAATTTGATATAATTAGATTAGAGGATGGGATTGGATTAACTTTTGGATATTTGAGTTTGTTAATGGGCATAAAGTCCTACCCATTGGATTTATAAGCACAAATTTGATCCTACAATATCTGAACCCGTAAACCCACTGATTTTTTAAACCCGATCCAACCTAGTCAATTTAGATGTTTATTTTGAGAGTAATATCAAATATACTACACGTCATATATGTTTACTTCAAAACAATCCGCCAATGTATTCATTCCAAAAAAAAATGGATAAGAGCCGAGAAGTCTTATATTATGAGCTTTCGATTCTAAAATTGAAATTCTTCTACGCGAACCCTTTTGTTTAATCCTAAAAATGAAAATGAGTCCTTTAGATTAGATACTTTTTTTTAGTACATTGTTACCTTACTTAACTGACAAATTCCACAACAAATCTCTTGATTCGACATTAGGGACTCATGTCCCGTCTGATGAATGGATTTTCCTTTACACTTTTGTATCCTCCACGAAAACTAAGAAATTCTGCATATTTGGACCAATTCAAGGTGAAAAAGGGGGTTGCTCCTTCGGCAAAACTAGGATAAAGTTGAGCCAAAAGATCGCGATTTAAGATAAATTCATAAATGGTAAATCGTATTAATAAGAGTGTAAAGCTTTTATTCTATAATTTTTTCTAAAATACAAAATTCTTTGTAATTAATGATGAAATTCTAATGTTCCTAAATTCTATGGCCTCTCCCAGTCTCGACGATTTGCTAGAAAATAACTATTATTCTTTTAAGTTAACTATTATTTGAAGTTAGCCGCCATGGTGAAATTGGTAGACACGCTGCTCTTAGAAAACAGTAGACCAAATAATGCAATGCAAGCAAAAGTTCCTAGATTCATGGAGATATAGAACAGCATATAAGTTATCATGCTTATCCATCATTTGAGTCTCGAATGGAATATTTTATTGATTTTTTAGTCCCTTTAATTGACATAGATGCAAATACTCTACTAGGATGATGCACAAGAAAGGGTCAGAATAGCTCAGTTGGTAGAGCATAGGACTCGTGTCACCAGTTCAAGTCTAGTTCCTGGCACAGAAAAAAAGGAT
The DNA here is from genome assembly GCF_016808335.1 of Panicum virgatum. Classification (NCBI taxonomy): domain Eukaryota; kingdom Viridiplantae; phylum Streptophyta; class Magnoliopsida; order Poales; family Poaceae; genus Panicum; species Panicum virgatum. The sequence continues at coordinate 33,636,115 of NC_053148.1, read as the reverse complement.
CTACCGAATATTCCAATTAATCATTTTGGCTGGCTGTTTTTACATAAATAATAAGTAAAAAGGCAGTAGGAACTAGAATGAACACGCATTATGAATATTAAAATAATCCATTGTGAGTTTATTTACATCCTATATGAAAAATAGAATAGCAGGAATCATAGAATAGAAAAGACATATACATGTGAATTAGAAGAATGTTTAAATGAGTAAATAAGATAAAAGAGGAAGAAACAAATAGAAAATAAATCAATTAAGTAGATTAGCAAAATGATAAGGAAAAGTGAAAGTGACGGTAGGAAGAAAAAAATGGAAGAAGGAACAGGTAACGGAGGAAAAATGAACTACCAGCTTCCCTACTTTAGGCTGTGCTGTTATTCTCGTACTTTAGGCTTTGTTACCATTTCCCTACTTCGGCTGACAGAAAAAGAAATGAAAAAGAAACGAAGAAAGTGTGACAACAAGGGAAGGATGGGTGGAGGTCTCGGATGCTGCGAGAAAAAAATATTTGGGCTGACGGGCCAGCAAAATTGAAGACAAAATGAAAAGCTTACATATTGGACCGAATTGTAGATAACAGCCCACACAAGATTCCTTATGGATTATCAATTTGTAAGACGAGCGATATACAGTCTCCCTGCTTCCCCTTGAATCGATAAGACCACTCTTCGCCTGACCTGTTTGTGTGGAGCTCGAGGTCACAGAGGAGGTCGATCCAAGCCTCGAATCTATGAGAGATGAGCCATCTTCCTCGACGGATCCAGCGATTGGAGTGGATTAAGAAGGGAGAGCGGCAGTTGGGAGGCAGGAGAGGAGGAAGGGAGGCCAGTCGCGAGTGAGCAGAAGGGGGAGGTATAGGTCAGGTGACAGATGAATAAAATGAGAAAAAAGGAAGGACACCCTGTTATATTCAGGGCCGGTTCATAGTTTTCAAGGGCCCAGGGCAAGGCCGATACTATAGGCCCTTTAACCCAACTTTTTTATTTATGATGGTAATTAAAATAAAATAGAAATTAATAAAGAAAAATATTAGTATTACAAACTAAAATGGCAGAATACTACTAGAGCGCTAGTGCTAACGCCAAGACAACAAATGCCCGCGCGGGCTATGGTGCCGCAGCATCAGTCGGCCTGCGTGTGGGTGAGTGCATCGGGCTACGGTCTCCGGTATCAGTGTCTGGTGGAGAAGGAGAACATCCGATGCCGGCCCCGGGCAAAAGCAGATGAAAACGAAATGACAAACTTCGAGTTGGGATCGCGGTGCGGAAGGGCAGAAGTCCGGAAGACCGGGCGCTACTCGGAGGCCGCGTGGATGTTAGGCAAGATGGGCCGAAAGTAAGAAGTTTGGTTGGTCTAATATATCAATTCATGGTAAATATAAGAAAATTGAAATATTTTTTTAACATGGAACGATTTTTATATTGCTGGAACAACAAATTGTTTCAGCATAAAAAATTGTTCCTAATATTTGTCAGTCACACGTGTAACTCCTAATATTTGTCGGAAGACCTGCGTACCTAGCTGCGTGCCTTGCTCGTATACTCCGAGTTGAACTAAATAATACTACTTACGACATACTAGATGTTGAGCCCCCTCCTTCGTGGGCCCCGGGCCGTCGCCCAGGCTGCCCTCCCCTCTGAGCCGGGATAACTTATATTAAAAGTACGGGGTGAGTTGATTTGAGCACTATTGATGGACATGCTCTTAAAACCTGTACTTAAATTGGCCTAATGCAGTGAGTAGTTGTTTCCACACATTTAGTTAATGTTACCCTAGTGACATAGCAGTCTTCAACATAACACCATGATACAATTTACTGGACTTAGCCTTGAACTGTGGTGAAGAACAATCAATTAGTGATTACTGTGAAAAGTTAAGGCTTGTTAAATTTTGGCAATTAATTGAACACACACTATAACTTCTGTTAACTACTTTGTCTTTGGACTTCAGAATGAGAAATGTCGAGTCACTTTTGGAAACCTGAAGTTGCCAACTTTCAGATGGTATTGTTTGCTACCAACAGTTATGGCTAGGTGAGGCAACATCATGCCTAGCGCGAGTAGAGTGCATCACCTTCTATATAGACTACAGACCATTAAGAACAGAATACTATTATCAGCACCACAGTCCACAGTAAACATGGATGTCAAACAACTACAATACATGAATAGGCAACAATCAAAATTGCAGATATACATACGTTGTTAGCTATCTCAATAGGTTGTTTTCCCAACTGAACGGAGCTATACTTTTTACACGGCTGGCTTTGGAGCTTCTACTAGGGTGAACACCACCAATTACACCCCCAACATTTCTTACAGAAATGGAGAAAGAGAAAAAAATCCCAGGGAAGAAATAAAGAAATAGAAAAAAGAAAAGAATTTTGCTATATAGCTCAATGAAGCTAAAACCACTGCCTTGCAAGAGCAAACAAAGTGGAAACTACTGTCAACGAGACTGTCAGGAGACCAAGATTTCCTATGATACTGTATGAATTGTTAGGGACGGACCGGATTGACCTTTCTTATGCAATTTCCCCTTGATCTGCTTGATCTTTGCATCGACCCTAGCGGTGAAACCAATCTTCGTCTTCTGCCTGGCCTTCGACCGCTCCCTCTTCCACATTGTCTGGTCTTCGACATCTTTCTTTAGGTACTTGATCTCTTGAATCACATGGTGATCAAGTGGATTGCATGATCTCTGGTAGGATATGTGAATCAGGTAGGGGATGTTGCAAGCAGCAGTCACCAGAAGCGTTGCTGCCCAGTATATGGGAGCTGGCCCAAGGACTTCCAACAAGATCTGATAGTTGTCGCGGGACCTCAGTGTCATCCCGTAGGCAAGGATGAAGAGATACCAAGTTGTTATGCTGCCCCATACAAAGAGATGTTGAATCCATGTGAAATGGCTCATTGTTAGAGCAATCTGCATGTTGACAGCCCAGATGATGCAGGTGAACATGGTAGTTCCCACTGCAGCCATGTCTGCAGTCTGCCCTCCAGCACGAATTGCCTGATCATAGAATATGCAGAGGTTGAGGAAGAATATGGCCAAAGATGAGTAGAGGCCATTCGCCATCCATCCTAGGATCCGGTACCAATCAAAGAAAAGATTCTTTGGCCCTTGCTGATATAGTGCTGGGAACTGCAAAATGTAAATCATGCCATGTCAGTATATACGAAAAAGTTAGAAAGCAGCAATGTTGACAACCAATCAAAGGAGTAGATGCTATGGTAGACAAACTACTTGAAGGAAGACATCAAGCCACATAAATTTGCATTAAATTGTATAAAAAACTAAACATGTGGGATGTTTCAGACATGTTGAAAACATCAGTCAAGTTTCCCGACATGACATCAACAATTGAGATAATCTAACTCGCTACAATTTGTTGTGTATTTCAAAACTATTTTTACAATAGTATCCACGAAGGCACCATATAGTTAGTTGTGCACTTTATTTGAGTGCATGAATACCTGAAGCAGATAATCTAACTACTGGGACAGAATTCTATTGAACATAGAATGAGGAAAAGTATTCAATGCACACCAAACTATTTCTATTCTGAAACTATCTTTTGATGGTAATAATATTTGATTCATACAAAAAATAGTTGGCATGAAAGGAGAGCCAAAGGTCGCATTATGCCTAACCAAAACAATACAAATCATAGTAACATGAACGATTGAGTTCTTGTCGATTGAAGGAAGATTCATGATTTTTCTTAGTTTTCTTTTATATTCTTAGCCAGATCAAATCATTGTGTTTTTATACTTGGTGTAGCATGCGAGCTAGACCAAGAAGGAACACATGATAAACATCTGAGTGCAAAATTATCTTCTGATCACCCAGTCACAAATGGTTGTGGTTCTATCAGACTGTGGCTCTCAAGAAACAAGGTTAGCAAGTGATCTTTTGGGTTTCCATTAATTCACTAGTTTCTTTGGTCTTAACGCCCCCCCCCCCCCCCCCCAAAAAAAAAAAAACATTCCAGGACAAAGCTTTCATTTCAATTCTAAACATGCCAAAGCAATGGTTAAAAAAAAGTCAGCTGTTCTATCGTATACCTGTAAGCAGATTTCAGATGAAACATCTTGCTCAAACACTCCAAGTGATATAACAGGAAGCGATGTAAGAACAACATTGAAAAGCAGCATAAACCAATCATCGTATACAGATTGCCCAGAAAACCCAGCAAACGCCTCAAAGTAAAATATTGTAAGCCCAAAGGCAATATTCTTGTAAAAGAAGTAGCAGATCTGCAATTCGATGAAAAGAAGACTTGGTAAAGACACTTAAAATATACAGGAATAAGATGCAACGAAATGTAAGAAATAAAAGTGCTTCAGGAAGCACCATTTGGGCAATTCTCTTGTAGCACCAATGTCCATGGACGACAAGAAGTCGCTCAAGAAACCGAAATTGAGAAATTGAAAAATCACTAGCCATCACTGCCTGGTAAAGCAAAAGGATCAACGTTAGTCATACCTAGTCACCAATCCTTGGTGTTATCTAAAAGTAGCACTACACTAGATAAGGATTGAATCATGATAACCTGAACAACTGACCTGCATGCCCTCTACCCCACTTATACCAACTCCAATATCAGCTTCTTGAATCATGCCCACATCATTTGCACCATCACCTATTGCTAAAGTGGTTTGTCCTACACCTTCTTTGACAAGTCGAGTCACCTACAAAGTGAAGGAGAGCAAACTCAACATTGTTTTATATAGCAAACACAGATATTCCGTTGGCAACGAGTGAAGCTACCAGTGCTTTCTGCTTTGGAGACACACGGCAACATATGACAGAAGCACACTCTATTGCCAGGTTCAAGAACATGTGCTTCATGTCGTCCTCCAAAGCAAATGCCAGAGCTTTTCCATCAATAACTAGAGCAAATGCTGCATCTGGATCTTTCTCAAGTTTGACCATTTGTGACCCATTGGCGATTTGTGACAGGAGACTCTCCTTTGCAGCCTGCTCAGTTGTCAAAGATGAAATCAAAGCCCATCATAAACAGAATTACCATGTAGATTAAAGCCGTGTACAGTGAAAAAGAAACAACAGTAAAAAGAAGAAAAAAAGTTGTGCAAAGATACCTTCTTTGCATCCTGGGCTACCTGATCACCAGTGGGTATAGACAAACATATCTGTTTCATGCCTTGCCTTAACAAACTGCATGCATATCTGAAAAAGAAAAGGAAACATCATAAACTATTATTCACAACTAATAGTTCTGTGTAGGAAAATTTTCCACTTGGCAGCAGCATACCCGATGTTAATTGCAGTTTCCATTTTATCACCTGTCAGAACCCAGATCTTGAGACCTGCTTGCGCCAAACGATCTATGCACTGAGGAACCTGAATACAGCACATGGCATAACACGGAAATTAGAAAAACTCAAAGCAATTAATAGCATGTGAAATGTCCATCAATATTTCTTACCCCTTTTTGTAATTTGTCCTCTACTGCAGTTGCACCGACAAGGATCAACTCTCTTTCAATCAAATCAGAGACTCGTTCAAGTTGCAACTCTCTATCAGGCCCAATAGAGGTCTTTGCTTTAACAAACTCAGCATTCCAAGAAGAATACTCTGATTCCTCAAGCACCCTATATGATAAAGCTAATGTTCGCAGGCCTGCCTCACCATAATCATTCAGATGCCTGGTCGTATCAACTTCATACATCCTTCCATTTTTGGCCAGTCTATCAAATATGATGCTGTTTCATTGGGAACAAAGAACAAGCAAAGGATAGTCAAGCTGAGGTGAAAAGTAGCAAATATAGACAGCCAAACATGTTGACAGAACCTTTTAAGTAATCAAATGTACAATTTACTACTTAAGAGCCAACACTCCTGTAGTGTAGTGGTAAGCTTCCCAGTTAAGACACCAACTAGGGCTCAAATCCTGGTGGCAGGAAAAAAAATCGCTGGCAACCTAAAAAATAGTGGCAGGTCGCCGGCCTGTGGCACATGTGGTTGGTTTGGGCCTTCCTACCAGGGGTAGTTCCAGTTGTCGCTAACCCAGTGGGTCGTGGTCGGCACAGGTTACGGTGCGGCCATATAGGGTAAAGCCGGGGTTCGGGGTTTTTATCGGCTGGCTTGGGCTGAGATTTCTTTCTTCTTAGTGCAATGCCATGGGGGCATTTTTTTCCCTCGCAGGTCGAGTTTTTTTTATTTTTATTTTCTACTTAAGATGGACTTAAGCTATCACTTTAACAAATAAAACATCAAAATATGAATGCAGATGGCCTGAGGCTTAGCTAAATTCATATATAAGCATCACCAAAGGAAATAAAAACTGGTAGAGAAGTCCTACCTGTCTGCTCCTTTGCAAAAAAGAAGAATTTGATCATCTTCATCCTTCAGAATTACTGTCATCCGTTTTCTTTTGCTATTGAATTCCAATAGATTGAGAATCTTGAACTCCCTAAAATTATACTTACGCATTATGACAAATAAATAATAAGGAACAGGAACAAATTAGCACATACAGAATAGCAAATACTGGTGTGTAACCTCTCAATTGTGCCATGTGAAGAAGTGTGTTTCTCCCTGACAAAGACGCTTGATTGTGTTCGCTTGAAAAATTCAAACCCAAATTCCCTGGCCGCCACAAGAAAAGCACCCTCATCAGGTGATTCTGCTTCATAGGCAATAGAACCAGTTGCCTCATTTATCTCTGGTATCGCTGTGTGACACAGAGCAAGTATCCTGAAGAAGAGTAGAAGTGTGGAAGAATTTGGCTCCTTGGTCCAGTTCCCTTGCATGAGACGGTCATCCTCAAAACTGAAGCCTTTAATGGAGGGTTTTCGGTTGTTCCCAACACTAAAGTTGACTCCTACCAGCTCGATTTCATCCTCATTGTTCTCCTCCCATATATCTTGTAAAGGCATGTCATTTTCATCAGCACCTGATGCCATCTGCTTTGCAGCGGCAATTTCAACTTCACTTGAACCCACACCATATGAAACTCCAGCAATTGAACACTTCAAGAAGTCCATCTGATTGCAGGTCAAAGTGCCAGTTTTATCCGATAAGACTGTATGAACCTGGCCAAGCTCCTCATTCAAGTTTGATGTACGGGCCTGAGCAGTATTGCCAGTGTCTTCATCGAACATATGAATATCTTGGTTGATGAAATGTGCTTGCAATACCTTTACGAGTTCAATTGAGACATACAGTGAGATTGGAATCAGATACCCATAAAGAATGAGTGCTGTGATTAGATGGAATATCCCAGAAAGAGCAGGGCGTGATGGATCATCCAATTTATTGCTGTTCTGTGGCTGCAAGTACCACCAGTGAGGCAAATCTAACTTGATCCTCACAGCAAAACCGATTGAACTGATGAGTGATATCAAGACGAGCACAGTGAACAGAATGTATATGATTAAATCCATCTTCCTCTCAATCCTGCTCCTCTTGGATGGTGACTCAGTTGAATTCTGCATGACTTTACTGTCATGGCCAGTAAAGATGACCACTCCATAGATAAAGGATGTGTTCCTTAGCTTTGAGTCCCTGAGAAGTATCTGAAACGGGTCAAGGGCGTACACCTGCCTCTCATACTCAAAGTTACCAGTGAATGTGTACAAGCTCGGGTTGGGATCCTCGCAGCGTATCACTGCCTGGAAATCCTTGAATGACTCGTCTTCTTCTAACGGCAGCGTGGCCTCAAGTGACCTTTTCACCTTGAGGTTCGTCTCGCCATCCAGGTTCATCGTCTCAACATAGCAAATGCCATCTTCATAGCTCGAGGACAGCAGCAGCAAATCAGCAGGGAAGAACTGGCCCTTCTCGACCTTGACCACATCGCCGACGCAAAGTTCCTCCCAGTGCCGATACACGAATTCACCATCACCCTTGTGCACGGAGACCTTGCGGTTGTTCACCTTCATGTCCTGGATGAATCGGCGCCAGTCCTCCAACCCCTCCTTGAGCATGCTGAGCCCGACAACAAAGGCTAGGGGCGCGATCATGCTGACGGCCGAGAAGGGGCACACTGGGGTGAGCGAGAGGATGGCGGTGAGGAGGAAGTAGAGGTTGGCGACACGCCGGAACTGCTCGAAGATGGCCTTGGGGAAGAAGGTGATGATGTTGTACTTGGTGGTGGTGATGTAGTTGGTGGGGTACTTGAGCGGCTTCTGCAGGCCGGGGTTGTTGCAGTGCACGACGCGCGAGAACCCCGGCCCGCGGAGGGCGCCGGCACCGTCGGAGGAGGGCCCCTCGGCGCCGGCTTCCCCGTGGTGGCCCCGGAAGCAGTTGAAGGTGTAGAGCTTGCTCCATCGCATGCGGTCCCGCCGCCGCCCGCCGGAACGGCCCATCTCGTCTCGGCGCCGCGGTGCCTGTCAGCGCCCGATTCCCGGCTATGCGGAGTCCGGCATTGCCGCCGCTCGATCGAATCTAGGACGGGATTCCTACGCCGCGGGGCGAATTGGACCTGCGAATTGGGCAATCAGCTCGTGATCTCGTCAGCGAATCCGGGAAAAATAAAAGCGACAGATAGAGAAAAGGAAAGACAACGAAATCAAACAACGCCGCAATCCCGCGCCACGAAAACCTGGAATCTCTATAGCAGCGCGCAAATTACACCCACACGCAGCACCGACACATTCACCCTCAAATCCATCCATAAAAAAAAAACAACAACAGCACAGAGAGATCAAACGAAGAGATTACCAACAAAAGCTACAGGCCGAGCAACTCCGCAGCGGACGCAAACGGGAAGGAAGAAAGGAGGACGGGCGAGAGGGAAACACGCGGGGCCAGGAACCGAGGCGTTCGCGCCCATCTCGAGAGAATGGCGAGGGGGTGGGGGGACGGCGCGGCCCACCAACCTGGGCGCGGAGGCGGAGAGCGAGGGCCGAGGCTGCGAGTCCGGCGAGCGGGCGGGGGTCCGATCCCGGCCTCGGGATTCTCCCGCGGCGGCCGTCGACGCGTGGGGGGCGGAGCGAGAAGGGTGGGGAGGTGGAGCCGTGGAGGGAGGGAGGAGGGAACGAGGTGGGGAGCGACTAGCGAGGCCGCGCCGCGAGGGGGGGAGGGTGGTGAGAGAGAAAGAGGTGGGGAAGAGAGAGAGAGATTAGCCGATTAATTAATCCGGTGTTTTTAAATCCGCCCTTTATTTAACCGTATTTACGGTCGGGGTCCTCCACGCCTGCAAGTTTAGCGCCTCTTCCTTTCGCCAAAATATCTCATTTTCGTTTTTTTATTAATTACTGGTATTCTTGCCACTTGTATTAGCACTGTATGAGTAATTAATTAGGAGCGGTTTGGATTTTTTTGAACTCTAAACGAAATAGAAAAAAAATCCTACACGCTCGTCGAATTGCACGTCGCCTACGTGCTGTTGCCCAAGTCGTGGGTTGTTGCTGGGGAGGACGGCAAGGCTTGGCTCCATTCATTTTCAAAAAAAAAAAAGAAAAAAAACTTGCCTCCATCTTTTCAAAAACAAAAAAAAAACTTGGCACCATGCACCATGCGAATGCGATGATCGAGTCGCCGCGGTGCCGGAGAGGCGTGGGGAGGAGCGAGGCGTGTGCAGGTGGAGGAAGCGGGGTAGCTGCGGCCATGGTGGGTGGGAAACTGCTCCAACGGCCTGGCACGTGGGGACGCACGAGTAGTCTACATCGCGAACAAGGAGCAGAGGAACACGTTCAGAGTTTCAGACAAAACCCCAGGAAAAAAAACGAAATACATTCAGGCTGTGCTTAGATGAGGGGAAAAGGTGGGAGAAAAAATCGCATCAGTCACTGTAGCACACTGTAGCAATTTTCGTTTGTTTGTGGTAAATATTGTCCTACCATAACCTAACTAGGCTCAAAAAATTCGTCTCGCAACGTACATTAAAACTATGCAATTAGTTTTTTATTTAACTACATTTAGTACTCCATGCATGAGTCATTTGCTATATTTAATATTTCGATGTGATAGGGGATGCGATGGAAAATTTGGAAATTTTGTGGAAACTAAACACACCCTCAGACAAAGATCGATAAGCGTTCCACGAAAGCAAGCAAACAGCAGGTCCAAGAGTGGAATGATACGATGTCGGGACCACCCTATTTCTTGAAGTAAATCTCAACACTCGAAAAAGTTGGAAAATATATGTAAACGGCAAAGTTCGACGATGCGCTGCACTTGGCTAAATCGCACGCCTTCAAAGATATTTTGCTGCTAGTACCTTTTCTCAGTTCAAATTAAGCAGTACTCGTAATAGGTAGTAGCATGCAGGTATGCTCACAAGGGTCACATCTGAAAGTTTCAGTGCTTGAAAGATGTTTTTGCTTTGCCCTCCCCAGTGTAGCGTTGAACACTAGTCACGTTCATGGGGAATTTTTGGAGGCAGGTTGGAGCTAGACGCCGGACCGGTCGTACTCGCCCTGGTCCACAAGGCATTTCAAATTTCGAACCCCTCGGCTTTTGTCCGGCCGCATCGTTAACCCCGGAAGAGGGCGGAAAATGATAGTTTCTTGCGATGGAAATCTTGTTTCGACATCACACATCCTAATAAATTGAACAGGCATTTAGAGATGTTTTGAGTACAGTCGACGCCTAATAAACTGATTAGAATTGCAAAATATTCCTAATGAACTGAGGGTGTGTTTAGTTGGTGAAAAAGTTTGAATTTTGGTATTGTTGCACATTTCGTTATTACTTGACAAATAATGTTCGATTATGGACTAATTAGGCTTAAAAGATTCAGCTCGTGCTAATCAGTTAGACTGTATAATTAATTATTTTTCAACTACATTTAATGCTCCATGCATGTGAAAAATTTTGGGAACTAAACATGGCCTGAACATGCATTTAGAAATGTTTTCAAATACGGTTTTGACAATACACACCCTAGTAAAGTCAACGGGCATTCAGATTTTTGTTAAGTTACAAAATATTCGTATAGTAATGCATCAAGCATCATATCTTTATCTGGGGCGGAGTATCGATTAGAGTTATCTAACCACTAGCACTACTCCAATTCTCATAGATTAATTAAAAGTTTACTCCAATTCTTTTAGCCGTGCACATAACCTGCTTACTTTGGCATCACCTTTAAACCAGGAGGTTCCTTTCATTCGAACCATTAAAAGGTGAAAGGAAACTTCCTAACCACGCGGTTTCAGCAAGGAATATCACTGCACATTACGTCCACTTTGCACCTTTATTATCTTCGAGGAGCATATGTACTGATGCTTGGATAAGGTCCTTTTGAAATGAAAATGGTAAAGGACCACATTGCAAAAAAAACATCAATTTTTTTATTTTTCCCACATGATTATTCACGTAGGATTGCTTTGTTTGGAAGAATGTTTGGTTAATGTTTAATTATAAGTACATGTGTAGGGCCATCAGTCAGACCAGAATTAGGTATCCTTGGCAGATTATCATGGACAAGTACGGACTGCAAGGCCGAGTGCTTGAAAGTTCAGACAATAATGCAATCTGGAGTCGTAAACAAACTAACAAAAAAAAAGTAGTGCAATCTGGTGGTGAGCTGGAGCTCAGATCTTTAGTCTTACCTGTTCTTGGGTCATGGTGGGTTCCTCATGTCAATTTAGTTGGCATAGTTGGAAAACAGGGAAGCAGACAAAGCATGAACAAGGAAAAGGCTGTATCCTGAAATGCCTACTGAAGAGTTTGTTATTGCCGCATTTTTGTTTCATTTTGACAATTTAAGGTTCTATTTTCTATATCTCCGATGAAGTCCATCATCTGGATCGAATAAGATACAATATCTGGCAACCAAGTTTGCCATTGTAAGGAAAATTAAAATGTCGGTACCAATTGTTTCACATGTCTATTAAAAATTTGTAACGGGAGGCAAGAATCAAGATGTGATTTCTTTTTAATGTTTGAAAAAATGAATTGTTTCATTTTCCATTTTGCATTGTTGATTTCCAACCGATGGAACAAGGTGGTTGGCAAGCACACAGCTACTTCTTCAATTCCAGCCAGACACACTTCCATTTTTAATACTACTACTGCTATCATTGGGCATTGGTCGGTCAATGAAATTCTGTATATCTTGCAAGTTTCATAGACCACAAACCATAAATTCTGATCTGGATAACAACACTATTGTTAGAACTGTGGACCACTGATGAAACAAGGACAATAATTGGGCAGGTTCCTGCAGGCTGCAGGTAGGAATTGACCTGCCCTAGAGGTTGGTCAGCTTGCAAAGTAGGAGAAAAGGTTAACATATGGGCAGATCCATGGATACCAAGAGGATCATGATCTGCTGGAACAAACTTTCTGGGAGGAGGATGTTGAAATTATTAAGGCAATTCCAGTCCACCAGGACATGGACGATGTCATTGCATGGCACTTTGATGGTAGGGGTTTATTCTCGGTCAGATCAGCTTATAAGGTTCACAGGGAAAACTTATGGCTGGAAGATGGGAGAATTGGCTCTTCTAGTTCGCAGGAGGAAAATAGGGAGAACATAGTGTGGAAGAAACTTTGGAAGCTGGATTGCCCGGGTAAAATCAAACACTTCTTATGGCGACTAGGTCATAATAGCCTGGCTTTAAGAGTTAATCTGAAAAGAAGAAGAATGGAAATAGACACCAGATGTGTGGTTTGCAACAGACTTGATGAAGATGGATGCCATCTGTTCTGTAAGTGTAAGTTTGTGAAATGTTTATGGCAAGATCTGAACCTAGAGCAATTGCGTAGTCGCTTGGCAGAGCTACCTTCAGCTAGGGAGATGCTGTTGGCGATCTGGGAGTTGGAGGAAAAAGAACTTTTAACAGTGGTGCTCCTGCTTTGGCACTGGTGGTTGGAGAGAAATCGTATCAGGGAAGGAGAACGAAGCAGGGACCCAGCAGTGATCACTTTCATTATCAGAGCCCAGGTGGAGGAATTTTTGAACATGTCGAAAAAAGGGAACACTAGCAGCCCAGTGCAACGGAAGAAGTGGACGAGACCTGCTGGAGACATGCTAAAGATCAACTCTGACGGCGCTTACAACCCAACCACAAGAAAGGGAGGATGGGGTTTTGTCATCAGAGATTCAGAGGGGAGAGTAATCCATGCAGGTGCCGGGCCTGTCCCAAATGCTTTGGACGCCCTTCACGTTGAAGTGCTGGGGTGTTTGGCTGGAGTGAGGGCTGCTGCAGAACGGGGAATGTCTACGGTGATAGCAGAGACAGACTCTATGTTACTTAAGCTGGCAATCGGTGGGTCGGACTTCTCGTTGGCGCCGACGGGGGGACTAGTGCATGAGATCAAGGCGACGGCTGCAGCTCACTTCACCTCTTTTTCTATTAATTACTGTCCTCGTCTTTGTAATAGCGTCGCTCATGAGCTTGCTGCTCGAGGTTGTACGTGTGATCCGTCTGTCGTCCTGTCTTGGGACAGTGTACCGGAGGGTCTAGAGAACTTGGGGGTTGTTTGGTTCTAGGGATTTTTTTGAAGTCCCTGGAATTTTTAGTATTTAGAAGTATTAAATAAAAGTTAATTATAAAACTAACTGCAGAACCTTGGAGCTAAATTGCGAGACGAATCTAATGAGGTATAGTAATCTATGATTAGCGGATGGTTACTGTAGCATCACTGTAGTAAATTATGAATTAATTAGGCTCATTAGATTCGTCTCGCAAAAAAACACTCAGATGTCAAAAAATATTTATAAATAGATTTTATTTAATATTATAAAATAGTAAGACTTCTTTTGATGTGATAGGGATTTCTGAAAAAAATTTGGTTCCAAACAGGCAGCGGGTGATTGTACCGAGCTTTCGGTTGAATGAAATCCTATTCCGAGTAAAAAAAAGGTTTTTGTCTGAAAAATGTGTCCTTGCTGCTTTTGCTCTAGTAACTCGTGTCACAATCAAAGTACTACCCTGAAAGAAAGAAAGAAAAAAGTATGTGGTTTTCAGCTATCTATTTACAGAGGGTTTAGCCGGTAAACATAGCATTTTTGTTGAGCTTTATTAGTTGCACTGCCTTGAAATAATACAAGTGTTGTAAGCCTGTAACCATTTGCGCTATATTGCTCACTACCGGACTCGCCTACTTTGCCGAGTGCCAGAGACACTCGGCAAAGACAAGAAAACACTCGGCAAAGAAGTCGCCGAGTGTAGCACTCGGCGAAGCGCATACGGCCTTCTACCGGCGAAGCCGGCTATGCCGAGTGCCTTTTCTCGGGCACTCGGCAAACGTTTGCCGTGTGCCACGCCGCACTCGGCAAAAAAAAAAAGAAACGGGACAGGACGGGGAGGGGAACTTTGCCGAGTGCCGGACTCGTGGCACTCGGCAAAGATCCAAAATTCGCCGAGTGCCAGATCTGCAGCACTCGGCGAACTTTGAAACTTCGCCGAGTGCTAGACGCGTGGCACTCGGCGAAGTTTGGATCTTTGCCGAGTGCCACGCGTCTGGCACTCGGCGAAGTTTCAAACTTCGCCGAGTGCCTAGGTAATTACACTTGGCAAATCTGTTTCCAGTAAATAGAAAAATGGTTGATTTGCCGAGTGTCAGACTAAAAACACTCGGCAAAGCTTGTTGTTTTTTTGTATTTTTTCTATTTTTTTATGTAATAACTATATTCATCATCACAAAGAAAGCATATATACATTCTATACAAGCAATATAGTATATATAAGTCACATCCATCACATAATAACACAAATATCTCACGTTACGTCGCACGAATATCACAAATAGTATAAGTCCAACATCAATGCCATAAGTGTAACGTTCAACAAGCACAAGTCTAACTAATTAAACAAGTCTAGTCCAACAACAAGTCTATAGAACAAATATCATAAACAACTCTAAATCAGCTAGGTGGCCACTGCGACACTGCCGGTGCCGGTGAATGCTCGTCCGGAGGCTCATTTGACCCCCCCAATCGATTGATTCTGCAAAAAAAAATTAACATAGGATTACATCTTGAGAAAATTGTAAGAGTTCATGTCCATCTTGATAGTATGACATTCCTAAACTCAATTTGAAAAGATAAAATATTAAATGAATAGCCGCTTTTCAACTTTCATATCCTTGACTTAGCTCATGTATATATCAGCTGTGATACCTTCTAATCATTCTTATTAAACCATATGTCATTAATCAACCAACAACTAAATGAGTCTAGATGTTCTTTCAGATATAGCACATGATATATTGTAACACCCGGTTTATAAAAGGACATAAACCGAGCAATCATATACGTGCCAGGATCAAGTCACACGTATATACAACAGAATGAACAGTATATCACAGCACATATCACGTAAAAAGATATAATAAAGCGAATACGAATGTTATTTATTATATTAATGACAAAATGTCTGATACAGAGTATGCGGAAGCGTAAAAACATATACGAAGTCTCTCGGAAGCAGGGCGCCACAGGGATGTCGACTGGGAGACGAAACGCCTAGAAGTCCTCGTAGTCCTGGTAGCGCTGAGCGAACTCCCTCGCGTCGGCAGGAACTGAGCAGCAGTAAAGTATCCCCAAGAGGAAAAAGAGTAGAGTAGGCAAGAGTGAGTACACAACTTGTACTCAACAAGTATAACACAAACTATGAGGCTCTAAGGTTGACTGACTGACTGCATTAGCTTTTAAGTCTTGACAAAATTTTATTAAAGCTATTAACTACAAGTTGATGAATTACCATAAACCCAGTTATATAGTAATTAATCAAAATTAATCATGTTACTACTGAGAACCAAACCGAAACCACCAAGGTAATCCCGAGAGGCACCCCCCTCGTCGGAAGGAGATAACCCCACTAATCAAAAGTTGGATCTGGGCCGCTCATGACCGTGAGCACGGCTAGTATACCAGTTTTACACTCTGCAGAGGTTGCACATCTTTACCCACAAGTCGTGAGCTACGCTAGTTGTTCATCACACTTCCTTAGGTGAGATGACTAGCAAACCCACTACGAGGCCGTTACAAAGGACACGTTGGTAAGGTGTAACCCCTAAGGATTCAGGCAATGCAACGATGGTACCCACCTCGAGGGGTACGCAGACCAAGCCTCATAGCCTGGGCACCATTGAAGCTCGACTCCCCTCTTGCCCCGTCGGTAAGTTACTCCCGAACCAAAATGACCTAATTAGTAAGCCAAGACCGTCCCATTCCAGTATTGTGGTAGCGCTGTTATCCCAGGTTGTCGCTCTATGAACCGGTCCTTATGGAGAGTGGCCAATCAGGCAGTAAGCACCGTGCTGGCCCCCTAAACCATGTTTCTAACAAAACTAATTTTAATGAGAAGTGAGCCACTCAAGCCACACAGAGGGCCACTCTCAGAATTAAGTTGCATATACCATTAATCAAATTAATTAAAAAGGACCAAGTGTGTTATAGCGCGGCACCTAACAAAACTAACCAAAATGCAACCCAAGGTAATTATATAAAGGATAAATGTGGCTAGGAAATCCTTATAGGCATATAGTATTAAAATGCAGTATGAAAGTGTATTTAAAAGTGATAGGTTGTTCATGTTATACTTGCCTTCCTCGTACTGCTCCTGCTGCTGCTCAAATTGGTCGGAAGACGGCTGCTCCGGGTACTGGTACTGGGGCTCCTCAGATGGATCAGCGTCTACTCACGAACACATGGCCAAAAGCAAGACACACAATAAGCATACAAGCAAACACTAACAAAAACTAAGGAACATTATATCAATACATAGAAACAGCACACTAAACTAGTCTAAAACTATTCTACACGTTACAACGATCGTGTGGATATAAAGAACGCCTAAAACGGAGCTAAAACGCAAAATCTAGGCCAAAAACAAGATCCAGGGACCTATTTGTAAGAAAACTGGAGTTCCAGGGGGTTTCTGGGCAAAACCGAGGACTAAAATGTAATTAAACCTTAGTTCTAGGGTCTAACTCGCAAAAAGGCAAGGGCTGGATGGCGGGTTCAAAAACAGGAAAGGTCAGGGGCCTAAAAGCTAAAATCTGGGCCTGGTTGGAATTTCTTTTGAACTGGACGGAGCGCGGGTTGATTTCCAAGGAACTGAAGGACTCTTTTGCAAAACTGACCGGCGCTGACCGGTACTTCTCTGTTTGACTTCGGCTGGGGCTGCTGTGTGCCATCGGATCTTGATCTGACGCCTGCGATCAAAGGGGACGCGAGAGGGGGTGGCGCTGCTCGCCGGAGCAGAAGTTCCCGCGGCGGAGGCTCACCGGACTCGCCAAACTTGGCCATCCGGGGGTCGAATCGAGCGGGGCTTGGCCTAGTAGGGAGTGCGCGTGACGTCGAAAGCATTTGGGCGCTTGGGAGAGCAAGAGTAGGGTCTGGGCGTGCAGCGCAACGGCAAAGAGCGGCACTGGGTCGCCGGCGTGCCGCGACAACGCGGTCCCGGGCCCGATCCAGGTTGGGTTTTGGGGAATTAGAAGCTTCCGCATGGCCAGGCGGAACTACTCAGGTACCCAGCTACCGCACTTCAACGAGCGGGCGGCGGATCCATGGTAGCGGGCGGAGCCATGGCGCACCGGCAGCGGTGATCTCGCTCAAGGTGGATCTACGCGCTAGGATAACTAGCACAAAAGGAGGGGATCACGGGGGTGCTCACCGGGGTTGGGATTTGCCGGAGGTACAGCGCAGGGGTGGTCGGCGTTGAGCTCCGGTGGCGGTGCAGAGCCGAGCTCGTGGAAGAAGATCAAAGGCGAGCGCTTCCGGCTCCTGGACTCCACAGGCGAGTGCGGCGGTATGAGAACATGGTCTGCATCTGTTGTTGCGCGACCTGTCGCTCAGCAAGAAGCGCCTGCTCCATCCTCTGCCGCTCCTGCATCCGCTCTTCTTGCCACCTGCGCTCTTGCTCCTGCCTTAGCGTCCGCTCCTCCTCCAGCCTCGCCTCAATCTCCTCCCGCCTCTTCGTCTCTTCGTCCATCTGGGTCTATAAGATTTCACCCAAATGTTACAATGCGAACAAAAGATAACTAAAATCAATGAACGACAAATGGAGCAGAAATAACCCGGATTGCACGCACGCTGGCCACTGAAGTCTCAGGCCGTGGGCATATTGGCGGGGTCGAGTCGGTGGTCCTTGCCCGAAGCTGGGAGAGAGTCGGCGTACTGGCTGTGTCGACAAGGCTGTTGGCGATCCAGTAACGGCCGTGCTTCTTCCCTCCTCCTGCCCTCATGATGGCTTCTCCAGAAAGGGGCTGGGTGGCCGGATCCCATGTGTCCCCATGGAGCGCCTTTCCCATCTCCATGTACTCAGTGATGCGTGTGTGGACGCTCGGGTTGCTGTACGCCTCGGGTGGATCCGCCGCGTTGTAGGAGACGTCGGACGTCGCCCTGCCCTTGTGCGCCATACAGTATGCCTGGAAGTCGTTGCATTCCTAGTCTTCATGTGACTCCGACTGCAAGCAAAGCGAAAGAATACAATGATTAGTGAGAATGCAGAATTTAGAGTTTGAAAGTACCAAAAAGTGTAATGACTTACCCAAACATCCCTGTACTCGGGAAGGCCTCGGCTGCCTTGATGGTGTGGCGCACCTTGCATCAACAAGCAGCGCTCCCGGCATAAGTTGTGCTGCTGAATCCACTCCTCGCTAAGCCACATGTCCACCATCATTTCCCAGCACGCGCCCTTGCCGGCGCACCAGTTCGAAGGCACCTACACGTAATGGAAGCAAAGTGGATGACATTTCCGAAAATGAAATTCAAAAGAAATGAGTAGTGATTTCGTCATTTACCCTCAAGTATTGTTCCCGTGTGAGGAACATATTTCTTGCTATGTCCTTGCCGACCTTCCTTTTTTCCACATCGGCGCAGTAGGTAATTACGGCCTGAACACGCGCCTTGTAGTGCATGTCCTTCACTAGTTTGCGACATGCTGTGTCAGCCACCTGAGCCGCTATGGTCTCATATCCTGGCTCGCACCTGTAGAAATCCTGCATATAGACTCGATAATTGCAGTCAATATTCAAAGAGTTTCAAATATATAGTAACTATTCACCAATATAGTGCGGCGACTTACCCAGAATTCTCCCAGCACCCGTCTCACCTTGTTGCCGAAGGACCTCCCTTCCCGATCTTCTGCATCTGGGACGGCGATGTAGTGGTCCCACGTGTATGCCGGCTCCAGGATCCCGGCATGCATCACCAGCCCAGGGAAGAGCTCCCTGCATAGGGTTCCCAGGATGTCGTTGGGCTTCTTTTTGTGGGCACCCGCCTGCACGCGCATCCAATACATGTAAAAGTGTATAACATAAAGTATTAGTGTCTTGTCATTTTGAACATATGAATTGAAAAATAAATGTCATTGTGCATAATATAAAGTATTACCTGTCCGGTACCGGTCGAATCATCGGGCGTCTCGCAAGAGGTATCGGCTGCTGCGGTGTAGGGTCGAGATGGCGGACTAGAGGGGGGTGAATAGTCCTTTCTAAAACTAATTGCGCCGGCTAACCGAAACTTATGAGGAATTGAAACTATTCGCTTAGCCAAGACTTCACCCCTCTAACTATGACTCTAAGGCACCTCCAAAAAGATCCTACACAAAACAAATGGAGTGCCAAGCTAGCAAGAGCTCTCCTTACAATTCTAATGCCAAGCCACACAAGTCTAAGCACTAGTACTTCACAAACCGAGGGAGCTCTTACACAATTCTAATGAGCAAAAGCACAAAGCCAAACCTAAGCTCACTAGATGCTCAAGGACAAGGATACACAATCCAAATCCAAGAGCTCAACTTGCTTAGCTACACAATCTAAGCAAGAGCAACTAATTAAGCTACACAAGCTAACTAGTTACACTAGGATCTCTACTTCTAGCTACACAAGCAAGAAAATGATTAGCAAGCTACACAAGCTAACTAATCACTAGAGAGCAACTACACAAGCACAAGATATAGATGAATGTAAATACAAGGCTTATGATTTGGAGAATGCAAACCACCGAGAAGAGTAGACAAGATTGACACGGTGATTTTTATCCCGAGGTTCACTTGATTGCCACCAAGCTAATCCCCGTTGAGACAAGCTCCAAAGTTGCCGCCGATCCTCTTGCTAGTGGTGACTCTCAAGTCACACTCTCCCACATGGAGTGCTCACACCGAGCTCTAGCACATGATCCGACCGGACCACTTGTTGGTCTACACGTCTCGCTCAACTAGAGTTGCTCTTCGCGGCTCCCGCGGGGTGAGCACAATATCCCTCACAATCTCTTCTCCGGAGCACCGCACAATCTTCTTGCGGGCTTCAACGGAGTCTCTTGCCACCAAGCCGTCTAGGAGGTGGCAACCTCCAAGAGTAACAAGCACACCGGCTTGCAACACGATCACCTAGTGCCACTCGATGCAATCTCTCAAAGCAATCGCACTAGAATCGCTCTCTCACTCGATCGGATGATTACTATCAAGTTAGAGTGAATAGAGGGTTCTCAAGCACTCTCACACATGGACACCAAGACCCCAAGGTGCTCAGCCACCTCAAATGGCCGGCCACACCCTCTATGTATAGAGGGAGGCCCCAAACTAGCCGTTACACTCAAATCCTGTGAAAACAGAGTTTTCGCGGACTGTCCGCCTCACAGAGACCGGACCGTCCGCCATTCAAAACCAACGGCTAGAACTGCAATGATTATGTGTCAGAGTCGACCGTTAGAGCCCCGGGCGGACTGTCCGCACTCTGGGTGCGGACAGTCCGCGGTTCAAAACTTCGAACCAACCAATTTGCAAACGTCTCTGACTAAAACTGGAAGTGACCGGCGGACTGTCCGCTCCCCAGGGGCGGACCGTCCGCCGTTCAAAAGGTCAGCACACACAGAAACCGCAGTGTTTCTGTCCCAGAGTTTTCAGTAGGAGGCGGACCGTCCGCCCCCAAGGGCCGGACCGTCCGCAGTACAATTTGGACACCCAAGACAAAACTACCAAGTTTCTGCGCCCGTTTCAGCTTTTAAAGGCGGACCGTCCGCCCCCATGGACCGGACGGTCCGCAGTGCATTTTGGAACACCAACAGAGCCAAAAACGGTTCTGTTCAAGCTCATCTGAGATAACGGCGGACCGTCCGCTCCCAAGGAGCGGACCGTCCGCTCCCAAGGAGCGGACCGTCCGCAGGTCTATTTCCAACAGAAATGTATCTTGGTAAAACGGCGATAACTCTTAACTCCAATGTCCAAATTTGGTGATCTTAGACTCTATGGAAAGCTTATTCAGAGGGCTACACAACCCAACTGAATATTTGATCCAAAACACAATGGATCAAAGCAGTATTTCACTCCAAGAGCCAACCTAATATTCGAAGAACACCGAAAAGCCTTTCTTGCTCCCCAAGTTGATAAATATCAACTCCAACTCTTTCTCCTTTGCAAAAGCGCCAACACCACCACGTGAACAACACCATGTGCATGTGTGTTAGCATTTCACAAATGTTTTCAAAGGATTTTCACTTGATCTCACCACGCCACTCGATCCTAGCAACATCGCAATGTTAGATCGCTCAAGTGGCACTAGATGACCGATATGCAAACAAGTTTGCCCCTCTTGATAGTATGGCCATCTATCCTAAATCCGGTCATACACTTCTCTACACAACATTTGACCGGTGAAATGAAATGCCCTACAAGTCATACCTTTGCCTTGCGCATTCCATTTCATCTTCCCAAATATTGATGCCACACAAGCACCAAACTCCATCAAGCATTTTGATCATCATCATGAGTCAACACTTGGCTTGATCTTTCTTGAATGATATGATCCACTCCATATCATCACATGACCTCTTTGGTCCATCAATCTTGACCTTGCTCGCTCTTCTCCGTTGCCTCGGTCCATCGGCGCCAAATCTTCCCCAAGCTTCACCGCCTCGCGGTCCCTCGCTTCAAAGCCTTGACTTGTCCTTCTCCATTGCAACCGGTCCATCAAGCCAAGCCTTGTCTTGATCTTCTCCACTTTGGTCACATAACTCCATGTCATGTCTCATATGCAATGAGTTCCTCCATCACACTATATGAGCATAGCATCAACCCTTAGCCATTTCTCCTCCATGGCACATGTTGCTCATACTAGTGTCTTCGTGTGGACTAATCTCCTGTGTATCTCAACATAAACACTTATTAGTCCACCTAAGTTGTCACTCAATTACCAAAACCAAACAAGGGCCTTTCATGCGGTAGTTGTGACGGTCCTCGCAACCACACCGCCCTCGTATCTCCTGCTGCCTCCTCCTCCTCCTCCTGGTCCTCCTCCTCCTTTCTCGGCTCCTCCTGCTCCTCCTGCTCTCGCTCCTGCTCCTCCTGCTCCCGCTCCTCCTCCTAGTCCTCCTCCTCCTCCTCCTCCTCTGCCGCCGCCGCCGTCATCAAATCTGGAGGTGTCCTCTCCCTCCTGCTCCTTCTCGTCCTCCCCTGGCCTCCACCACCTGTCTTACCTCCTCTCGTTCTCCCTGGCCCTCGTCCCCAACACCTCCTAGATCGCTTTGAGGCATTGGACCCACCTGCTGCACTGGACCCCTCAGGAGCCTCTTGCTCTCCACCACTACTCCTGTACCAGGCGCTAAGGAAACCAATCTTGCCCCCGCCTGGAATTTCGAATCAATAACCTGCAATGAATAATTGTAAACGAATCAGTAAAATGAACAATATGAACTTAACAAATTATGCAAAATAAACAATAAATATATCTACAAATATGCAAAATCAGTTCATAGAATTAAACAATTCGGTTCATAGCAAATTAAGAAAAATAAAATAATATATATGCATAAAATTAAATAATTCAGTTCATACATGTACTAGAAATAGTCATCATGATCGGAATTAGCTGGATCATAATCCTCATCATCACTATTAGCCTCCTCGACGTAATCAGCATTATTCGAAGGAGGAATAGTCGTTGGATCCTCGGAATGAAAGGAAGGTAGTGTAGGATTTTCACAGGAATCGTGAGCTGCTTCTTAGGCTGACCATCATCAGAGTCCACTTCGAGGAACCTAGAGGCTTTATATTTTGGACAGTAAACATCTTTCTCATGCTCCTTCCTAAATAAGATACACCCATTTGGACAAGAATGTATCTGCTCATATGGCATTTTAAGTGCACCGAGAATTTTCTGTGCCTGATACATTGACTTTGGCAGAATGTGATTTTTTGGAAGCATGCTTCCAAACACGGTCAACAGACTGTCGAAGGCGTCTCGGCTCAGGCTAAACTGAGAATTCAAGGCCATTAGCCGTCCGATGCCATCCAGCTGAGAAACCTTTGTATGACCGTGAAGTGGTTTATGTGCAGCCTCCAACATCTCGAAATACGCCTTTGCGGATGCCTCTGCCTCCTCCTCCTGCGGTCCTTCACCGAAATGTGCTTCATGATAGTCATGTAACATGTCTCCAACCCCACCATCAGCATCACAATCATCGATGCATTGCCTCACGACCTCGTCCCTCATACGGTGGCCTTCACCATGAAAGATCCACCGGGTATAGTCCGGCGTAAATCCATACTTGCAAAGATGTTGGCCCATAACCTTCTTCGTTTTCCATTTCTTATTTCCACATCTGTTGCACGGACACCACAAGAAACTCGATCCTTCAGCTTGACTCCACGCGGCTTCCAAAAAATCATTGGTCTTTCGAATCCATTCATCGGTCATGGTAGCCTGACTTGGACGGCCCGTGTACATCCAATGACGGTCATCCATCCTCTTGACCGGAGTGAGAATAAAAATCAAATGCAACTGCGTGTTGTCCCTACATTCTAATAGGTGAAGGTAGGTCCTAATCCCACCCGAGGATGCGTACATACGGTCAGTTTTCATGGTCCACTACCATCCGAGACAAAATTTCGGCAGCACCTCCCCACTATTCTCCAGATACACGTCCCAAAAGGGAGATTGTGTATCCGGAGAACAACGGGGAGGTGATGCCGAGACTCTGTCTCGGATAGGAGTGGACCATGAAAACTAACCATATTTACGCATTCTCGGGCTGTCCAAATAACGTGGACAATTCGAAATAGATACAATTATAGATATGCAAAGATCTGCATATCTCAATTGTATTTCTTCCGAACGGGAGACGCCTAACTAGGTTGCGGTTCCATAATCTACGAACATTATCAATAACGGGGGCGGTTGCATTGCTTACCGAGGGTCGGCGGTGTAGTCGTGGCCGGCGTGGAGTGGACTCGCGGTTCCGTCTTCTCGCCGAACACGTCACGGGCGGCACCGGGGGCGGGAACGGTCCCACCGGGGCGGGGTCGCGGCGCACCGGGGGCGGGCGCGGTGTAGCAGCACCGTCCAAATTAAACCGGCTTAAATGCACTAACCATCATCTTAATACTTAATCAAGTTACTGTGCACTTAAAACGGTGTAACCTGATAGGCTGTCGGGTAAAATCCCGATTAAACTACTGTACTCCAGGATCACAATTGCACTTAGACCCGTACGAAGACGAGCACAGGTGTTACCAGCAAACAGAAAACTTCGAATTAATTTACAACACAGGTTTTACATAAAAGTCTTAAATACAAACAACAGAGTTCAAACACACAGCGGAAGTTTAAAACTGAGTTCGAAATACAATACGATAACTACGACGACGATAAAAGGTGAGCTCCACATCCTGCCCACCGATGTGACGCCAACCTGCCCAACCTTCACGGGGAAGACGGGGCCCACTCGACGGTCCAACCCGGAGGAAGCGGCTGTCCAATCCAGGACGCACAGATCTCCTCGAAGTCCGCAGGGACACAACCTGCTCAGAAGGGTTACAACAACAACCCTGAGTATACTAATACTCAGCAAGGCTTACCCGACTCTGGGTATACTTAGCCCATTACCTAGACATGCAAAGCTTTTTGGCTCTGGAGTTCTTTTGCTGAAAGGCTGCTAGAAGTGAATCCTTACTTTCAATATTTTAGCTCCATTTAGGATACCAAGTATTAATTACATTCGCCTAATCATCTAGAGCACGCATGGTGGATTAGATTAAACTTCAGAACAACAGGTAAAGCATTCCATCGCTACCTTCCAATACTTATTCCACTTCTTACTATGATGTGACGCAGTGACCAAGGTTCTCTTAACCGAGAGAGACGGCGAATCGATCTGACTTAACCTTGCAAGGTGGACCTAACTCACACGACACATGTAAGCCCCGCCGGGCCATGCGCGTCAACTGTTTCCACATTACCACGGCATCTGAACTACGCCTGCTAAAACCCAGGTGATGGGCCCCTCGCGGTGAACTCCCGGAGAACCCGGAGGCGGCATCCTATCCAACACCCGCCAACTTCCACGCCCAGCGTAGTATGGCGGAATTCAAATCACTGCTGTAACGTGGTACACAGCTTACCGGTTTCGACTACCTCCTACTTCCGGTATGTGGTTAGTACTGTTCAAACTCGGTCATCAGGGCCAACAACGGTACGGTCCTCAATCGACACAGGCCGGAGTTCATTTTCTCATCTACTCCAACTCATTCCCGCCCGGTCTCCAATTCTGTTTACTCATCAACGCATTTCCAAGCCAAAGCTAAGGGATCAAGATCCTAAACTCGCGAGTGACAGCAATCACTCGACTTCTACCGAAATCCTATTTAGCAAAGCATTTCTATCGACACCTGCATACTAGTATAGGCCCACGGTACCTAGGGAAAACATGCATACTATGGTTTCATTCAACTCCTAGAACATAAATGCACAATACTTAAATAAACATTGAATAACTTAAATTATGGTTATGCTCCGGGGCTTGCCTTGCAGGTCAGCGGGGTTAACAAAGTCTGCTGGAGCGTGCTCAACGGCGTCCTCCTGCTGCGCTCCTGCTCGTGGCTCCTGGACCGGCTCAGCAACTAGCTCGTGGACAGCGTCGTTCGTGGCGTCTACACGAATAAAATATGTCATGCAACAATTTAGAACTCAGTGCAATGCATAAGCGCTTACGATGCGAAAACAAAGTTTAAACATTTAGCCTGAAGTGTTCCATCGAAAACAACTACTAAAACGACTTAGGTTAGCATGGATTAACAAGAGTTTGCTTTGCATGCACGAAACAAATAACTAACCCTAGCAAGTAAACAAAGTATAAAAAGATCTACCCAAAAGCGCATAGGAACAGGCCATGAAACTTTTACAGTGGACTACACATGAAATGAGTAAGCCACTGCGAATTTTTCATAATTTTTAGAGCCCTAGAACTTCCTACAATAATTAAACTAGGTTTAACGTAAACTGAATTTTCAGCAGAGTAAAAGTGATAAAATGCATGCTTAAGTATTTTTCCTCTGAAGATCATGATTTTAGAAACCTAACAAAATTCGTTTGGCATTTTTTGCATTTTTCTGTGAATTTCAAAGCAATTATGAATTACCAGCCGAAATAATTGAAAGAAAAACATAAAAGAGAGGGGGGCTGACAGCCGGGCCCCACTTGCCAGGGACCCAGGCCCGCCCTCCCCTCCTCCTCTGCTTCGCCTGCGCCACGGCCGAGGCCGGTGTGGCGGCTTGGCAACGCGGCGGCGGCAGCGTGCTCGCCGGCCGCGGCTTGCCGGCGGCGCGGCGCGGCCCGCCCGCGGCCCTAGCAACCTGGCGAGGCCGGAGCCCGCGGCGGCGCGCTAGGGCGCGCGCACAGCGCGGCGCGCGGCGCGTGGTGGCCTAGGGGCTGGGCGGCAGCGGCGCGCGGCCGTTCCAGCCCGGCCGGCGGCGGAGGCGACGCTAGGCGGCGGGGGTGGCGGTCCGTGGCGGCTTGCGGCGGTGCGGCGCGCGACAGCGGCGCACGGGGAGGCGCAGGGGCGGCTGGCGGCGTGCGCGCGCGGCGGCGGCGCGTTCACGGCGGCACGGCGGGGATTCGACGGCGGCGGCCACGGATTCGGGTGGGGAAAAGGCCGGTGAGTGAGGGGAGGTCGTAGGGGTGCTCACCGCGGTTCAATTTGAAGCGGAGGATGGCCGGGAGAGGGAGCTCGGCGTAGAGGTCGAAGCTCGGCGACGAACGTCAATGGCGGCCGTGGCGGGGGTGCCTGATTCGGCCGTGGTGGAGCTCCAACGGGCTCGGGGTGGAGTGGAGACGGTGGACGGCAAGGCTGCTGGGCTCTGGGCGCGGCGAATCGAGACGGAGTGGTGAGGGGTGGTCGGCGGAACGGACGGCAGCGAGCTCTGCTCGACCTAGCTTCGTGTGAGCCCGAGGACGGGGATGGAAGGGAGGAGAAACGAGAAACGGCACTGCGACCGGATAAGCTCGCGCAGCGCGGTGCGCGAGGATCGTCGACGGCCGACGCGTGGAGCGGCGCCGACGAACACAGTCGCCGGTATGGCCGGCGAGCGCCACAGTGATGAACACAGTGGAGACACTGTTTCTTCGTTTAAATGATTTTTGCCCGAGTTTGACCAGTTGAAACTCAAATTTTCATATGGGAACATGAAATTTGGCCAAAATAAAAGTTGTAGAGAAAAAGAAAATCTACAACTTTCGTTTTGGGCGAAAGTTGATTTGGAGCTCGGATCAAGGACAAAAACGAGATCGAACACAGCTAAGTAGATGTTTACTATGCGAACGCGATTAGCGTTAACGACGAATTTGAGTCCACGATTAGCGAGTTAACCCTTGATTAGCGAGACGATTAACACAGGGGTGTTACAGCCTTCCCCCCTTAAAGGAATCTCATCCCGAGATTCACGCACGAGAGAATTCAAACAGGCGGACAGGGTTCGAAGATGTAGTACCTGGATGAGCGTTTAAAAACTCCGGATACTTGGATCTCAGGAATTCCTCCTTCTCCCAAGTGGCTTCATCTTCGGAGTGATTACTCCATTGAACTTTATAGAATCGGTTGGTTGTGCGACGAGTAACTCGATCCTTGCGATCAATAATCTTGATAGGATGCTCAGAATAAGTGAGATCAGACTCTAATTGAATCGAGTCACTTTCAACAGCTTCCGTCGGAATTCTAAGGCACAGTCTGAGTTGTGACACATGGAAGATGTTATGAACCGCAGAAAGATTCGCTGGAAGATTCAACCGATAAGCCACAGGACCGCATCGTTCCACAATTGGATATGGACCGATGTAGTGGGGAGCTAACTTTCCTTTTATTCCAAACCTTTGCACACCTTTCCAAGGTGATACTTTCAGATAGACGTGGTCACCCACCTTAAAGACGAGGGGATCTCTTCTTTTATCCGCATAGCTCTTCTGCCAAGACTGTGCGATCTTCAAGTTGGCTTGGATAAGATGAACTTGTTCTTCGGCCTCTTGAACTATGTCGGGCCCAAAGATAGTTATTTCTCCGGTTTCCGACCAATTGAGAGGTGTACGGCATCGACGACCATACAGTGCTTCGAATGGTGCCATTTTGATGCTTTCTTGATAACTATTGTTATAAGAAAATTCAGCTAATGGCAAACATTGATCCCATTTCTGTGGATAGGTGAAGACGCAGGCACGGAGCATATCCTCCAATATTTGATTTATCCTCTCAGTTTGGCCATCTGTCTGAGGGTGGTAAGCAGAGCTGCGTATGACACGAGTTCCTAAGCAAGTATGCAATTGTTCCCAAAAGCGAGCAGTGAATTGGCTACCACGATCAGAGATGATAGTCTTGGGTATACCATGCAGGCATAAGATACGCTCAACATATAGCTCAGCATATTTTTTTGTGGAATAACGAGTACTGACTGGAAGAAAATGTGCTGACTTGGTTAGCCTGTCGACAACAACCCAAATAGAATCGTAACCCTTTTGAGTTCGAGGCAGGCCAACTATAAAGTCCATACTAATGTCTTCCCATTTCCATTCAGGAATACTCAAGGGTTGAAGAGTCCCAGCGGGTCTGAGATGACTGGCTTTAACCCTCCGACAGATATCACACTCTAACACATACTTGGCAATTTCTCTTTTCATCCTAGTCCACCAAAATCGTTGCTTCAGGTCTTGATACATCTTGTTGCTACCTGGATGAATTGATAGTCGTGAAGTATGGGCTTCGTCAAGAATTTGTTTTCTGAGCTCAAAATTATTAGGCACCACTAATCGGTGCTTGAACCATAACATATTCTCAGCATCTTGGTGGAAGCAATTCACTTTAGGGTCTCCCTCGGATAGTCTTCTTTGAATTTCCTTCACCCCTTTATCTTGCTTTTGTGCCGCTATGATAAGATCGCAAAGAGTAGGAGTAAGTTCTAGATGAGCCAATGTGCCATGTGGTACAATACTCAAATTCAGCTTTTCCATTTCAAAGCAGAGGGACTCGCTTAATGGTATAGCTGAAATGCAATGACAGTGAGCTTTGCGACTTAGCGCATCGGCAACCACATTTGCCTTGCCTGGATGATAATGCACTTCGAGCTCGTAATCTTTAATCAACTCAAGCCATCTTCTTTGACGCATGTTCAAATCGGCTTGAGTGAAAAGATATTTGAGACTCTTGTGATCGGTATAGATATTGCACAATGAACCCAAAAGATAGTGTCGCCAGATCTTCAAAGCATGGACGACAGCTGCTAATTCAAGATCATGAGTGGGATAGTTTTCTTCGTGATGCTTGAGCGATCGAGATGCATAAGCAATCACTCGGTTCTCCTGCATCAAGACACAACCGAGTCCTGTGCCCGAGGCATCACAGTAGACATCAAAAGGTTTTGTAGTGTCAGGCTGGGCCAAGATTGGAGCAGAAGTGAGAAGTGTTTTCAATTTCTGGAAAGCTTCCTCACATTGAGCACTCCAATAGAATTTGACACCCTTCTTAAGAAGTTCAGTCATTGGCTTTGCAATTCTGGAGAATTCTGGGATGAATCTTCGATAATATCCAGCTAAGCCCAAGAAACTGCGAATTTCCGGAACTGAAGTTGGGTCTTCCCAATCGAGTACATCCTGTACTTTACTGGGATCCACAGAGATGCCTTCAGCAGATATGACATGACCGAGGAATGGCACTTCCTTCAGCCAGAAGTCACACTTGCTGAATTTGGCATAAAGCTGGTGCTCTCTCAGACGCTGAAGTACTATGTGAAGATGCTGGGCATGTTCTTCCTCATTCTTGGAGTAGATCAAGATGTCATCAATGAAGACCACGACGAACTTGTCTAACTCCGGCATGAATACCGAATTCATGAGGTACATGAAGTAAGCGGGAGCATTGGTTAATCCGAAGGACATCACCAAATACTCGTATAAACCATAACGAGTAGAGAAAGCTGTTTTTGGTATATCCACCGGTCTGATCTTGATTTGATGATAACCAGACCGAAGATCTATTTTTGAGAATACCTTAGCTCCGGCTAGTTGATCAAAAAGAATATCAATACGAGGAAGTGGATATTTGTTTTTGATGGTGACCGCATTCAGAGGTCGATAATCCACACATAGCCTCAGTCCGTGATCTTTCTTCTTTACGAACAGAGCCGGGCAACCCCAAGGTGGGGTGCTCGGTCGAATATAGCCTTTATCCAGCAACTCTTGTAACTGGATCTTTAATTTAGCTAACTCACTCGGAGTCATTCGATATGGCCTTCGAGATATGGGCGCTGTGCCAGGCTGTAACTCAATTACAAACTCAATATTCCGATCGGGAGGCATGCCTGGCAAGTCCTCCGGAAACACATCGGGGTATTTACAAACCACCGGGATTACTTCTAGAATTTTTTTCCCTCAAGATGATATATGACAGTGGCTGGAATTGCATGCTGGGAAAGATGAATATCCATAGAACCATACATGGAAGAGTTGAACTGAAGGATACGAGAAGAGGTATTGATAATAACGCCATGCTTCTTCATCCAATTCATTCCAAGTATGATATCTATCCCTTGACTTGGAAGAATAATGGGAGTGAGGGGAAAATTTTTCCCACCCAAGTTAAGGGGAACATTTCGAACTACTTGGCCAGCATTTAACCGGGTGCCAGGTGTCTGAATAATATAGGGTTTCTCTAGGCATGTTACTTGTAAGTGAAGTTGTGCCACACATGCTTCACTGATAAAGTTATGAGATGCTCCCGAATCAAACAGCATAGTAACAGGGCATTGATTAACGGAGAACGTACCCGCCATCACTTGGGTGCCCTCCGGAACTTCCTCCAGAGTAGTGTAGTTCACACGACCAGTCTTGGCAGGTACAATCTTCTTCTTCTGATCCTTCTGGCTGGAACCTTGACTCAGCGCGGGAGTCTTGTAGATATTCTGCCGAGGTGGCAGACGGCAGTCACGTGCAAAATGCCCCAGGTTACCACAATTGTAACAGGGGTAGTTGTTGGGGCGTGGAGCTTGTAGCATTAGGGGCCTCTGCTGCTGTGTCGGGAAACGAGGTGCCCACTGCTGCTGTTGCTGTGGTGGTCTAGCGACCCAACGGCCCTGCTGTGGAGGACGGTTTGAAGTCTGTTGATTCCCTATCTGAACCAGCTTGTACCTCTGGGGTGCATTGCTGGAGGATCCAGCAGGTGCTTTTCTCTTCTTATCAGCTTTGTGTGCCAGCGTTGCATCTTCCTGCGTGATGGCCTTATTAACCAGATCAGTAAAGTTGTTACATGTGGTGAGAGCTAGCTTGTCTTGAAGCTTTGTGCTAAGTCCCCTTCTGAAGCAATCCTGTTTCTTCTCATCAGTATCCACATGAAAACCGCCATACTGGGATAACTGATTAAAAGTCTGAGCGTACTGGAGCACAGTGTTGTTCCCTTGCTTCAGGGCTAGGAACTCTGCCATCTTTCTCCTCATCAAACTGGTAGGGATGTGGTGTGCTTTAAAAGCTGCCACAAACTCATCCCAGGTGAGACGTGTACCAGCGGGAAGTAGAGCCTTGTGATTGACCCACCATATTTTTGCAGGTCCTCGTAGCTGTTGCGCTGCAAAGGCGGCTTTGTCCATCTCTGTGCAATTGAGGATGCTGAACTTATCCTCAATGGTGCGAATCCAGGCATCAGCCTCAAGGGGATCATCGGCCTTATGGAACAGAGGTGGCTGGGTGGCCAGAAAACCGACATAGTCAGTTTCTGCTGCTGCTAGCGGGGGAGCATGTCGACCTCTGCCGGCATTGACTTGGGCTTGCACCAGTTGCCTTATTAACTCGGTCTGCTCGTTGCGGTCCGCGATAAGAGCTGCAACGGCTTGAGCCAAAGAGGGAGGTTGTTGGGGCAGTGCTTCATGATTCTCATTGTCATGATTATCACCCATCTGCAAAAATAATCATTCCCCTGGTTAGCCATTTCGCTAGCAAGACTAATCCATGCAAGTAAAGAATGTGCATATATAATATGAACACACGGCATGAATCATTTCTCTCGCGAGATGGTTCGCCAAGGGAATTAAAATTTACTTGCTTCGGTTGAAACCGTTTCACTCAACAATTTCCGTCCAGAGCAGTTCTAACGGATGCAATACTAAACCTCACTCAACAAAAATTTCAGATTTGAAGACGGTCGAAGCGCAACTCATGGCTGAAATTTCACACAGTGACAGAAAAGATCATCATGGGAGTAAAATTTACATTAAGCAGCCACACTGCTTAAGCTGGAACAAGGGCTATTACATAACCAAAGCCCTGCTGCAAACCAACTAACATTAGAGAAGAGTTCACAAACGACCCGACAACACACCACTACGGGGTCTTACACGACCCAGCTACACACCACACTAGCTAAGGGTTATCCTACATGACTCGAACTACCGAGCCACAAAAGAATTCTCAACCCAAGGTTAGCCTAGAGCACTATGTTGGTCATCCTACCCAACTATCCTATAGTTAGGCTACACTGCAAGGGGAGAATCAACACTATCCCGCTGCGTCCTCACGGAGTCCCAGGTCCCGACTCGACTCCAGACACTCCCTCGATCTCCTCAGGGTCCTCTTCCTCTTCTTCTTCTGGTTCCTCCTCTGCTGCCTCGGCCTCCATCTCTGCTGCTGCCTGCACCTGAGCCTGAGCGTCCTCAATCCACTCCTGGGTCTACTGAAGCTGCCCCTCCAGGTGCTGCACCATCTGAGTCCTGTTCTCTAGCTCCTCCTGCAACTCCTGAATCCTGATCTTCCTCACTCTGGACTTGGCCTTCAGGTTCTTGATGTTGTCTTGAGTACCAATCATGTGCTGCTCATGGAGATGAGCCTCTCGAGCCTTGCTCCTGCATATCGCATTTTCCTCGCGAAGCTGCTCATACATGTTGCTCAAAGCTAAGGAGTAGCTGAACGAGAGTGCTGTCCTGACATTGTAGTCGGGCATCATGTAGTTCAGGTTGCGGTTCACCCGATCTGCGTAGGCCTGAGTAGTCTCATCCTTCAAAGGAAACACACTGTAAGGAGTATCTATCACCTCTGCATTATGCTTCTCTGAGAACTCCTCAATGGCCCTCCTAGCTGCAATCTCCCAGGAGTCAGCCAGCTTCCTACCATAGACAGTGAGCTGCCACGAGTCCCATTCCAAGTGAGCGGGGCACGCAGGGATCTTCACGATCATCTGACAGCGCTCGGTGCCCAGCAAGCTAGACTCATGGCCGGAGTACTGTGGGGGCTCAGTGTAGTCAAACGCCCTGAGCATCTGCCACAGCAGACGAGGAAAATGGCCGGTGTGGAGGGCATTGGAGTGCGCCCAACCCTCAGCGTCCACGATCACGTGCGTGAAGCTAGCCATCTGTAAGAACACATAGCGCTAACGTAAGTCACAGATTTTTAAAAGAATGGATTTAAACTTAGCAACGCAACACAAATAAATTTTTAAGAACACATAGTAAGAACATGGTGATCCAAATAAATTTTTTTGTGAAGCGCAACCGAAGTAACAAGACAAACAACAACTCGGAATGCAAGATGCAAGATGCATGCCACGTTCTAGCGTTCTCACCCAAACAAGTACCAACTATGGTATACGAGAACAATCGGTGGCACAATTACGTACTCTCCCTATATATAGACTAGTCGTTCCTACGATCAAGGATTTTATAACGCGCTTACGTGGTTAGTTTCATGCAGAAGAACACAGAGACAAATATAAATATCCATTTCTGGACCCTTCGTGCCAGCACACACGAACGGCCCCCATGTGTCCTACGCCACACGGGTAACGCATATGCAGTTTCCCATATATTCACACATACATTACCATCCACTATAGAGATGGCACCCAGACGTTCGACGCTGAATGCGCAGCGCTGCATACGTCATAACAACGTATTCACTTCCCGTACACTCGCCTTACGGGACATCCAAGGGTAGACGTGTCCCAAGGGTCACGGTCATGGCTAACCGCATGACAGGTTTACATCTCGTAACATTGCCTTACGAAATGGCCGTGATCACAATCACACAGCATGAAATCCGCACTTCATATCAGGCGGCAGATAGCGACAGGCTCGTTTGAATTGAGCCTTATCACCTCCTCATATGCTCATCATACGGGACCCGCGCACGTATAAAACACGTGGGCTATTCTAAGGACTACCAGAATGCTTACCTTGCTTACCTCAGCGTAGGTGCGTCGTTACAGAAGTAAGGTTTAACAAAAAGTAAAAGCTGGAAGTGCTGGAATAAAATAGATACTTAGTTGCCACCTAACTTATATAACATAATTAGGGCATACGAACTATCTATTCTATTCCTTAGCGCATCTAGCGTCAACTTTTCGAAACCTGAAATCGTTGCAAGGTAAACACCCCAGTGCAATTTAGAGCTCTGATGCCAGCTGTAGCAGCACCGTCCAAATTAAACCGGCTTAAATGCACTAACCATCATCTTAATACTTAATCAAGTTACTGTGCACTTAAAACGGTGTAACCTGACAGGCTGTCGGGTAAAATCCCGATTAAACTACTGTACTCCAGGATCACAATTGCACTTAGACCCGTACGAAGACGAGCACAGGTGTTACCAGCAAACAGAAAACTTCAAATTAATTTACAACACAGGTTTTACATAAAAGTCTTAAATACAAACAACAGAGTTCAAACACACAGCGGAAGTTTAAAACTGAGTTCGAAATACAATACGATAACTATGACGACGATAAAAGGTGAGCTCCACATCCTGCCCACCGATGTGACGCCAACCTGCCCAACCTTAACGGGGAAGACGGGGCCCACTCGACGGTCCACGAGCCCACGACACAGGCGGCCTCTGCTCTCTCTCCGCGCCATGGAGCTGGAGCTCGAAAGCGGCGGCGGGGGAAGCAGGGCGGTGGCACTCTCCGTTGACTCCCCAGCGGCCGACCTCGGCCGCGGGGACCTGGGCGGCGGAGGCCCCTCCGCGGACCGCACCGTCTCGCGCTGCCACGTGTCCCTCCGCCTTCTCGATGGCGGCGAGCCCGGGGTCGCGTTCGAGGTCGTCGGCAGGAACCCCGTGGTGGTCCGCTCGCCGGACGGCGGGAGCAGCGGCGTGTTCCAGCGCGGGGAGAAGGGCGATCTCAGGCCCGGGGATGCGCTGTCGCTGTCGCTCAAGGCGCCCGCATTCTGGGCGGTGCGGATGAGGGAGGGGGACGGGGAGGGCGCGGTGGGGGTGGAGGGCGCCGTGCTGGACGCGGTGGCGAGGCGGGAGAGGCGGACGCGGGAGCTGAAGGAGAGGGAGAGGGAGAAGCGGGCTGCGGAGGAAGAGGCCATGGAGGTCACCGAAGAGGAGGGGGCGGCGGCGGGCTCCGAGGCGGAGGGTTTGGAGATCGATCTAGCAAGCGTCGATCCGGTTCGAGGTTAACTTGTGTTCCTTTACCATCATTTCAGGGAACTTGTGATTTTTCAATTTCCAGGACAAATTTGAATTCGTTGCACATAAATTTCTAGCGGTGAACTGGTACGGCTCTAAATGTAAGGTTAGCTTGGAGTGTCTGTCTCGCATTTTATTTCATTTCGATGGTTCCCTGTGTACTCTGCACGTGTTGGTTGATGCTAACTTCAGAATAATTGTTGGCCACCCTTTGTGTCATATTCACAACAATGCTGGTTTGTGATGCAGAAGTAACAGTTTGGTGTAGCTTCAGGCTTTTTGTACTGTATTTCTTGGAAACCTGATGTAACTTTGTGTTTGAAAAGAATGTTGTGAATAGGGAAGGTTTCAATTCCTCTAGAATTTGCATCGGTTTTCTGAATTCAGTTACAAATTTGAATTTTATTGTATATACCTTTTTGCAGCGGATTGATACAATGTTCAATTTAGGTTGTATTGGAGTGGTGTGGCTTGCAATTAGTTGGGTTTCAAGTTTTCCTTATGTACTCTG
Source organism: Panicum virgatum (assembly GCF_016808335.1). NCBI lineage: Eukaryota > Viridiplantae > Streptophyta > Magnoliopsida > Poales > Poaceae > Panicum > Panicum virgatum. Next base: position 33,600,027 of record NC_053148.1, on the reverse strand, counting down.
CTTGTGTTAGTTGATGTACATCCAGAATACTTGTTGTCTAGATTGTTGATTTCTGAACAATGCCGTATCTTATGGAGAAGGAACAGTTTGGTTTAGATTCAGGTTTTTGTACTGTATTTATCGGAAATGTTATGCCACTGCATATTTTGATTGGCATAGACACAAGTGAATGTAGAAGGTCTCGATTCCTGGACACTAGTGAAAAAACGAAACATTTCGGATGGTATAATTGTACAATTGGGGTAATGGATTATTGGTCATGGTTCTTCAATAAAGTCATATTTGAGCATTAGTAAATTTTTTGGTGTGTTTCTCCTGCTGCCAAGAGAAGTGTTAATGCTCAAATAACTACCTACGACCCAAATGTTTCTGGCTTCTTGTCTTTATTGTCCAATGCATTTCTGTTTTTTTTTCTGCAAAAAAAACATTTCGGTTTCATTTAGTGACGAAGTATGGTTTTTTCTGCAGAATTTGGGTTCCTGTCGATGGGGCATGAGTTTGACAGTTATCCAAAGGGAAGGATTCGTGCGCCAAAGGATTGGAATTGGTTTCTAGAGGAAACAAAGAGGACCTCCGACGATGAAGACGATGAGATTAGCAATGGGAGAGGTAGATCAAAAGGTTGGGGTCAAAACAAGAAGAAAAATGGAGAAGGGGGAGATGAGGACTGGACTGATGAGAGTGAGGATGAAAAAGAATCCCTGTCAAGAGGTCCTAGTGTGAAGAGATCGAAGTATGTGACAAGATCTAAAGACCCAAAAAAGCCTCGTCAGGAAAACTCAGAGGTTAAAGGTGGAGACAGTGATGGTGAGGACGAGGAAGATGAAACTCTGGGAGGTTTTGTAGTTAATGATGAGGACGATGAGCCTATGGAAGAGCTGAGTGATGATGAGGATGAAGAGGAGGAATTCGACGATGAGGAAGATGATGATTGATAACACTATCAGAAATGGACATTCTCACTGATGATGTAAAGCGCTGACAAGTAGGTTTTCTCTTTGAGTTACAAGTCTGTTTTGCTCCCCGTTGAACTTGTGTAAATACTGTTTGACAACTGTTGGGGAGTGTTCTTACGTGTTGTTCGCTAAGCTGATGCAATTTGCTTCTGTTCTCGTGGATCTTAATCCCGCGTTGCCCATCTGTGCGTTGAATCAATTTGCGCTCACCTATGCCTTGAGCCCTTGACGCTGACGTGCGGCCACGAATCTGCACCAACCAATCCCACGATCAACAGAAAGTCAGAAACATGCCAGCAACTGCCGTTTTGGGACCGGCACCGATTAAACCTGTTTACGGCTATTAAAACACACACACACACACATATATATATATATCACACATGTAGATGATATGATGATATACAACTTTGTAATATATCTTGTCCAAACTCGACTTCGTTTATGAGATATAAAAATAATAAATTTCTAACAAATCACTTGGAAAGCTTTCTGCCTTGAAATTTATTATTTTTGTATTTCACAAACGGTTTCCTATCTGGCCGGCTGCTCTCACGCGGCCTCCTCGCGCATATCGCCATAGCAGGCTCCTGTGCCCCTCGCCATCCCAGCCACCACCACCACTGGCTTCCTGCGCCCGTCGACATCAGGCTCGGTCTGGTACGGACACACCGCAGTAATTCTATTCATCGCACATGCTACTGTAATGCAAGCTGTCGCAGAAGATAATAGCATGCGTGGAACTAACTTAGCGGGGGGAGTCTGATCCAGCAGCGGCGAGATCCGGCGGCGGAGGCAAAGAGGCGGCGGCGGAGGCGCTCCGGCAGAGGAGGCGGAGGTGGTTCCGACGGCAGAGGAGGCCGACGAAGACGGAGGCGGCGACGGGCGGAGATGGAGGCGAAAGCGGCGGGGGGCGGGGGCGGCAGCGCAGACGGAGGCGGCGTGGGAGATGGAGGTGCGGGGAGAGGGTCTGTGTGACGCGACGGCGCCCACCTGCGTGCGCCAGAAATAGACCCCCCCTAGCATGCGCATGGCCCAGTTCAGCTATTCTTTCATTGGCCTGTTTTCTTTTTTTCTTCGTTTTCTATTCCACGTCAATCAAGGCAGTTCGGCAAAAAAGACACGTGACATTCAGGGTGGCAAAAATCCCCATGGGGGCGGATCCCCGCGGGGAGGCCAGGGCGGGGCCTCGAAATGCAGCCGGGCCGGGTTCGGGTCTCACATTCGCCCCGCGGGGATCCACGGGACCCGAAAGAACAAAAAAAAAAGAAATCGCTCCAATCCATCCCCGATTCCCCGTCCACCCTATCCTCCCAGTCCTCCCAGTCCTATCCGCCGTTCTCCTCCTTGGATCTCCACTGCTCGCCTGCTCCGCCCCATACGCGCTCGCCTACTCTGCCCCATCCGCGCTCGCCTGCTCCACCGCATCTGCCAATGCTCCAATTGCGGTCCGCTGCCGGCCCGCCGCCGCGTCTGCCCCAGCCACCTTCGCCGCATCGCGGACCGCCGCCGCTCCCGCGCAAGTGGGCAGAGTCGCCCGTCGACCACCGCCGCTCCCCCGCACGGGAGACGAGTCACCTGCCGCCGCCGCTCGAGCTCCAAGCCTCCAAGTCGCCGCTCGGCCACCTGCCACCAATCCCAGGCGACACCCCCGGCCATCCTCGTCCGGCTGTCGCAGTAGTCCCCGTGGGGCTCCATCGGGTTTCGGGGGCTGCGAGGATCGGGGACGGGGGACAAAATCGCCCCGTGAAGCAATTCGGGGCGGGGGCGGGGCTCAGGATTCGGGGATCGGGGCGAGGACGGGAGTTGTATCCCCGACCAGCCCCGCCCCGTTGCCACCCTGACCTGACATCTTATAGATTATTGTGCAAATACGATTTGAATCTAAAAGATCCGTAATTCACAATATGATTGTCCAAATCAATTTTTTGTTCACATTTTTGTGTTAGTTACATTAAGATCTTTAAAATCAAACCACCTTTGACTATATTTAGATGATATTTTTCTAAAATATTTTGAAATATTTCAAAAAAACTTTGAAATGTTTCCAAACAAATCTAAAATGTTTCAATCATTCAGAACATGATGAAGTGTTTAACAATATTTACTGGGTGCTTTAAGCGATTTCAGACCATAGCATTGCAGAAGCATCGGGCAGGCGGCGCGTGGTGGCGGCGCACGCGCCAGCGGAAGCGGAAGCTGGGGCTCGGCGGATTAAGCTAATTGGAGGCACAAATATTAATGTTAGGTCTGCTATTTACTTCAGTTTTTCAAAAGTTAAACACTTCACAATGTTACGAATGTATCAAAACATTTTCAAATTGGTCCAAAGAAATTGGTAACTAAAAAGTTTCCAAAAAATATCTTGGATTTATGTTCACTTGAAAATGTTCGGAATTTTTTTAAACATTGCAGATTTGTTTGAAAACATTTCAGAGTGTTTCGAAATATTTAGATTTGTTTGGAAATATCATAGAGTGTTCTAAAAAATTGTTTACATGAAAAGATCCCAACAAATATTGTTAAACACATCATAATGTTCTGAATGATTGAAACATTTCAAATTTGTTTGGAAACATTCAGAGTGTTACGAAAAATTGCTTGCATGACAAGTTCCCAATAAATATTGTTAAACACTTCGTAGTGATCCGAATGTTTTAACATCTCAGATTTGTTTGGAAATATTTCAGAGTGTTCTGAAAAATTGTTTACACGAAACGTTCCCTATAATTGTTGTTAAGCACTTCGGAATGATCCGAATGTTTGAAACATTTGAGATATGTTTGGAAATATTTCGGAGTGTTCCGAAAAATTGTTTCCACAAAAAGTTCCCCGTAAATATTGTTAAACACTTCATAATGTTAAACACTTCATAATGTTCTGAATGATTGAAATATTTTAGATTTGTTTGGAAACATTTCAAAGTATTCTGAAACATTTAGATTTGTTTGGAAATATCTCAAAGTGTTCTGAAAAATTGTTTACATGGAAAGATCCCAATAAATGTTGTTAAACTCTTCTAATCATCTTATTGTTTGAAATATTTCAGATTTGTTTGGAAACATTTTAGAGTACAGAAAATTGTTTATGTTAAAAGTTTCCAATAAATGTTGTTAAACACTTTGCGGCTCTCTACTTATAACACGAGGGATTAGTTACGTGCACTATGTCTTAAAAAATAAAAAAATAGCACAACTTAATAGGCTGGCCAATTGGGGCTCTCTACTTATAAAATGAGCGATCAGCTGCCAAGCCGTCTCAGAACGAGGCCGGCTTCCATCTGCGTGGGCACGCCTTCCACATAAAGAAGGGAAGAGAAAAGCTTCAATGGTATCGAGGAGAACATAAAACAAGCCATTAGCACAAGCAATATACACTAAAAAATTAATCTCATAAAAATTTGATTATATAACTTAAATCAGATTGTATCATTATATTTATTATGATGATATCTTTAAAATAAGATCAGACATGAGTATATTTCAATATTTTTTCCGTTGGAACAATTTTATGGTAAATGGAAACAATTTTAGTTCTAAGAGAAATGAATTCTACGCATTCAAAAATATAAATTGTTATGGAACAAATTAAAATATCCAGAAAAGACTATTCTCTAAAAGAAATAGAAAATATGTTAAGAATAAAATAAAATGTCCTTAGAATTAGACAAAATGCTGACAGGAAGAAATTGTTTCAAAACAAATATTCTAGAACAAATAAATATATTTCAGAACAAATATCATCCAAACATAGTAAAATTAGATCTAGATTTCAAAGTTTTATTCTAGATAACATAATAGTTGGATTCGAAAGGAGAAATTGTTCTGGAACAAATAAAAATATCCAATGAAAAGATAGTGTTTCAAATGTTAAATAAAAGAATAAAATTTAAAATAGAAGTTGTCCTAAGGTTCATCTCGCGATTTACAACCCATTCATGCAAAAAGTTTTGTAAATACATTTTATTTAACACTCATAAATAGCAAGATTCTCTTTCAAAAAATTTTGCCAAAAAAATCTAAACATGGCTATCCATCACATCAAATAGAATTTTACTATTTAATAGTATTAAATAAAATATTTTTACAATTTTTTTTGCACAAATGGGTGCTAATTCCGAGATAAATCTAATGAGCATAATTAATAATGATTTGTAATAATGATGCTACAGTAACCATCCGGTAATGATGGATTAATATATCTTTTTAGATTCATCTTGCAGTTTAGTCTCAAGATTCTGCAATTAGTTTTATAATTAGACTCTATTTAATAATTGTAAATTATAAAAATTCTTTTTGATGTGATAGGGATTAAAATTTAGTCCCTCCATCCAAACACTTGAGATATGTTCAGATCTTCCTGTTTGTGGGCGGAGCCACATCTTGGTCCCCTAAAGGCTTGGAGACATTGGCAAAATATTCAGCCCGAAGTACCCCAACAGTGCTCGTTTGTCACCAGGAGTTTTTCTTTTTTGACTTCTAATTTTCTGCTACTTAACAAATCCATTACATCTAAATTTACCAAAACTATCTATAATCTAAAATGAAAGGAAATATATATTTAGTACACATAGTACCAGTGCCACCAATGTAAGCTTGCTGCTAAGTGGCACTGAGCATCATTGCAGCTCAACAGTCTGCACCTTGCGGAATCGGTGGTGATCAAGGGCTTGGCGAGCCTAGGCAGCTGATCTGCTGCACCAGCTCCTCCACCTCCTCGTCGCCCATCTCCTCCCCCTCCACGGCCGCGACGAGCTCCTCCACCTCGGCGTCGAACTCCACCTGCTTCCCCCCAAGCAGCCCGTACCATATCATGTCCGTGGCGGTGGCGGAGCTGCTGGAGCCCTGTGTCGCCGCCGCCGCGGCCGGGACGGGAGCCGCCTCGACCTCGGCGCCCGCCGCCAGCGCCAGCTCCTCGGAGTCGAGGACGTCCGCCGCGGCGTCGAGCAGCCGCCTCTTCCTGCCGGCCTCCACGGGCGCCGCGCTGCCGCGGCGCGCCAGCAGGCCGTCCAGGAAGCCCGGGCTCCCGACGGTGCGCTCCAGGAAGGCCATGCGCTGCTCCTGCCGCCGCTCCGTGCCGCGCACGTGTCGCTCCATGTCCAGCAGCTGCGCGCGGGCTTCCTGCTGCTCGCGCCGCAGCGGGCTTCCTGCTGCTCGCGCCGCAGCCGCGCCAGCGCCTCCCGGTCGCGCCGCAGCCTCTCTAGCTCGCTCTCGCTCTCGCTGCCGCCACTCCCGCTCGCGCCGGCCTTCGCGCCCGACGCCGCCGCGGACCCTCCCGCGGCGCCGTGCCGGCAGCGGATGTTGGCGAGGAGGTGCCGCTGGCCGGCGAGGAAGTCGGCGTGCGCGAACTCCCACCTGTCCGGGCTCACCTTGCGGAATCCCTGCACAGCATTACCGCGTGCACAGGTACAAGTGCAACACAACAATTAGCCAGTAAATTGATTTGATTAGCAAAAAACAATACACTAGTAGTGCTTCACGCGTGGGCCTGTTTGGTGACGCTCCAAACCAGCTCGACGGCGCTCCAGCCCCAGCTTCTAGCCGCTCTCGCTTCTTGCCGTTCCAGCACCCGTTTTTTTTTATGGAACAGGAGGGGATTAAGATCCCCTACTGATTATATATATATATAAAAGAAAAAGCAACAGAGTTTTACAATAGTCAACTCAAGAAACAAAGAAAGATACAAAAAATATCCGGGCAACTATCCAAAGCGGGCAATCCATTCTTCTAACAATGATTTATGCTTGCTGCTAATCCGATGACCAAGCAACACGAGTTCCGTCTCGAAAATACGTCGACAACTGTTAATTGATGGATGTAAACCTTGGAAAATGAGATCGTTCCTTGAAATCCAAATGCTCCAGCAAAGTAAGATAATAAAGTTCATAAAAAGAGGTGTATGTAGTTGGGATTTGAAGCTCTCAATTGCCAAGAAGATGTCTGCCTGATTAGGTACTTGCAAACCTATAAGCCCCCAGCAAGCTTCAGCAAAATGACAGTGCAAAAAGAGATGTTCTAAAGTTTCCTCGGTGTTGTTAGCGCATAGAACACAGTTGTAGGAAGGCAAAAACATTGATTTCCGTCAAAGAATGTTTCTTGTACTCAATTTGTCTTTGAGTAAGAGCCAGAAAAAACCTTGTGTTTATTTTGACAAGTCCAATGAAAACTTTGATGTATATGTGCATGACCAATCAAACTCTTATAGGCTTTCCTTGAGGAGAAGAAGGGACTTCCCCAGATGTAACTCCACGAGTCCACATCATTGCTCAAGATTTGATTCTCAAGCAAGTTTTGTAATAGCCCCAATTGTGCAAAAGCTTCCTCTGAAAGTGGAAGATAGAACAATCTATGGAAGGGTTCCATCATTTTGGTCTTCTGAAAACTCAACAATTTATTCCTAGCAAAGGAGAAAAGCTCTGGGTATACTTGACTTTGCACTTGATCACCCCAGAGATCTGTCCAGGCAAGTTGATCCATTCTGAATGTTGCACATAGCCAAACCTTTGAATTTGTCTAAATGCTTAAGGTTATCTCTCCACCAAAAAGATCCTTTTTTAATATGACTAGGTAGTTTTTCATCCTGATAATGTTTATCCCAAACAAGATGTACCCAGAGTGTATCCACCTTATTGTAGAATTTGTGCAGATTTTTTAACAGAAGAGCTTCATTCTGAGTTTTGAGGTTAAGGACTCCAAGGCCCCTTCTTCTTTAGGAAGACAAACCATGCTCCATGCAGCCTTTTCAGCTTCTTACAGCACCCGGTTTTGGTAGCGCTTCGGCAGCGCTTCTCCATCGGCTATTCGGCTCCAACTCCAGCTTGACAGCGACGATGGAATCCAGGCGACAGCGACGCTCGTCGCAGCAGGTCTGCCCTCCTGGCGCTCTCCTCCCATGAAATCGAGCTCCTCCTCCTGCGAATCGAGCTCTTCTCCCACGAATCGAACTCGGCCGCCGTTGAATCGAGCTCGAACGCCCGCCGAATCGAGCTCCGGCGAGGCACGGCGAGCAGGGAGACGGGATGAGAGAAGAGGGGGCAGGCATCGCGGTAGGAGAAGGGCGGCCCATAGAGGACAGAGAGGGGGAATCGGCAGAGGAGCGGCTTTGAAAATTGGAATCGATTCATGTGGATTTGAGGGTGGAGCGGAGCAGCATGAGGCCGCTCGGCAGCGGTCTGCCCGATTCACGCGCCCTACCAAGACCATTGCAATGCCAATAATTACGAATTGTGAAAGCGATTACTGACGTAGGTGTTGAGCTGCCGGAGGAAGGTGGAGAAGTTGGCGTGCTTGAAGCGGCGCGGGAGGAGCCCCGCCGCGAAGGCGTGCGGGTCCCACACCACGAAGCTGTTCCGCGCCGCGCCCCACGACACCACGCCGTCCGTCGCGGCGTCCTCCACCAGCTCGAACGTCTTTGCCAGGAACGGCGGAACCTGCGATGCCGGTGGCGGCGTCCGCCAGGGCTCCGGCGCTGCTCGCCCCCTGGCGTCGCCGTCGGCGTCCAGCACCGCCACCACTTGGTCCTCCACCTCCTCCTGCTTGACCGTCACGGCCGCGAGGCGCTCCATCCGCCTATTGTCTGTTGAGTCCGCTGCGTCGTGTAGGCCGGTGCGCGGGTCTGTGCTTTGGCGGGAGCGACGTTCTGGAAAGTACGAGAAGGAAGGGATGGAGAAGCAGAGGGGGAACTGCGTCGGATATTTTGGTTGCAAGCTTCTAAGGGGCGCTGGAGCTCGCGGGACGCCAGAGCCGCTAGATCGCCCGGGTGTGGCACTGTGGTGGAGGGTAGAAAACGGTCGGCATCGGTCGGGATAATTTGTTACTGTTTTTATTTTTATATTTTAATTCAAAAATGATATTAAAAACGGAATAGTTAAATACGAGATATCGAAAACGAACCAATTCAAATGGATATATATTGAAAACGAACGGTCTACGAAAAGCAAAATAGAAACACACCGACACGTACGATATCCAATAATCATCCAACAAACGGGACGGTAGTACATAAAAATAATAGACAAATGATAATAACACAAGTAATTATAAACTATGATAATAATTTACGACCTCACAAACAAGTTCACAGTCACACACATAGTAGTGCAATATATAGTCACAATTTACAAACCCGCACTCAGATAGAAGATTTAAAAAATTCATAGCCATAGTGTAACACCCTAATTTAATTTTCCTATTTAATAATAAATTTAATTGGCTTTATTTAATTTTCTAAGGTTTTATATGCTTAGACTTGCATTTAAACTAATTTTGATCCACAAGTATTTAAAATTTGTCTAAGTTTAAAATTTTGTTGTTGCATACATGCTGGTGCATTGTTTTTTTGCTTGAGTGTTAGAGTTGAATTCAAATTTGAATTTGAATTCAAATAGGTTTGAGTTGTTTAGAAATAGAAGTAGAAAAGGGGAAAGAAACTAGAGAACCAAACCCAACCCAGCCAGCCCAAAACCCAAATGGCAACCCAACCCAATCCCAAAAACAACCCAGCCCGGCCTGCTTTTTTTTCCCACTCGCGGCCCAGCGCCAACAGCCCAGCCCGCCACGTTCCCCGCCAGTCGGTGACAACTCTACCCCACTTGTCAGCGCCTCTTCGCAAGACAACGCGCTCGCTCACTCGTTCGCCCGCGCATGCTCTCCCCCTGACAGCGTGGCCCCGCTCGTCAGCGCTTCAGCCGCTCGCCCGCTCGCCGCTCAGCTCACGCTCGCCCAGCGCAGCGCGCGCGTCGTCCTCGCTGCCAACTGGGCCCCGTGCGTCAGACGCTCTCCCCTCCGTCACTCGCTGACCCGTTGGCCCCACACTCCAGGTCCATCTCCCCCGCAGCGCAACGCCTGCGCCCGAAACTCGCCGAGATCGCCGGGATTTCCTGCCGTTGCCCTGCGCCGAGATCCCCGGCATCCCTTCTTTAAACACCCCCGCGACCCCTGCGCCCCCTATCCTCGCCTCCACAGCCGTCCCCAACCCTAGCCACCGCCTCCGCACCGCTCTGCCTCGCTGTGCCTCTGCGCCGCCGTGGACCCGCCGCGGCCACGCTGCGCCGCCGCCTCCTAGTCCCGCTAGAGCTGCGCAGCAGCATCTCCGTGCGCCCAGGCGTCTCCCCGAGCACGCTGCCCCGACCCCGGTCCACACATGCGCTGGAATTTCCTTTGGAGCCGCCACTGCAGGTAATCCGGCCGCCGTCGAATTTCCTCATCGCCGGCAAACACCGGACCCTTCTGACCCCTTGACTTGCTCCACAGCGCTGCCATAGGAGCCCTCCATCGACCGGAGCCCGTGCCCAGCGACGTGCGCCGCCGCCGGTCCTCGTCGCCGGCCGCCCCGCGCTGCAGCTCCGGCCGTTTTGGGCCCTCGGTAAGCACCCCCGTGATCTCCTTGTTCTGTTGTGCTAGATTTTGCAGGACGTAGCGCCCTTTAGGTGTCCGAACGCCCACTCGCCGGTGACCCAGCGCCGCCGCGCCATGGCAGGCCCCCTCTGCGCTGCACGATAGGCCCCGCAGAGCGCGCCATAGGGTGTGCCGCGCTTTGCGCGTACTCGCTGACCCCGTTGCACACACATCCCAGCACCACCTCGGCCTAAACGCGCGCGCCCCGGCGAGCCTCGCCGTGCAGCTCCGCCCTCGCCGTCGCATCCACCTTCCAAAGCCTCCCCGAGCCCAGCTTGGCACCCAGGTCGATTACCCATCCCGCGCTTGTGCTCTACGGCCAAACCGCACAACGAATAGATCCCTGTAGCGCCCGAACCATCAATGCCGGTGAGCTCGCCGCCGCGAAGCTCTGTTCCGGCGAGTCTCGCCGCCGCCCCGCGCGCCCTTTAGCCCTGATCCGTCCGATCCAAAATTAGCGCTCGCGATTAGATCTAGATCCAATCCTTTCCGAGCCGTCCGATCCAGATCCAAGAGCTCAGGTTAAAACGTACCCCTTCGGCCTGGCATTTTTGTTAAAGACCCCCTGAGTTTTATCAGAATCAACCCGCGGTCCTAGCTTGTACAAAAGAAATTACGGCTAGGTCCTGTTTTTAGCATTTTAGCCCCCAGCCTTTCCAAAAATAGTACCCGCAGTCCAGACCTGTCGTTTTTGCACGCTAGCCCTTAGATCTAACTGTTAATTACATTTAGACCCTCAGTTTTTGCGGAAAACCCCCAGAAACTTAGTTTTTCTCGCAGATAAGCCCCTAGAATTTGTTTTTAGCCTAGATTTTGCGTTTTAGCTCCGTTTTAGGCATTCTTTATGTCCACGCGATCGTTGTAACGCGTAGAATAGTTCTAGCTTAGTTTTGTTTGCTATTTTTTTATGTATTGTTGTACTATTTCTTAGTATTTGCACTTGTTTGCTTGTATGTTTATGTTGTTGCCTTGTTTCTGGCCATGTGTTCGTGAGTAGACGTTGATCCATCTGAGGAGCCCCAGTACCACTACCCGGAGCAGCCATCTTCAGATCAGTTTGAGCAGCAGTAGGAGCAGTTTGAGGAAGGCAAGTATAACATGAACACCACCTATCACCTTTAATTACAATTTCATACTGCATTTTAATACTGTATGCCTATAAGGACTTTCCTAGCCACTTTATATCCTTTATATATATATACCTTGGGTTGTATTTTGGTTAGTTATGCTAGGTTGCTGCGCTCTAACACACTTGGTTCTTTTTAATTAATTTGATTAATGGTTTATGCAACTTAATTCTGGAAGTGGCCCGTTGAGTGGCTCACGTCTCGTTATAAAATGGTTTTGTTAGAAATATGGTTTAGGGGCCAGCACGGTGCTTACTGCTTGGTTGGCCACTCTCCATAAGGACCGGTTCATAGAGCGACAACCTGGGACAACAGCGCTACCACAAGACTGGAATGAGACGGTCTTGGCGTAATAATTAGGTCTTTTTGGTTTGAAGTAACTTACCTGCGGGGCAAGGGTGGTAAGCTTCTATGGCCCTCGTACTGAGTGGCCTCGTCTGTGGTATTCTTGACGCCCACTAGACCTGCTCCATAGTCGCCGATCCAACCCTCGCGGTTACTCCTTACCAACGAGATTGTTTGTAAAGGCCTCGTAGTGTGCTTGCTAGTCATCTCACCTAAGGAAGTGTGATGAACAACTAGCGTAGCCCACGACTTGTGGGTAAAGATGTGCAACCTCTGCAGAGTGTAAAACTGGTATACTAGCCGTGCTCACGGTCATGAGCGGCCCAGATCCTACTTTTGATTAGTGGGGTTATCTTCCTTTGACGAGGCAGTTTTCCCCGGGTGGTTGGTTTGGTATGGTTCTCAATTGTAACATGATTAATTTTGATTAATTACTATTTAACTGGGTTTATAGTAATTCATCAACTTGTAGTAATTAGCTTTAATAAAATTTTGCCAAGACTTAAAAGCTAATGTAGTTGAGTCAGCCAACCTTAGAGCCTCATAGTTTGTGTTATACTTGTTGAGTACAAGTTGTGTACTCACTCTTGCCTACTCTACTCTTTTTTCTCTTGGGGATACTCTACTGTTGCTCAGTTCCTGCCGACGCGAGGGAGTTCACCCGGAGCTACCAGGAGTACGAGGACTTCTAGGCGTTCGTCTCCCAGTCGACGTTCCTGTGGTGCCCAGCTTCCGAGAGGCTTCGTTTATGTTTTACGCTTACGCATACTCTGTACCAGACTTTTGTCATTATTGTAATTAATAACATTCGTACTCGCTTTATTATATCTTTTTACGTGATATGTGCTATGATATACTGTTTATTCTGTTGTATATACGTGTGACTTGATCCTGGCACGTATATGATTGCTCGGTTTATGTCCTTTTATAATCCGGGTGTTACAGAGTGGTATCAGAGCTATATCGACTGTAGGACGAAAGCCTAGATAAAACTGGTCGAGTTTTAAGTCTTCTTCTATCTCAGCCTTGTCTGCTGAAACTATTTTGCTATTATATTCCTTGAGATTCCAAGATTTTTACTCGTCTTTCCTTGATTTCTCTCCATATAATTAGTTTCCGTAGATTTTGGCCAGAAGTAAGTCGACTGACCATCATAGGTATAAGCTAGATGACCCCTTTTTTTTAATACGATAGCATGTTCTGCGACGCGTTGTGTTAGTCGAGTCGTGTGTTAAACTCGGCTAAGTTGTGAAATTTGTATGCTTGTTATTATGCTACATGTTTGATTTGGATTTTTGGATGATTCTATAAAACACGAGAAATACGATCGTGACACAAGCCAAACCGTTTCCGTTCTGTTTTGAATTTAACATTTGTAAGGATCGATGGACCAAGAGGGGGGTGAATTGGGCCTTTTTCAAATTTCTAAAATAAATTAAAGCAACCTTAACCTATGCAATGCTAGTAAGGCTCAATTCACCAACCGGCTAACTAAGCAAACTACACAAGGTATAAAAAATACAACAAGATATGAAACTAAGCAAGGTAGAACTAAGTTATGATCTTTAAGGTCAAGCATATGAATAATTGCATGAATGTAAGTGCTTGAAAGTAAAGAGTGGACAAGAGACGACCGGATTTTTTCCCGTGGTGTCGATGTCTTGGCACACACCCCTAATCCACGTTGTGACACTCACTAAGAGTCTTGTCACCTCCCATGTCACCGAGACGAGGGCGCTCACTAAGAGTCTCCGTTCACCATCCCGGCGTGGTGGAGCTCAAGCCACGTACAAACTTCTTCGGGCTCCCACAATCCTTGGCAATCTCCGGAAGAAACACCTCAATCACCAAGATCACCTAGGTGCTGCCAATCGCCAAGAGTAATAAGCTAGGGCCTTCACTTAAGCAAGAACCGATCACCAAGAACGGATGCACACAAGCTTCTCTCTACTCAAGTCCTTAGTCTTGCTTCTTGAATGATTGAATGATTGAATGTGTGGAAGATGAAGCTCAAGGTGGCTCTTAACAATAGTATGAGTGTATGAGTGTTGTCTGGTGTCAAGATACCTCAAAATGACCCATTGGAGGGGTATATATAGGCAGCTCACACGAATAGAGCCGTTGGAGAAAAGCTGCCAGAAAAGTACACAACGCCGGTTAATCCGACGGCCCTCCAATAGTCAACGTCGGTTTAACCGATGAATGTAAATTGCCCATTTGGAAAACTAGCCGTTACAACTTGGGCAGATTAACCGACGCATCATCGGTTTAACCGGTGAGTGTAGTTGTCCACTGATTAACTGAAAAACCAACTCTCTGGACAACTGCACCGACGTTAACTCAAATCCATTGTCGGTTTAACCAGTGAGTATAACTTCTGAAATCCCACAAATGCACCGACGTTAATTTCAAATATCGTCGGTTTAACCGGTGTATATAACATCGAAACACCCTGGAAAACCAACGTTCTGGACAACTGCACCGACATCAATTTCAAATAGCGTCGGTTTAACCGGTGTATGTACTTGTCCAGACTTTGATAACTGCATTTAACCGACGTATAGAAAAATGGAGTCGTCGGTTAAACCGGTGTATAGACTTTTTCTGATTTTGCCTTTTCTGATTTGAGTCTTGAATGAAATCCAAATATTCTTGAGATATAAGTTGAAACCCACTTATTTGAACTTCTAAGAGCCTGAGTGACCATAGTGTGCATCCATTTTTGATTGACCATGTCCATGCTCAAGTTACTCGGCCTTTAACCCCTCTTAATAGTGCGACCTCTACAAAACTATAAAACCTATACTAATTTTAGTGTCCTTCTCAACCTTGTGACACTTAGGACTAGAAAGATCCTTAGTCTTGTTACATGCTTGAGTTGAATACCGAGATCGCCTTTTTGAATAATGAAATTGAGGGGCCTCTATGACATATGACCAAATGAGCGATAATGTTTCATTAAACTCCACAGATTCATTAGTCACAATATTGGTTGTCATTAATCACCAAAACAAACCTTAAGGGCCTAGATGCTTACAACATTCCGTATTTCGTACCGATTCCGTATTTGTCTGAAAATACAAAAAACAAGCGGGTAAAATGTAGAAATCGGAGTGGAATGGAACAGGATTTACCCCGACCGTTTTCAACCCTACTGTGGAGTTTCCCCAGTACGGGTACCCAGTGCTCCTGGGTGTTATTTTTTAAAAGTTTTTTTTTCTTTTTTTAGGCCTTATTGAGTTGGCAGGGGTGAAATCCGCAAACAAAACACATGACCATAGCCCCCCTTGGTCCATACAAAATTTTAGACATATGTATAGAATTACCGAGACACAGGCCTTGTTTAGATGCGAAAAGTTTTGGGTGTAAAGTAATGTAGCACTTTCATTTGAATTTGGTAATTATTGTCCCGTCATGGGTTAACTAGGCTCAAAAGATTCGTCTCGCAAATTATAGTCAAACTGTGTAATTAATTATTTTATTTAGCTACATTTAATACTTTATGCATGCGTTTAAAGATTCAATGTGATGGAGAATCTTGTAAAGTTTTGAAATTTTGAGTATATCTAAACAAGGCCCTAAGTTATAAAAATTCAGAGTTGTAATAGCTAGCAAGTCGGCTCAGGCCATGCCTGTTTAACTCCTGCAAGCCCACGCATACATGATCACGTCCACATAAATCTCATTACATGGGCACAACAAGTGGCAACAATCTACTCAATCTACATTTCTACTGCTACGAGAGGCTGGAATGTTTTCCTTTATCTAAAAACATTTCTACTATTGTACTCCTTGTTTTTTCCGCGTCAACATGAGAGCTCACAGATGCAGTCTGCTATATCTCTCTCCATTTTTGTCAATGCGGTTCTACACATGTTGAATAAATGACTGTCACTTCCTACGTATAACGTGTGCGCGTTGTTGGCCTCCACTCGTCCGCCGCTTAGCAGCTGTCATATGTGTAAGTGTTGTACAAACCGGCCTCTCCTTGAGTTGATTCCTGGCTCCGCCACTGGAAACCATGGATATCCATGGGAGGGATTGGATGAAATCCCCCCATGTCACCCAGTCCCCTTGGCGATCAAATCCCTTGCTTTCCATAATCCCTCTCTTTAAATGTTGTGTTCGGTTAACACAGGATAGAAACCCTGCTGATATGTTCGTTTGGCTGTAGCTGATAGCTAGTGCTTATTTGTTACGACTTACGAGAGAAAAGTACTGCTGGCTGGCTGGTGGCTGGAGGCTGATGCTGATTTGATGAGAGAGAGAAACACTGTTGGTTGATTGGTTGACAAGCCAAGTGAACAGAGTGATTACAAGAGATACAAAACTGAACTGATTATGTATGAACACAATAATTTAGAATACTGTTAAACATTGAGTGGTGGTAGAAGTAACACTCGAGTGGATTAACCAAGAAAAATATTTGCAATGTGAAAAACTGATCACAGAACAATCTAAACAACCAATTGCAGCTTTATAACTGATCATAAAAGATTAATAATTTGCTGGTGAGTTCCGCACAATCAAGAACAGATGGGTGAATAAGTGAAGTAGCTACTAGCTGCAAAACTGAACCAGAGCAATTATTGTCAATCCAACCATATGAGCTAAAATCCACAGTTTGTCAAATTTTACCAACCAGATGAGAAGGCACTTGCTACCACACAGAACTTTACCTTCCATTTGTTATCACTCAAATAGAAGAAATGGAGCATTGCATAGCTAGTTGTGGATCATATTAAATGAAGAGGTACTTCGAAATGAAAAGAAATAATGCAAAAGAAAAAATTGGAAAAGAACCGATGCAATAGTTCTTGATTAATATTCAATGTGACGTACGTACTTGTCGATGAAAGCATAAAGAGGTAGATAATCTCCCAACACCACCCATGCCTAACTAGCACCATGTTAGAAACGGGGAGCCACTTGCTTGCTTTTGGTACGGGAAACTGCCTCCCCTCGCCGTGTCTCATTTTGCCCCACTCTTATAGCCTAGCATGCAAGATGCACCTGCTGCTCTTCTCAGGCCGCGTTTAGTTTGCGAAAAGTAGGGCGAAAAGTTACTGTAGCATGTTTCGTTGTTACTTGATAAATAATGTCCAATCATGAACTAATTAGGCTTAAAAGATTCATCTCGTGCTAATCAGTTAGACTGTGTAATTAGTTTTTTTTTCAATTACATTTAATACTTCATGCATGTGTCGAAAGATTTGATGTAACGGGTACTGTAGAAAAAATTTTGGGAACTAAACGGGGCCTCACTTCTGATAAAAGGCCACCTACTAACTAGCACCTCATAACTGCACTGCAATGACCTCTTACAACCCAAAGAGATATCAAGGTGTGCAATCCCTTTCAAAAAAAAAAATCAAGGTGTGCAAAGCTGGTCCTGGCATTATCCCATCCGAGCTATGTTTATAGAGATAACAAGATTACTAAGTCCGGCCAGATTGGCTGAAGGACATGCGCCCTCCAGAATTGTATGTGCTGCCTTAAAAAAGCATCATGATATCATCGTCCTCCTCCTCCTCCCTCCTCTTTCTAATGCGATCCCTTAATCCCATATTCATTGCAAAACGAAAAAGGAATTCATATTACAAAAACTACCAATCATAAATAGTATGTATAATATAAAAGCAGGCAGGTAGCACACAGTAATTAAAAAAGAATAAGGAGAACATTTAAAAAACAGACAAGTACCTCTTGGTAGCATACAGATCCCAGGATGGCGGAGGTTCGTCTTCTATACTCGAACTGGTGCTGAGACAATCTGAAAGTATAATTCAGCAAAGAGATGTTAAGTTATAAACATACAATGTATTACAAGTCTCAACACTTGTAAAATAAAATGAACTAAACCATTGGTAGTGCTAGAACTATTCAGGGAAATTCTAGAGATATATATGCCCAAACTGCCCTGTTGCTGTCCCTGCAGTGCTACTTTGAATGTAGTTATATCGACAGGAGTTAGTTGTTACAAGGAGAACATATGTGATCAATCAGGTTACTGCTGTACGCTCTCCCCAAAAGAAAAAAAAAGATCTAATTATGGTATTTTAATGTACTGAAGCACTTGACAAAAGAGGACTTAATCTCTATCTCAAACATGAAGTCATAATCCCTTTTATACAGATACTAATTATACTAGTAGGAAGTGAGCTGAAAAATGTAATATTCATCATATTAGTAATTTTTTGTATAAATTTGATCAAACTTAAAAAAATCTGAAAATATACATCCTTTTTGGGATGGAGGGAATATATCTGTAGGCCTTGATGATGAATACAAGTGTGGCATTCTATTCTTCTGCACCTGCCCCGCTACCGGGCTCCATCGAGGCCGTCTCCTCTGGGGGCGTCTATTCCTCGCCGCGTGCGATTGGAATCGATCCAATCGCAGGCGCGAGCGCCCCCGCCTCCCCCGGCTTCCCCAGCTCCGGCGCCGCCCCCGACGCCTCCGCCGCCGCCCTCCACTGCCACCGACATTAACCAAGCTCGCCGCTGCGCCGCCTTCTTCTCGCCCCCGCCGCCGGCACCGCCCGGCCGGCAGCGCTCCCGCGCCGCCTCGCCCTCCGCCGGCCAACCCGCCACCACCGCCGGACCGCCGCTGCCCCCAAACCCCTCCTCTAGGTCTGGTGGCCATTGGAGCCCCGGCAACCCGGAACCTAAAGGCCGCCGCCGCCCTCCACCACCCCGACTGCCGGCGACCTCGCCGGCGGCCGCTCCCCCTACCAACTACTAATCGCCGCCCACCCCCTCCCCCTCCTGTAGCTCGCAACCCTCACCGCTGCCCAACCCCCCACTCCGAAGTCCGGCCACCGCACTCGCCGGGGAAGAAGCACAGTAGCATAGGCGCCTTCTGCGACAGCACGCATCGCACTCGCGCGCGCGATAAATAGACACCGCCATCTCCTCCTGCCCTTGGTCTGGAACCGGCACTCCATATCCGGCGGTTCTCCGCTGCTAGCTCCTCCTCCCTGAAAGCGAAACAGCCAAGGAAACCATCACGGTAAGCTCGCCATCAGTGTGATCAGAGAACGAAACAACCATCTGAAGCTCATTGATCATACGAGAAACTCCAATTCAATCACCTGAAGTTCAGGAGTGAACAAAGAAATCCTCGTCACTAAAAGCCTCCGAACTAGTATCATTCAGAGAAGAACAGATGGAACTGAAATCTAAGATAATATGAACAGGAGTTCATTCTTACATTCATGCATATCCTTATAAGTACATCAACCACCGAGAGCAGGCCGCTGCATCCATCGACACGCCCACTCCTTGGGTTGTATGACTCATCGCCATCACCGGATCCTACAAAACAGAAGTAGAATCCGAATTAGCAGACCGTTTACAGACTTAATAATCAGTAACTAATTACTCGTCAAATAGGAAGGGTGAAGATACATACACAAGACGCGACCATTATGGTCCAATCCACACGCACACTGCTCGCTGCTGGAGTACAGTACCAACAGCTCCAGTGTCGCCATTGTAAGATAGCTGCTGAGTGCTCGGCACTGACTCACCGAGCACCATTGCAGCTGAACGGTCTGCACCTTATGGACTCGTGATCAAGGGCTTGGCGAGCCCAGACAGCCAATCTGCTGTACCGCCGCGACGAGCTCCTCCACCTCGGCGTCGATCTCCACCTGCTCCTCCCCGAGCAGCTCGTACCATATCATGTCCGTTGTGGTGGCCGCGCTGCAGGAGCCCTGGCTCGCCGCCGCGACGGCCAGGACGGGAGCCGCCTCGACCTCGGCGCCCGCCGCCAGCGCCAGCTCCTCGAAGGCGAGGACGTCCGCCGTGGCGTCGAGGAGCCGCCGCTTCCTGCCGGCCTCACGCGGCAGCGCCAGCAGGCCGTCCAGGAAGCCCGGGCTCCCGACGGCGCGCGCCAGGAAGGCCGTGCACTGCTCCTGCCGCCGCTCCGTGCCACGCACGCGGCGCTCCATGTCCAGCAGCTGCGCGCGCGCCTCCTGCTGCCCGCGCCGCAGCCGCGCCAGCGCCTCCCGGTCCCGCCGCAGCCTCTCGAGCTCGCTCTCGCGGCCGCCGCCGCTCCCGCTCGCGCCGGTCTTCGTCGCGCCCGACGACGCCGCGGACCCTCCCGCCGCGCCGCGCCGGCGGCGGATGTTGGCGAGGAGGTGCCGCTGGCCGGCGAGGAAGTCGGTGTGCGTGAACTCCCACCTGTCCGGGCTCACCTTGCGGAATCCCTGCACAGCATTACCACGTGCACAGGTACGAGCAGAACACAACAATGAGCAAATAGAATCAGCAAATTGATTAGCAAAAGAACAATGTGATTACTGAATTGCAATGTCAGTAATTACGAATTGGAAATGTGATTAATTCTGACGTAGGTGTTGAGCTGCCGGAGGAAGGTGGAGAAGTTGGCGTGCTTGAAGCGGCTCGGGAGGAGCCCCGCCACGAAGGCGTGCGGGTCCCACACCACCAAGCTGTTCCGCGCCGCGCGCCGCGCCACCACGCCGTCCGTCGCCGGGTCCTCCACCAGCTCGAACGTCTTCGCCAGGAACGGCGAAACCTGCTGAGACGCCGCCGGCGTCCGCCAGGGCTCGGGCGCCGGCGCCGCGGCTGCTCGCCCGCCGGCGTCGCCGTCGGCGTCCAGCACCACCACTGCTTCGTCGTCCTCTGCCTCCTCCTGCTTGACCGCCACGGCCGCGGGGTGCTCCATCTGCCTGAGTCCGCTGCGTCGGGCAGGCTGGTGCGCGGGTCTGTGCTTTGGCGGGAGCATGCTTGGCGGCGTGCTGGTACTTATAGGGAAGGCACGGAACGTTCTGGAAAGTACGAGAAGGAAGGCGGGCGCGGGCCTAGGATTTGGAGTTTGTGTATTCAACATTTTCAAAGATCGAAAAAAAAATTTGGCCGCCGCTATGCGTTGCAGGGCCGCTTGCATCAGCCATCGCCCGCCACGCCGCTAGGGTTTGCCGGCGGCGGCTGGAAGCAGAAAGGAAGCGGCCTAGAGGAGCATCGGGATTCAGTGACTTGAGCTTAAAGACAAAATAATCACCGCAGCAATGCTACTGTAGCAGGTACTGTAGGGAAACACTGTAGCATGGGTACTGTTTGATATTGTAGCACGGATATTGTTCACGCAGATCTGTTCGTCGATCGCGAAATGGACGGCTCCCATGGGGTGGTAAGTTACCGGAACAGTGCTCAGTCAATCAAGTCACTGAATCTCCATCCCACGAGGAGGGGGGAAGTGGAATCAGGATGGTTGGGGTTGGGGACTTAGGGTCGGTGCTGGTTGGAGGTCGCGACTGGGCCGTCGCAGCAGTGCCTAGAGGAGGGGAAGAGGGCTATTTGAGCACAAGAGGTAATATGAGATTGTGGAGCCTGTTTTGTGTAGATCATCTCTAAGATACACTCTAATAGCTATTCTAATTACAAATTTAAGATTTTTAGTGGAAACCTCCCTCCAACAGTACTCTAAAACCAATCTCTCATGGTAGCAACATCCTAAATTATCTCTCTCCCTTTTCAGATATGAGAATAAAAATCCACATTCGATCTCAAATACTTGTCATCTTAGAACCAGATCTTAGACCTTCATCCTTCGAATTCGTGGATCATGTTTCCTAATATGTCAAAGTTCGAACAATAGGATATCTGGTAGTATAAAAGAACTGATGTGGGGACATGAAAATACAGTGATAAGTGGGGTGTCTTTTCATCGCACGTGCGTCAAGCCGCCGTATCATTGCACACATCCGTTGGAGGTAATAATGTTCCAGAACAAAATAGAATGTTCCAGAACAACAATTATTGTTATTATTTTGGAACATTCTATTTTTATTTATCTTGTTTGGAACATTTTTATTTTGTTCTGGAATATTTTTATTTGTTCTGGAACATTATTATCTCCAACAGATGTGTGCGATGATATGGCGGCTAGTTCCACGTGCGATGAATAGATGCCCAAAATTTATTTTTAAAATTTATTTGAATTAAAAATTCATTTTCAAAAAAAATATTTGAGTTAAAAAAACTATTTTTAAAACCTATTGCAAAATTTATCTTTTGAGCTCAACTCCTTTTATCATCTAATCTCCATCTTTTGCCTAATTTCATCCAATTACTTTCTCCCTTTTAAACCCTGGAAGCAGCTAATCTTCTTTGCTTCTCTAATCCATTTGTTCTCTCCCTTCATGTTGGACGCTTGCACAGGCAAGCTGCACACACGCACAAAGCCATCCTTAGCAGCACGACCGTGCTCCATCAGGTGCTTGCAGCGGCCACGCCACGTCCACTGCAAGGTAGCCAAACCATGGGCTGTGTTTAGTTCCAAAATTTTTCTCTTCAAACTTCACTATTCACCTATCACATCAAATCTCTTGCCTCATGCATGAAGCATTAAACATAGATAAATAAAAAAACTAATTTTATAGTTTTGATATACACGACGAGACGAATCTTTTGAGCCTAATTAGGTCATAGTAGGACAACAATTACCACAAATAAACGAAAAGTGCTACAGTGTGCTATAATATCCGCTGTGACCTTTTTACCACTATTTTACGGATCTAAACACAGTCATGCCCCCTGGCTGAGCTCGTCCTTGCTCCGCTCCCACACGATGCACGCGGAGTACACCGCCGTCCTCGTGTCCCTGCTCACCGTCTCCGCAGCACTGCCCGTGACCGTCCACGTCTCCCTCCTGCTCTACCTCTCCATCGGTGGGTTGAAATATCGGAATAACGTGAACGAGCGTGTAGCTCGGTGGTAGCGCTGGCAGTGGCCAGTCTGCCCACCCGCGTTCGATCCCCGGCTGGGACGACGTGCGGTGTCGCACCGGGGATTAATTCCCCTGAGAGGACCGGACACTGTGTAGGTAGAGTGTGTGTGTGGGGTTGCGTGAGTGCGTGTGTGTGCCGCGGTAGACGTGTTCCGAGACTTCTCGGCAGTTTCATCTGTGTCTGAGCGTGCGGTCAGCACAGATGCCTATACGAGTCTTACATGATGGGCCAGTGCTCCTGGCAACTTTCAAAAAAAAAATAAATATCGGAATAACATCAGCAGCAAACTCTCTCTTTCTCTCTCCATCGGTGGACAAAGGCCACAAGCACGTGTTCGGCAGCTCCAGCAGCCTCCAGCCCAACAGTGTTTTCCTCTCACACCGCTCCAGCATCAGCTTCCAGCCACCAGCTAGCCAACAGTATTTTTCTCTCACACCACTCCAGCCACCAGCTCCAGCCCAGTGAACAGAGTGAAGACAGCAGCAGCCTTAACTCTCGTTGCTCTTCTCACTGTTCTAGCAAGGGGGCAGGACCAGGGTTCGCCAAACCGCTCGGAACCGGACCGGTTACCGCGGCTACCGGTCTAACCGGCCCGGCCCGGTTCCGGTTTCGGGCGGTTAGAAACCGGCTCAAATTCAAATTTTAAATTTGAATTCGAAAAAATGGAAAAATCCCAAAAAATTCTTAAAAATACTTCAAGTTGCGACGAATCTAATGGTGTCAAATTTTTTCAAATATTCATTCATTTAGTATACTTTGCGAGCATTTGAAGTTAAACAAAAAAAACATGCATACAAAAGTATACAAATACAATGTAAAAGTAGTACAAAAAAAAGTTGGAGGGTTCATTTAGGCTAAAACATATTATACAAACATTCATTTAGTATACTTTGCGGGCATTTGAATTTAAACTAAAAAAGAAAAAAATTTGAATTTAGCCTAAACCGATCGGTAACCGGTCAAACCGACTGGTACCGGTCAAATCGGACCGGTAAACCGGTCTAACCGGCTGGTTAGATGTTCGAAACCGGTATAACTGCGGGTTTTGAATTCAAATTTGAGTTTGATCGGTTTCAACCGGTAACCGGTCCAACCGGTCCGGTAAACCGGAACCGGTGGCCGGCGGTTAGGTCCCGGCGGTCGGATAAAAAAACCCTGGGCAGGACACCTCAGCTCACCTCTCTCCTCTCGATCTCCCACAGTTTCCTTTACTGCAAGAACCAGCACACATGCATGCACCTCTTCTCACTCCACGCCAGCACACATGCATGCACACAATTAACTCTCATCTTTCTCTATGTTTAGATTCGTAAAATAATGGTAAAAAAAATCACATCAGATATTGTAGCACTTTTCGTTTGTTTGTGGTAATTGTTGTTCTACTATGACTTAACTAGGCTCAAAAGATTCATCTCGTCGTGTACATCAAAACTATAAAATTAGTTTTTTTATTTACCTACATTTAATGCTCCATACATGATGCAAAAAATTTGATGTGATATGTGAATAGTGAAGTTTGGAGAGAAAAATTTTGAAACTAAACACAGTACACATGCATGCACACTCACGCACACAATTTCTCTCTCAGACATCTCTTTCACTACCTAATCCCTGGACACATGCACTTCTCTCCTGCTCTTCCTCCTCACGCAAGCACAACAGCACGACCCCTCCAATCCTTCAGTAGCAGCCCATCCGCCGCTCCTCCCGTGCTCGCGCAGAGCAGCAGTACCAGTGTAACGACCCAGGTTTGACACACGGCTCAGACCCTCTCTATACATTTGAGTGGACCACGTCTACGCATAATTTATTTGTGTTTTCGTCTTCACACAAAAAATTGCAACCACATCTATCTATTTAAGTTGGCTCAGTCACCCATAGATAGCAGTATGGACTAAAACCCTCCCACACCCATAGATAGCAGCCCTCCCACAGGGCCGGCGCATGTGCCACAGGACCCACACGTCATGCGACTATGCCTGCACAACTGCCCGTATGCACCCGTGACGAGCTTAACTCGTTTGCGCTGCACAACTGACCGTATGCACCCGTGACGAGCTTAACTCGTTTGCGTTTTTATCCTCGCTTCGCGTTAAAAATTTCAACCAGAATTACTACATGTTCACAGCCTGACTATTTAAATTGGCTCAGTGACCCATCAGGTAGCAGTATGGACTAAAACCCTCCCACTCCTGTTGCTACAGCGTTTCGCGAGCACTGTAGCCCACTACAGTACCGCGAAAGTGGCCCACGGCCCACTTAGCCCACCAGGCTGATTCTCTAATGGGCTGTTACAACCAGGACGATGAAGACGGCGGCCCCGAGCGCGAAGAAGACGACGCCGACGCCGAGTCACCAATGGCCACGACGAGCAGTATCGCAAGCCGTAGCTCCAACCTGGCCGACGACCCAGCCAGGCAGCCAAAGCTGCTACCCGCCTCGTCTACAACCTGTTCGACGAAAAGCTAGAGCCGACAGAACCGCGAGTCCACGTCACGCCGGCCACGCCTACACCGTCAACCCACGGTGAACGCCAACGTCCCGCTCCCAACGCCCTAGTGCTGCCGGCATGAGCTACGGCCACCGATGACCCCTCCGTAGAGCCTAGGATCTCCGTCCCGTGTTTTTGTGCATGGCCTCGGCCATGCTGTCACCCGCGTACGTGCGTCCCTGAGCCCAGCCGGCCGCAAGGCCAGACTTTCCTTTGGCCTTAGCGCGTCGAGCCGACCCACCTCGCCCCACTGTCGTGGTGCCGCCGCCGCTGTGCCATGGCCCCGCCACGGTGTGGAGGCCACGCATTCGAACCAACCTGCCCGGCCGAGCACACCACCACACGGCCTGAACACAGCAGCCGGCCTTCACGGACCGGGATGCTGGAGCCCGCACGTGTGCCATGGCAAAGCCAGGGGCTCGCGCACGCGAGCACCCCGACGCCAAGTCCCAGCCTTGACCCTTGTCCTTTGCCTTTTCCCGCACCGAGCCGAACAACGCCGAAGCCGAACAGCATCATCGACGTCGCCACCCACTCCGGAGGCAAGCTGGACTACGAGCAAGGAGGGGAAGATGACGCTGTCCACAACTTCACCTTCCCGGCCATCCTCGACATCTGCGTGGCCACGCCTCTCTCCATCCTTGCCTGAATAGAGCTCCGCCCAAGTGCACTACTCACATCCACACACAGATAGACAACGTAGTACCTAATGTTTATGAGCACGTCACGCACTTAATCAATGTTGATTTCCATTTTCGGAATTTATTAACAGCTAATCTTCCAAACTCAATATCTCGCACATATGAACTCCGATTCTACCGATTCTTTTTCCACAAATCATCAAAAATCATACTCTATCAAATAGTGACCTGGTTTTTGTCTGTTGGTTGCTGTGGCTAGCACTTTGCACATGCACGCTTTTGTTCGGTAAAACGGCCACCGAGCCGTTCGCGGGACGAAACGTTGCAGACTTGTCGCCGCGTGCCGACATCCTGCTCAGGGTGCCCTTTGCAGTGCCATTCCCTTTCGCTGAACAAGCGACACGCGCGAATTGCACTCACGCACGTCGCGACACTCTGGCCCCACGATGAGACTGCACATCACTGTCCGGCAGCTTTCGGTGCCGCTCCGCACTGTGGCACCATGATGCTTTGCCACCCACGCCGCCTTTGCCGTCTCGTCACATGTGTGTCGGCAACGCCGCTCCTCGCTACGGCGTTGTCTCTGCTTTTGCATCAGTACCCCATCACGCCGCTGTCGGTCACTGCCTCCTCTTGGTCGATAAAAGGCACAGTCGTGTAGCTCCTCCATCGCTCTCAACTCATTCCCGAC
The DNA here is from genome assembly GCF_016808335.1 of Panicum virgatum. Lineage (NCBI taxonomy): Eukaryota > Viridiplantae > Streptophyta > Magnoliopsida > Poales > Poaceae > Panicum > Panicum virgatum. The sequence goes on along the minus strand of NC_053148.1, from coordinate 33,573,625 downwards.
CAACCCGGCTACCTTTCCAACCTGAGCTCACTCGCCCTATATTTTCCCGCCAGAGTAAGGATTTGCTCGCCGCTCTCATCCTAGCGAGCTCATCGTGCTCTTGGCAAGCACTGCATGCTATCTGGCCAGATTCTTCATCCTAAATTTATCTAAAATCAAGCTCTAACTACCTTTGTTAGTTATATAATTTACGGAGTTCAGTTTGTATTTATATATGCTTTGTTTGTATGATTTGTGCCGCGTAGTAGTCATCGAGAGTTTACGAACGACGACGAGAAGAAGCCGGGAGTCCGGTGCCGTGAGTTAGGAAGTTCGTACCGCAAGCAGAAGCCCGGAGTACATACCACGAGCACGAGGACTAGTACCACGAGCCGGAGAACGAAACGTGTACCGCGAGTTGAACTACCCGTTTGTTGAGCGAAGGCAAGTCCGACCTTTTTTCCTTTTGATCATATTTATCCCAGTTTTTAAACACAACCCGTAGAAGCCTATTTAAAAGTGCATTCAATTTGTATATGAAATCTTGAAATATTTTGATGCTTGATGTAGTTAAATACCCAATTGAAAGGCCACACCTTGCTATTATTTACAATCCTGATTATTTCTTGCCAATCTAGATTATCTCTAAACATGATTAGCTCTGTTTAGACGAGTGCCTTGATAAAAGATACTAGCATGCTTAGGATTTATTTATATAGTATTACTCACTGTTGTTTATCAAATGCAATTATTTACAAATGAGAAAAATGGGATGGTTGTTTTAAAAGGTGTGAGTTAAATTTACAAAGTATAATGAACATGACGATGATGGTGGTGATTATCCAGAGATGGGGCGGAATAGGGTCCATGTGTAGGACTATTGGAGATTTGACTCGAGCCTGTGTGGTTGGGTCTCGTAGTTATCCGTCTTGTCTCGATTAAGGACCGGTAATTGGCACAATTTTAGTCAAGTATTACAATGCAACCATACGGCTAAATAGGCACTTGCCTTAGTTTATTAAGTCAGTCGACCCGAGAGGATGCTACCGCCCGAGTGCTCGAGGAGCTCGTCGGTGTCGGGGTAGCTAACCCGGTTAGATGTACGGAGCCGAGACACTCATACAGTCTGTCATGTAGCATATTTTGGGTCCGGTTGATGTAATAGCTTTGTCATGTTAGCTTGCCGACACATCTAAAAAATTGTGTATATGCGCGCTAGCTACGCGCTGGCATCAAAGCGAAACATGTCGTATGGGTAAAGTGTACAACCTCTGCAGAGTGTAAAACTATTCGAATAGCTATGCTCACAGTCAAGAGCGCTTAAACTAGACAGCCGGTTTTAGAGCTTTTAAAAGTTTCTGATAAAATAGGGCTTGGGTCTGATTTTGAAAATGTCCGATAAAAATGCCGTGGGCTACTGCGGACGGAGTGTCCAGTAGCATTAAAAATTGGACTCACCTCTTTTTATATATACTCATAAGTATGACTATATTACTCTTTTGCAAAAATGACTTTACAAAATTAATCTTACATGGGTAAAATGCTGTTTTTCGCAAAATAAACACCAGCCATTTTCTAGTACTCCATTATGCATGAACTTTTATCCCCCTCCGTAGGGCGGGGTTGGTCTTACTGAGTATTTTTGTACTCGCCCTTGCCTGCGTTTACAGAGAACGATTCAACGCCAGAGAAGTCTACCCGTAGTCGTCGCATCCGCACCTGACTTGCCTGTGGCATGGGTCATCACGATGCTGAGTTGCGATGCTGACTGCTTCGTCAATGTTGCTTTAAATTTAGCACTAGCTTTCTTTCTTTCTATTCTTTTTTTATTTTGGATTAAAACTCATAAACTGCTGCCATATGAACGGTAATGATTCATTCTGCCGAAATATGTGCACCAGCCTTCTGAGACTAGAATTGTACCACATATGACTCCTGTGTAAACAGGGGTCGCGACACTCCACCAGCTCGAACGTCTTGACCAGGAATGGCGGCACAGGGGTCGCAACACTCCACCAGCTCGAACGTCTTGACCAGGAATGGCGGAACCTGAGACGCCGGCGGCGGCGTCCGCCAGGACTCCGGCGCTGCTCGCCCGCCGGCGTCCAGCACCACCACCACTGCGTCGTCCTCCCAATCCTCCTGCTTGACCGTCACGGCCGCGGGGCGCTCCATCCACCTGAGTCCGCTGCGTCGGGCTCTGGCAGGCGGGTGCTCCGGTTGGTGCTTTGGCGGGAGACATGTTGGGCGGTGTGCTGGTGCTTATAGGGAACGGATGGAACTTTCCGGAAAGTACGAGAAGGAAGGGATGGTGGAGCAGGAGCAGCGTCGGATATTTTTGGTTGGAAGGTTCTCAGGGGCGCTCGAGCTCGCGGGACGCCGGGGCCGCGAGATAGTTTTGCGGCCGCCGTGGCGCGTCGCGCGATCATTGGATTTGAATTTTTTTCTCCCTTTTTAGATTGTGTTTAGATGGTAAAAAAGTTTGAGTTTTGATATTGTAGCACATTTTGTTGTTATTTGATAATTAATATCTAATTATGAATTAATTATGAATCAGTCATACTATGTAATTAGTTATTTTTTCAATTGTATTTAATGCTCTATGTATGTGTCCAAACATTTGATGTGACAGGTACTGTGCAAACTTTTTTAAGAAACCAAATGGTGTTCTGATCCTGCAATACAGAATCAACATTGAGCATGATGAATTAAATGGTGTTCTTTGACCACACTAGGCCCATGAGAACAAAAGCTTTTTCTGTAGCTGATGAAATCAAGAAAAGCCCGTTGCAGGTTTTCTACAGCTTATTAAATCTGAGGCAACTGGGAAATATTGTCCGTCTGTTTAAATACTTAGAAACTTGTGGAAAAGTTCTTCACCTGAGGTACGGTTGTACCAAAATTAACCACTCGAATTTTCTTATTTTTCTTTAGAAAATACTCCAACAAATATAGTTTGAGTTCACTAAATATATTGTTTGACGCTGCCTTTTTTGTGAGCTACAATTATTTTTCCTATGATCACATATACTCGAAAAGTGCCATTGTGAATTTATGATTGCAATAGGAGCAGAAGTGTGCCTGCTTTATACAATTCACACGGCAGCTCTAGATTAAAGACTTTTTAAACGGAAAAGCTATACCATACCCGGGCATTTTGGAGAGCTCTCACACCCGAATTTCGTTTCTCCTCCTCTTGCCTTCTTCTTCATCTCCGATGAGCTCTCCGGCGAGATTTAGGGTTCGGGGTTGGGGATTAGGGTTCTGGCGAGCTTCTCCGTTGCCGATGTTAGAGGAAGGCCGGGGTAGGCCGCCCACTCCTTGGGTTGGGTGACACAGCGCCATCATCGGATGGGAAGGCTAATAATGATACTAATACATATGTACATGACCATTATGGTCCATCCGGAGGCACACTACAGTACCGGTGCCGCCATTGTAAGGTTGCTGCAATGGTGCTCAAGGATGCTGCTAAGTGCTCAGCACCGAGCACCATTGCAGCTGAACGGTCTGCACCTTGCGGGAAAGTGGTGATCAAGGGCTTGGCGAGCTTAGGCAGCCAATCTGCTGCACCAGCTCCTCCACCTCCTCGTCACCCATCTCCTCCCACGGCTCAGCCACCTCCGAGGCGGCCGCGGCCACAACGAGCTCCTCCACCTCGGCGTCGATTCCCACCTGCTCCTCCCCGAGCAGCTCGTACCATATCATGTCCGTGGCGGTGGAGGTGCTGCCGGAGTCTTGGCTCACCGCTGCCACGGCCGAGACGGTAGCCGCCTCGACCTCGGAGCTCGCCGCCAGCGCCAGCTCCTCGAAGGCGAGGACGTCCGCCGCGGCGTCGAGCAGCCGCCGCTTCCTGCCGGCCTCGACGAGCGCCGCGCTGCCGCGGCGCTCCAGGAAGCCCGGGATCTCGATGGCGCACGCTAGGAAGGCCGTGAACTGCTCCTGCCGCCGCTCCGTGCCCCGCACGCGGCGCTCCATGTCCAGCAGCTGCGCACGGGCCTCCTGCTGCCCGCGCCGCAGCCGCACCAACTCCCGCGCCAGCGCCTCCCGGTCGCGCCGCAGCCTCTCGAGCTCCCTCTCGCGGCCGCCGCTCCCGCTCGCGCCGATCTTCGCGCCCGATGACGTCGCGGACGCCGTGGATCCTCCCGCCCCGCCGCGCCGGCGGCGGATGTTGGGGAGGAGGTGGCACTGGCTGGCGAGGAAGTCGGCGTGCGCAAACTCCCACCTGTCCGGGCTCACCTTGCGGAATCCCTGCGCAGCATTATCGCGAGCACAGGCACGGGTACAACACAACAATTAGCAAATAGAATCAGTAAATTGATTTGATTAGCAAAAGAACGATACACTAGTAGTGCTACACGCGTGGGGCCCCCGTTTGGTGACGCTCCAAACCAGCTCGACGCCGATCAGCTCCAGGCTCCAGCTTCTAGCCGCTCTCGCTTCTTGCCGTTCCAGCACCCGTTTTAGACCGTTTGGTAGCGCTTCTCCCTCGGCTCCAACTCCAGCTTGACAGCGAAGATGGAATCCAGGCGACAGCGGCGCTCGTCGCCGCAGGTCTGCCCTCCTCGCACTCTCCTCCGATGAAATCGAGCTCCTCCTCCGGCGAATCGAGCTGTTCTCCCACGAATCGAACTCGGCCGCCGTTGAATCGAGCTCGAGCGCCCGCCAAATCGAGCTCCGGCGAGGCACGACGAGCTGGGCGCCGAGCGAAGCGAGAAGGGGGCAGGCAGCGTCGAAGAGGGGCAGCACGGTTGGAGAGGGGCAGCGCGGTTGGAGAATGGCGGCACCTACAGGACAGAGAGGGAGAATCGGGAGAGGAGCGGGGGAGAGCAGGTTTTTTCCGCTCCCCACCTCGCGTTGAAAAATGGAATCGATTCATGTGGATTCGAGGGCGGAGCGGAGCGGAGCAGCTGAGGCCGTTTGGCAGCGCTCTGCCCGATTCACGCGGAACAGAGCGCTGCCAAACACGCCCTACCATTGCAATGCCAAAATTACGAATTGTAAATGCGGTTACTGACGTAGGTGTTGAGCTGCCGGAGGAAGGTGGAGAAGTTGGCGTGCTTGAAGCGGCGCGGGAGGAGCTCCGCGGCGAAGGCGTGCGGGTCCCACACCACGAAGCTGTTCCGCGCCGCGCCCCACGACACCACGCCGTCCGTCGCCGGGTCCTCCACCAGCTCGAACGTCTTCGCCAGGAACGGTGGAACCGCAGGCACCGCCGGCGTCTGCCAGGGCTCCGGCGCCGGCGCCGCGGCTGCTCGCCCGCCAGCGTCGCCGTCGGCGTCCAGCACCACCACCACTTGGTCCTCCACCTCCTCCTGCTTGACCGTCACGGCCGCGGGGTGCTCCATCCGCCTGAGTCCGCTGCGTTGGGTAGGCGGGTGCGCGGGTCTGTGCTTCGGCGGGAGCGGCGTTCTGGAAAGTACGAGAAGGAAGGGATGGAGGAACTGGAGCTGCGTTGGATATTTTAGTTGGAAGCTTTTCGGGGGCGGTGTAGCTCGCGGGACGACGGCGGCCGCGAGATTTTTTTCCGACTAATTTGCTATTTAGCATGTGGGTTGCGATCGAATGCTATGGCCTATGGCGCAAATAGGTTTTGCCAATACCATTATAATAAGCCTCTGTTTAGTTTTTTACCCGTAAATCCCATAAACGCAAAAAAATTGTCACATCGAATATTTCAACACATGCATGGAGTACTAAATGAAATCTATTTACAAATTTTTTTTGCATAAATGGGCTGTAAATCCTGGTGATCCCATCTGTCAGTCACTCAGTGACACCGATGGTTGTGACACACGTGTTAGGTCAGGAAAAAGAAAAAGAAAAAGGGTTGCTGTGTCACAAGCTGAAAGCAGGTGGGCCGGCTCAGGCGGCCCAGCTAACTCAGCAAAGCTCTATAGATGGGTCGGCTCCAGTCTCGACTCAGAAAAATGGGTCAGCTCGGTTGCAGCGGCTTGCTGGCTGGCTCTCATCGTGGCTGGCTTAGCAGGCCAGCTCGACTTAGTGGCGCATCAGGCTAGCTATGCCTGGTGGACTAGTTTGGCCTTGGCCTGGTTTTCGGCCCCATCTCTCTCTCGGATTGCGATTCCGATAAGTCCACTAGGGGTATGCCTAGCAGTAAGTTTCAAATGGAGGATTCTAGAGCCAAGAAATCAATGGTTACGTGGTGACGCAAGGGTTAGACAGGTTCAGGCCGCTAAGGTAGCGTAATAGCCTACGTCCTGTTGGTTGCTGTATTAGGGTTTCCGAGGTGGAAGGTGATGTGGTGCTATGTAATGCGGTGTTTTCTATGGATTCCCCCACATCCCCTTTATAGCCTAGAAGACGTGAGTTACAAGTAAGGAAGAAGATCTACTCGGGTTATTTACAAGGAAGTCGGTCGGTTAAGATCCCTAGATTTGCGGGCATCTCTATCGAGCCTTCAACCTGATCCATAGAGGACCCTTTCGTTTGTCCAGCCGAGTGCCTATCCGCCGGGTAGTTTATGCAGAGTAGCTGAGCAGGGTAGGCACCTGGACTCAGGGACCCTACTCGGCATGGAGGTACCGAGATCTACCTCTATCAAGCCCCCGGACACTGGAGCGTTGAGCCTAATCTTGATGCATCCGTTGCGAAGCTCTTTAGTGTTCATATATTGTCTTTTTTGTCACCCGACTTGAACGGGATACGCCCCGGGGCGCACCCGTTGAGTGTAGCCCCCGAGCCTCGGGAGGTTTCGGAGAAGTGTTTTGAGGGTCAATATGAACTATCTTCCCTTTATTCAAGTCATTATATCTACCCTGGATCGCCTTCTGAAGTTTAAAGAATAATCTTGAGATTCTATGCACTTTTGCTCAGCGCCCAGCCCCCGAGCAAGGTGGCTGGCAGAGTCACGGAGACACGCCGAGTGGTGGCACCCAGCTCCCTGAGGTACTGGCGGAGTCACGGGGACGTGCCGAATCGAATGTCGGTGCCCAGCCCCCGAGTAAGGTGGCTGGCGGAGTCGCAGAGACACGCCGAGTGGCGGCACCCATCTCCCTGAGGAGCTGGCGGAGTCACGGAGACATGCCGAGTCGAATGCCGGCACCCAGCCCCCGAGCAAGGTGGCTAGCAGAGTCGCGGAGACACGCCGAGTGGCGGCACCCAGCTCCCTGAGGTGCTGGCGGAGTCATGGAGACATGCCGAGTTGAATGTCGGCACCCAGCCCCTGAGCAAGGTGGCTGGCAGAGTCGCGGAGACACGCCGAGTGATGGCACCCAGCGCCCTGAGGTGCTGGCAGAGTCACGAGACGTGCTGAGTCGAATGTCAGCGCCCAACCCCCGAGCATGGCGGCTAGCAGAGTCACGGAGACACGCCGAGTGGTGGCACCCAGCTCCCTGAGGTGCTGGTATAGTGACGGAGACATGCCGAGTTGAATGTCGGTGCCAGCCCCGAGCAAGGTGGCTGGTAGAGTCGCGGAGACTCGCCGAGTGGTGGCACCTAGCTCCCTGAGATCACAGAGATGTGTCGAGTCGAATGTCGGCGCCCAGCCCCCGAGCAAGGTGGCTGGTAGAGTCGCGGAAACATGCCGAGTGGTGGCAGCCACCTCCCTGAGGTGCTGGCGAAGTCACGGAGATGTGCCGAGTCGAATGTCGGCGCCCAGCCCCCGAGCAAGGTGGCTGGCAGAGTCACGGAGACACGCCGAGTGGTGGCACCCAGCTCCTTGAGGTGCTGGCGGAGTCACGGAGGCATGTTGATTCGAATATCGGCGCCCAGCCCCCCAGCAATGTGGCTGGTAGAGTCACGGAGACACGCCGAGTGGCGGCACCCAGCTCCCTGAGGTGCTGACGGAGTCATGGAGACGTGCTGAGTCGAATGTTGGCGTCGAACCCCCGAGCAAGGTGGCTGGCAGAGTCGCAAAGACACGCCGAGTGGTGGCACCCAGCTCCCTGAGGTGCTGGCAAAGTCATGGAGACGTGCCGAGTTGAATTGTTTTTAACCCCCTCCTCGAGAATATTCGGGGGAATATCCTCCTTGCCGATTCGAATTAACGCTGGGGTACTCTGTCAGCGGGGGTGTGCAAATACCCCTTTCGGATTTTTTACCGTTGGGAGTCACCTTGTGACGGAGGTAGATCTATGTACCTCCCTGCCGAGTGGGGTCCCCGAATCCGGGGAACTACCCTGCTCGGTGACTTGGCTACGACTACTAGGCGTACAGGACCCGGCTGTGCGCGGAAAGAATCACCAATGGATTAGGTTGATTGGCTCCAGCTAGAAGCCCGAATATCTAGGGATCTTAACCGACCTCCTTCCTTGTAAAACAATCCGAGCATATCATTCCTTGTACCCCTATGACTCCTAGTCTATATAAAGGAGGCGTAGGCCGACCCATAGAGAGACTACTTTTTCTGCAGCATTCCACAAACCCTAATATAACTCCGAACACAGGACGTAGGGTATTACGCTCATTGCGGCCCGAACCTGTCTAAGTCCCTGTGTCTTCGTGTTACCATCGAGCTCTTGGTCCTCAGATCCCCATCCTGAAACTCTACCGTCGGGTACACCCCTAGTGGACTGGCCGGAATAGCAATCCGACAGTTGGCGCGCCAGGTACGGGACTCAGGGCTCATACGTCGAGTGCAATGGCAGCCAACACCGGCGTCGTCTTCTCCGCCAGCGTCACCGCCCAGATGGAGGCGATAGTCGGCTTCTCCTTCACCTTCAGGAGCTTCCTGGAGGTCACGGTTCCCAGGAACCCCGCTTCCGGCCCTTCGACCGCCAGAGGCAACGTCCTCGCCGGGGTTAGATCCGATCTAACTCCCCCGACCTCCGTCACCTCTCGGATTCCCAAATCCGAGAACCTCGACATGGCGGCCATGCCAACTAGGGTGACTCGTCACCCTGCCCAATCTGCTGACAATCTGATCTTCCAGATAGATCGCGTCGGCAGATCCATCGCTGAGTGCATCCAACTCAGCGAACTCGTGCTTCATCACCAAGACGACCCTGACCGAGTCCTTTGTAGACTCTACAGCATCTCCACCAGGACCAGATCCGATCTGGCCACCCCCAGATCCATCACGTCTCGAGTTCCCGAACCTGAGGTGGACTACGTGGCGGCCACTCCACCAAGGACGACCTGTCGCCCTGCTAGATCTGCTGACGACCTTATCTCCCAGATAGATCTAGTCGGCAGATCCATCGCCGAGTGCATCAGGCTCGGCGAGGACGCGCTCTGATACCGCAACGACCCGGATCGGACCCCCTTCGAACTCCACAACGCCACCACGACGTACTCGGATCAGACCCGAGTGCGATTCTCCGACCAGGCTACCCTGGGTCAGATCCGATCTGACTCGGCTTTGGGAGCGAAGCTCGGCTTCCAAGACGCTTCGTTCACCTCCCACCCAACCGCTCTTCGACGACAGAGCACCACGGGATCTTTGTCGTCTCCGACGACTCCGACACTCGTGAAAATGAGACCGACGAGGAAAGGGCGCAGCGACTCCGGCGCAACGAGGTCTGCGCCAACATGAGGCGCAACGACGCGGCTATTGACCGGGCCAATTGCGACCTGGAGGACGCCAACCGCCACAACCCCAGGAACCGGCGCTCACCGATCCGGCCGCGCAACCTCGATGCCGACTTCGTCCTCGACTACAACGGCCAAGACGTCTTTGCCACGCCATCGGCCAACCTCGCCGCGTTGTTCCAGGTGCTCGAGGGCCTCCAGGAGACCCCCGAGATCATCAAGGCTCGCGCTCGCTTGCATTTGGCTACCACGTAAGCCTAGCAGCTGTGCAAGGACAACTCGGCTTACCGCGCCCAGTCGAGTCATCATTCGACACAACCCCACGGCGACGACGAAGAGGAGGTCAACCAGAACGACCTCCGCCTCCAGCTCAACCAACAAGACCTACGTGCGCGCATCAACAACCGTCATCATCAACGTGACGCCGCCGAACGCGAGCGACGTCGCCAATACGACGAGGAACATGGCATCCCCGACGCCGACCACCAGAACTGCGACCGTCGGGGCGACAACCCTCTGCGACGACCCCGCCGTGACTACGAACCCGGCAACGACCTCGACGGATTCTCCGCCTTCTCCAGTCGGCTCCGGGCCATCCAGTGGCCCGCCACCTTCAATCCAACCGAGATCGAGAAGTACGATGGTGAGTCGGATCCCAAGACGTGGCTGCGCACCTACTCCATCGCCGTCCGAGCTGCGAGCGACGACAACGACATCATGGCTGCCTACTTCCCGGTCGTGATGGGTCGCCACGCCCTCAACTGTCTCGAAGCGTTCCCTGCTGGCTCCATCAATAGCTGGCAGGACCTCTGCAGCGCCTTCGTCCAGTACTACCAGTCATCTTGCCTGGGTCCCAAAACCAGATGGGATCTGGCTAGCGTCATCCAACAACCCGACGAGTCCCTCCGCGACTACATCAAGATGTAATTCGCTAACCGTAATACTATTACGGAGGTCGATGATAGGGATGTTATCCACCACTTCCACCAAGGCCTCCATAGCGTCAAACTATGGAGAAAGATGTTCGAGAGCAACCCGAAGACTGTGGGTGACATGATGACGGTCGTCAACAAGCACGTCGACATGGAAGATACCAAGCGAGCCCACCGCCGGCACAAAACCAAGAATGACTCCTCCGAGCGTCCCTCTCAGCGGGACAATCACTCGGAACGCCGACATGATGATCGCCCACCTCGTCATGGGAAGAAGCATGACCGCACTGAGTCGTCCAAGAACCGGGACCGCAAGCGTGGCCCCGAGAACACCGTCGCCGTCACCGAAAGGTCCCAGTTCCGCTCCACCCTCAACCAAGCGGACCTGGACCGGTTCCTGGATGGCAAGTGTCCTTGGCACAAGGATGCAAACCATACTGCCCGGGAGTGCCGAGCACTCTCCAACGGTGCCATCCAGGATGACGACCCCAAGCGACCCCGCCGCGACAACCGCGACAGGCCGGGTGGTTCCAGAACCACTCGGGCGTGCCCACGGAGGCACAACTCGCCCAGGCGAGACGACGACGAGCAGAGGGAAGATTCCCCAGGGAACTTCCAAGAAGAAGACAGGGCCGTCAACTTCATATACAGTGGCCCCAGCAAGCCATCATGCCAACCACACGTATCTTCTCCTGAAGATGCCAGCTCCAAAGAGGGTCCTCTCGGTCTACAGAGATATGCAGACCTCCTACGTGTGTGAGGCCAAGAACATCGAGCTCTCTGACACCCTGGAACGATCCAGGAACTCGGTTCTTGTTGCCCAGGCAGCAAAGAACCTCCCGGTGGACCAGCAATAGATACCCGCCAAGGAGCCGACTTCCGAGTCGCAGCGCGCTAGCCGTGGCGACCAAGACCATCGTCCTCCGGGACGATGAACCGCACAAGACCGCCGTGATCGGGGCCAGCGTTGACCCGGCGTAGGAAGGCGCGCTCACCTCCTTCCTCCGGGAGAATTGGGACACCTTCACATGGAAGCCATCTGACATGCCCGGAGTCCCAAAGGAGGAGTGTTGGTATTTCTTAACTCTTACAGAGAATTCCGCAAGCGCATGGAAATACCGTTGTAGCACTTAACCCGGAAGTATTCAGGGTATCGTATTTTCCACGAGGAACGGAGGTGTAACGGTCTTTGAGCTAGTTCACCTAGGAGAACAAGAGGTAGGATAGCCTAGGTGTAGTGAAAATGGCCTCTCATGCCATATTTCAATATAATGTTTTGGCGATTGATGACACACACAACACTTGGATTAATATGATTGTTAAGATGACCATTCTCAGGCTTTTAGGTTCAAGTGATGACAAAGAGAAGATAGGCGTAGCTAGGCCCGAAGGGCCGCCCCTACGGTGGTTCCGCTAACCGATTAGCGGACAGGGGTCGAGGGGGAGCCGCCCCTCTTCAGTCCAAAGGATTTGAAGATTGAAGAGACCGTGAAGAAGCCAAGTCAAAACAATCAAGACAGAGATATTTTAGTATCACCGGTTGAACCGACGCTAAAAAAATTACATACGTCGGTGCATTGACTTGGAGCACGTTTGTGAGTTTTGGTAACACCGGTTGAACCGACGCCAGGAAAGTTGAATACGTCGGTGCAATGAACTCAGCAGATGAGGCAAAATCTATACACCGGATGAACCGACGCTAGATATTGGTGAACGTCGGTGCAGTTGTCCAGAGAGTTAGTTTTCCGGCAACTACACTCACCGGTTAAACCGACGCTGCATCGGTTGATTACGTCGATCGATTGAGGTAGCCATTGAAGTATAACGGCTAGTTGGAAAATGCACTCACCGGTTAAACCGGTGATGACAAAAACGGGAGCATCGGTTTAACCGGTGATAGCGCTTTTTGTCAGCCTTTTTCCAACGGCTAGTTTGGGGTGTGTGGGCTATATATATGCCACCCCACAGTTCATTTGAGGGTGCTGGTGACCAAGGAAGTATACAAGAGCCAAAGATCATCTCCAACCATCTTAGAGCTTCATTGTACATCATATAGGCTTAAGCACACTTGTGAGAGTGCTTAGTGCTTGTAATAGGGATTAGTTCTTGCGAGAGCTCCCTTGAGAGAAGACTTGCTGCGGCAAGCAATCCTTGTGATCCGTCAGGTGACCCTCCGACTTGGTGTGGAGTGGCAACGACACTTTGTGCGGGGGAAGAGGAGACCCTCTCCTTGGTGGAGAAGCTTCGTAGTGGATTTCGGCTGGGTGACCGAGAGAGACGGTGGCGGTGCACGAGACTCGGTTTCTTGTGGGCACTTGCCTTTGCTTGCCGGCATCGCCTTGGTGGCGTAGTGCAAGACGGTGATCGGAAGAGCCTCAGTGTCCTGTGGATGTAGGTGTTTGTGCCGAACCACGTTACATGACCGTGTCTGCTCGGGAGTTTGCATCCCTCTTGCACTTACCTCTTTACTTACCATATTACGTTTCCGTATTTACTTTATCTTGTGTGCCTTTAACTTTCTAGTTAGTTTGTTTAGGATTGGCTATATGTTGCAAGTATTTTGGGGTAAGTAGAGAGTAGCAAAGATAAACCTTATTCATAACTAGCATGTATTGGACGTGTTAGGTTTATCTTATGCAAGTAGTTTGAGCCCTAGGCTAAAAAGCAATTAGCAACCCTATTCACCCCTCCCCCTCTAGGGTCGGACACCCCGGTGATCCTTACAATTGATATCAGAGCTTGGTCTCACACCTCTTACGAGGATTAGCCAATTCTATTGGTAAATTTGTGAGAAAGCTCGTAGGAGACCCGTCGACTTCACCGTCGAGTGAGTATTATGTCCGGGGAAGGGATGAGTACCGATAGGGCTCCGTTTTTCGATGGCACGGGGTTTCCACGATGGAAAGTGCTTATGCAAGCACATCTCCAAGGCCGTGGGCTTGATGTTTGGCGTGTCACCGAAATAGGCATGAAAAATGAGAATAAGGCCGAGAGACAATATGATGCCATTGCAAAATCAATTCTATTGTCTTCTTTATGTGATAGTGTGTTTAATCATGTATTTGTAAATGAAAATGCTCATAAGCTATGGAAGCAAATTGTCGAGAATCATGAGGGCATAAAGGATGTTGCCAATCAAAAATATCATATTCTCGGCGAGGAGCTTAGTAGTTTTAAGCAACTTCCAAATGAAAATGCTCATGATATGTACACACGATTAAACACTCTTATCAATGAAATTAATGTCTTAGGTCTCAATCAAGTTAAAGATGAAGAAATCAACCGCAAGATTCTCCGAAGCCTTCGCAAGCCCGACTACGACATCATCAACACACTGTTGCAAAAAGAAGACTTGGTCAAGCTTACACCCAACCAAGTCATCAATCAAATCATTGCCCATGAGTATAGTATGGGAATGACAAAGAAGAAAGAGCAAGAGTCCACCTCCTCTTCAAGCAAAAAGAGTCTCGCCGCCAAGCACTCATGCAAGCACCAACCAAGGCGACAAGACTCATCAAGCTCAAGTGAAGAAGAAGAAGAGGATGAGGAAGATAGTGATGATGAATCAAGCTCAAGTGATGAAGAATATCCAAGGGTCGTGCTATACCACCACCGCAAGATTGCCGAGTATGTACATGAGCTCTATGAGCTTGGGTACAAAACACTCATTAGAGGGAGTGCGGTTGGGATGGAGAAGATGGCGAAGAAAAAGAACAAGTCAAGACCCCAAGCTCTCTCCACCATCTACAAGCCCAAGAAAAGTGGTGAAAGCTCAAGTACCAAGAAAAATTCCAAGAGCTCCACCACCCATCGCCCTCGGAGATTATCACCACCTCCCATGTGTCTTATGGCACTAGGTAATAACGATGTAAGTGATGACTCCTCCTCCAATGATGAATCCGATGTTGAAACCGATGAAATTAGTCAGATGATGACACTTCTCCATAATCAACAAGAATATCTCACTAAACAAAATGAAGAAATCAAAACTCTCAAGGCTAAAGAAAAACTTCATGCTTCATTTGTCTCAAGATATGAGAACTTGCTAAACAAATTCAATTTGTTAGACAGTGAGCATAAATAACTTAAAATGAAATATGAGAGTCTTGAATCTAAAAATGAATCATCATCGGATAAATCTTTTCCTTGCAATATTCCTTGTGCTATTCCCATTGTCAAGGTAGATGCGTCTACCTCTTGTGATCTAACCCCTTGCAATGAGGATGTGATTGTAGAAACATGTGATGATCTCATTGCTAAGGAAAATGATGAGCTCAAACAAGAGGTAGAAAGGCTAATGGCGGACTTGAGGCGGCTCAAGGGAAAGTACACTCAAGAGCAAGTCCAACCTTCTCATGATAACACCTCTGCTGGTGTGAAGAAGCTTGAGAAGGGAGAAACCGTGACTTGCTTCAAGTGTCACAAAGAAGGCCACAAGTCCTACCAATGCAAGGAAAAAGAGGGTAAAGCAAAGGGCAAAGAAAATGGCAAGCCCAAGAACTTGAACAAGAGCAAGAAGGGACACAAGAAGGCTAAGGAGATCAAGAAAAACACATCTCCATACTTGAAGGCTTCATACATATACACCAAGCCCACCCACAAGAACAAGCAAAAGAGCAACCACTACATACTTGACAAGAAGAAGAATGGTAAGGTGGTGGCTCATGTCATGGGGTGGAGAACATATGGATGGAACCGGCCTATTTGGGTGCCCAAGGATATTATTCATACCATGGATGGCTTTCAAAAGGTTTGGATCCCTAAGATTTAGGCGCCAAACAAGGTCTCGGGGAATTTGGAGGCTTGGCAAGGTTTGGGATGCATGAGTAGGGATGCATCATGCAAAGTTGGATTAAAGCCAAGTCGTGGATTAAAGATTAGCGACCCAAATTCCCCTCCCCTACATATGAGGTAATGAGAAAGTTAAAAGGATGGTCTCAATTTCATTTGATA
Source organism: Panicum virgatum (assembly GCF_016808335.1). Classification (NCBI taxonomy): domain Eukaryota; kingdom Viridiplantae; phylum Streptophyta; class Magnoliopsida; order Poales; family Poaceae; genus Panicum; species Panicum virgatum. Next base: position 33,558,269 of record NC_053148.1, on the reverse strand, counting down.
TCCTTCATGCATCATTGTAGCTCAATGCCTCTCTAGGAATGCATGATCTTATCTTTACAATTGGTATTTACAATTGGTATCTTTTATTTGATATGCTTTCCTAGAAATTTCATATGGTAGTTTGCTTGTACTAATAATTATTCTTGAAGCATTCTACATGAGCTTAATCTTGGTGTAAAATGCACCACTCTTGCATGGCACAAGCACTTCAAAATGGTACCACCTTCCACAAATAAAATCTTACAAGTGGTATCTCAAATTCAACAAAGGTATGTTGTTTCAATTGGTGCCATGTTTTTCAAGTTGTAGAGTTTGATCTCCACTATGTGAAATACAAGTGCATACATTTGGTTAGGTGATTCAAACACTATTGCACACATTTAGGGGGAGCTAATTCTATAGCTTGTGTTTTTGTGACTAACATGCTTTCAAAGTGATATTTGTTGTAGTCACACTCTCTTAGTCCATATGGTTATACACTCAATCCTTCGATATCAAGATGATACACATTGCAATTAATCCTACAATTGGTATCAATTGATCAAGAAAGATTGGACAAGGGAAGAAGACCAAGCCATAACTCCCAAATGTTAAAGAGATAAATGATATAGGGAGGCATAGCTAGTCACCTAGAGCTATCTCTATGAGTTTAATTTCTTTTGAACACTACCCCTACAAGTCACAATTGGCATCACAATTGATGTCAAGATAGGAGGTGCCACAAGCTTTGAAAAAGGGGGAGCTTGTTCAAACAAAGGGAGATATGCCGAACTTAGTTGGTATAACACTCTATCACTAGTGAATTTCTTTTGCTACTAATGCTCCTTGTTGCTAGTTGTTATGAAACTTTTAGGTGTTTGATGACAAAGAGGGATAAATGTACCCTAAAAGCAAGCAAATAGTTTGGAGTAATTGATGCCATTAGCAAGGGGGAGGAATGGAAAATACAATGCAAAAGGATGCATGGTGATAGGGGGAGGTACTTAGTCAATGTGGGGGAGAAGTGCAATTTGATGATCCCATGGACAAAGGTATAAATTTTTTTCATTGCTCACATGGTTCAAACCACACACAAGCCATTGTTCTACAATTGGTATCAATTCCAAATACCGGTGGCTTTTAAAATGAGCATTGAAATGTCATCCGAGCAAGCTAAGTAGTTTCTAACTTTTCGAATTGGTATCAATTTCATATTCTTGCAATTCATATTGCTTGCTTTGGTTGTGTTGTCATCAATCACCAAAAAGGGGGAGATTGTAGCGAAAATGGCCTCTCATGCCATATTTCAATATAATGTTTTGGTGATTGATGACACACACAACACTTGGACTAATATAATTGTTAAAATGACCATTCTCAGGCTTTTAGGTTCAAGTGATGACAAAGAGAAGATAGGCGTAGCTAGGCCCGAAGGGCCGCCCCTACGGTGGTTCCGCTAACCGATTAGCGGACGGGGGTCGAGGGGAGCCGCCCCTCTTCGGTCCAAAGGATTTGAAGATTGAAGAGACCGTGAAGAAACCAAGTCAAAACAATCGAGACAGAGATATTTTAGTATCACCGGTTGAACCGACGCTAAGAAAATTACATACGTCGGTGCATTGACTTGGAGCACGTCTGGGAGTTTTGGTAACACCGGTTGAACCGACGCCAGGAAAGTTGAATACGTCGGTGTAATGAACTCAGCAGCTGAGGCAAAATCTATACACCGGATGAACCGATGCTAGATATTGGTGAACGTCAGTGCAGTTGTCCAGAGAGTTAGTTTTTCAGCAACTACACTCACCGGTTAAACCAACGCTGCATCAGTTGATTACGTCGGTCGATTGAGGTAGCCGTTGAAGTATAACGGCTAGTTGGAAAATGCACTCACCGGTTAAACCGGTGATGACAAAAACAAGAGCATCGGTTTAACCGGTGATAGCGCTTTTTGTCAGCCTTTTTCCAACGGCTAGTTTGGGGTGTGTGGGCTATATATATGACACCCCACGGCTCATTTGAGGGTGCTGGTGACCAAGGAAGTATACAAGAGCCAAAGATCATCTCCAACCATCTTAGAGCTTCATTGTACATCATATAGGCTTAAGCACACTTGTGAGAGTGCTTAGTGCTTGTAATAGGGATTAGTTCTTGCGAGAGCTCCCTTGAGAGAAGACTTGCTGCGGCAAGCAATCCTTGTGATCCGTCGCGTGACCCTCCAACTTGGTGTGGAGTGGCAATGACACTTTGTGCGGGGGAAGAGGAGACCCTCTCCTTGGTGGAGAAGCTCCGTAGTGGATTTCGGCTGGGTGACCGAGAGAGACGGTGGCGGTGCACGAGACTCAGTGTCTTGTGGGCACTTGCCTTTGCTTGCCGACATCGGCTTGGTGGCGTAGTGCAAGACGGTGATCGGAAGAGCCTCGGTGTCCCGTGGATGTAGGCATTTGTGCCGAACCACGTTACATGACTGTGTCTGCTCGGGAGTTTGCATCCCTCTTGCACTTACCTCTTTACTTACCATATTATGTTTCCGCATTTACTTTATCTTGTGTGCCTTTACTTTCCTAGTTAGTTTGTTTAGGATTGGCTATAGGTTGCAATGATTTTGGGGTAAGTAGAGAGTAGCAAAGATAAACCTTAGTCATAACTAGCATGTATAGGATGTGTTAGGTTTATCTTATGCAAGTAGTTTGAGCCCTAGTTTAAAAAGCGATTAGCGACCCTATTCACCCCCTTCCCCTCTAGGGTCGGACACCCCGGTGATCCTTACACTAGGCAGCATGGTTTATCTAAGGAAAAGGATCAAGGTAGGCTACGCTCTACTGCTATTCGTTTACTTCGGGCACCGGTCTAACCCTGGTCTGCCAAGGAATATCCGGTATCGCTCTATGTTGAACCCAGGCGGGGGGGGGGGGAGTACACTAACCACGCAGACTGTTTCCGTAGCAAACGGATAGGGCTGGCACCACCTGCCGTCTACCCCACAATGCCAGCTGAGCTCGAGACAAACAAAGGTAATTTAGGGCCTAGACACCACGTCTAATCCTTCGATTACTACTCTAGCGGCGATCAAGGTTTACCCGTCTTTATCCGGGGCCCTCTACTAGAGTATCCATCACAAGAACGGACAATGACCCCGCAAATGAATAACAAAAGAGAATAACTTTACCAAGAACATAACCAAAAGATAAACTCAGGTACTTACTCAAATGATTCGTACTTGTCGAGGTACAAGCAGAAGAAGAATGCCGACAAGCCCGGCACTCCTCCACTCTTCTCCTCACACACTCCCTATCCTAATCTATATCTTTTACCCACCAAAGTGTATCTTCTATTGTGATGTTGTTGTGTGATGAATGGGGGGGCTCTCCTCCTCCTTATATAGCCTCTCCAAGGGTGGATCCCCGGTTAGACTTGCGAGGTGGTACTATGCACGTCCGGGATGGATGTAGGGGAGCCGTGGGAGACTGTTGGAGAAAGCTGGGCCTGAACGGGCCCAACAAGGGGTCGGCCGAACCCTTTTTGTGGCCTTTTAGGCTCATCTTCGGTCGGTGTATTACTTGTGGGCTCCTTGTGGGGATCGCAGGGCGCATTCCTGTAGATATGTGGGTTTGGCATGTCATTTGGGCCCTAGGATCCTTGTGTGCGCTGCTATGTTCATCGGAGGTGTCTTTTCTCTTGGGCTTGGGCTAATTTGCTTCAGGATGTAGGCCCTCTAATTCTCGTGCTCGCGTGGAATGCTTCTGATGTGTACTTTTCCCTTTGTTTGAGCACGGTTTTCACCCGAATGCAGACATGGCTTCCTGTAAACAACGATTCACCAAAACTTGTGGAAATGATTAGTATCAAGATCCTAGTTCTAGTTTGGTATTTGTTTTGGCACAGATCTTTGCAAGAGTTGACGGTCATTTTTAGCACTTAAGGACCGTCAACAAGACCCCCACACTTAGCCCTTTTCTCGTCCTCGAGTAAAGGTTGAAGGACTAAGGTGGATGCAACTCCTTTGAATGCAACCTGCATACAAGTTATTCCAAACTTCTTCCAATCCTTGTGAAACTTTTGAGTGGCTACCATGATATCTTGGGCAATTGAAGAATGGAACAACATAGAATTCAGGTTCCTAGGTCTTCGTGCTTAGAAACATGGGTTTTTATTTTTTTGAAAAAGAAAGAAAGTCTTGCTCCTCAAATTATTCTCTCGAATCACTCTTTTTGTTTTAGATCCTCACCAAGGCAATGTTGTTGCCTTCTTTTCTCCTATCATTTAATCAAGCTTATGTGGAGCTTAGGATAGGAGTAGAGAGGCATGCTTGTTTTGCTTATGTTGCTAAGTGAAAGTCTAGATCCAAAAAGAAACAAGTCATAAACCTTGATCAAGATGTGCAAGTGTGTGTAGTGATATATATATATATACATATATATATATATATATATATATATATATATATATATATATATTCTTTTTTGGGTGGATGGTGTATGAACTCCTTTTAATGAACCATCTATCTCTCCTTTATTTCTTTTGGATGTGGGCTATCTTTTTTTTTCTTCTTCTCTTTTTTTCCTTTGACATGCCTTGTGGGCATGTGGCATACCTTCTTTGGGTATGCATCTTTTTTTTATTGTCATGCCTTATGGGCATGTGGCATACCTTCTTCGGGTATGCATCTTTTATTTCTTTTTTGTATAGCCCACATCATTGATGATAACTTTAGAGAGAGAGAGAGAGAGTCATGGTGTGACTTGGAGTTTTATTTTGTGGTGGATGGAATGCTTGCTATCTTCTAGTGTAGAAGTATAGCATATGAGTGGACGTGTACGTGATCTTGATCATTGGAGTATGAAAAGTTTCTAACATGGGTCGTAGAATTTGACAAAGCTAAAAGCAATAGACAAGCTGCAAAACGTTTTTTTCATGATGCTCAAACTTTGTCTTTGGTAGGATTTATTTTTCATTAATTTGAGGAGACAAGCTATTGCTGATTTTGTTTTTTTTTTAAATAAATCCCTAGTTCTTTGAAAGGAAAAACATGGTTCCCTTCATCCAATCATATCACATTAGTCAATTACTTAAATAGCATGGGTTCCTTATGAAGATATTGGTTCACAAGAACTAGAAGGAAAGCAAGGAATAAAGAGTATGCAAGATTATTCATGGAAGCGCATGGAGTGTATAGGGAGGATTAGCAAGGTTCATTGAGTTTAGTTTTTATGATCGGCGAAGAAATTATTTAAACTCAAGAACTTAGGGAGGTTAAGGGAGTTTGTAAAAGGTAATTTGCACATACCATCGTTGAAGAAGGAAGAAGCGTGAAACGAAGGGAGTCAGCGGTGGCATGGTCTAACCAAGGGTTCGTACAGCCTTCCCTGGATTCCTTTCGTCTTGTACTTCAGCGTGTTGGACCGTCGATGTTGTGCATAGTATTTGGGGGAGAGATCTCGAACAGGTTTGCAATTGGTGATTTGGAGAGATCTTCCCCACACTTATTCTTGTACCTGGCTTTATTCAAATACAAAAGTGGAGACAAGGGACTCTGCCGGTTTTGAATACCGAGGAGTCTAAACTTTATTGAATAAAAGAATGCTCTTATTGGGAACACTAAGGTTTTTATTATTATTTCAAAACTATTAATTTTTTTTATTTTAATATGTATATGTTTTTTTTTCATAGCTAGCTAAACATGATTGGGTAACTTAGCAGAGTGGATACATGAGGCAATGATGCACCAGGTGTGTAGGATACTTACCTAGAAGAACTCGCCAAGCAATGAACAATGATGCAAGTGTGAAGCTTTATTTTCATGAAGCAAAGCTTTGCATTTGTTCAGCTTGGTTGCTTGTGCATTTGCCTTCCCATTGGACCAAGGAGCATTGTGTTGAAGTTGGAGTTATGTGCGCTGCTCCTAGTGTTTTTTTTTCTCGTTCCTGCAAAAGGTTAGTGGACAACAAATACTCGAGAGATGCATGAAGGACTTTGTTTTTGGATTTGTTGCTCACATCCATGCTTTAACAGAAATTCAAATTCAAAAGATTTATTTGGCATGGATCCCAAAGTGCTTGCCATCAAGTTCTTTCATGATTTTTTTCAAGAGAGAGATTTTGGAAAGTTTTTTTACTGTTCACCATTTTTTTAGAAAAACTCAAACAAGGCTGAGTTAAAATTGCATAAACATAACAAAGGGGTATTTTGACAACATACTCGCTATGATCCTTGAAAGCTGATCGGTACCTCCCTTGCATGTCGTGCTTTTTTTTTGTTTTGAAGTGCATCCCGGTCCTTGGTTTTATCTCTAGTATGAATTTAGCTTGAGGACTTACCCGTTTGTTTTGAAATCTTCCGGCTGGGGTTGGTCCACAAAAGATATACCTCCAAAGTCTATGATCGTATTAACTCTGATGGTTCATTAATCAAACTCGACACCATGTCTTATTTGATCAAAGAAGGCTATTTTTAACCCAAGCACCATGCTTAATTTAAAAAGCCTATGGATGCATCTCGCGAGAAAAGACATCCAAACCAGAGCATACAAAAAAAAATTAAGGCTGCATGAATTTATAAGACCAAGCTAAGCTCACGAAGAGATAAACATGAGTAAACGACAGGTGACCATTTTCTTACCGTTGCACGTACCTGAGTGTTCTTACCGGAAGACATATGTTATGGAAGTACTAAAGTTGCTGCAGTGGTGGCATGGTCACAAATAGTTGTCAATTATTCCTCCATGTTGATGCAGGCTGAAGCGGAGGAAAGCACGTAGACCATGCCGACCCAGGTGAACAACAAGGCCAGATCTTACGCACGGGAAGTTTGTAGCGGATCATGGGCCTTGGTGTCATGTTCGTGGGCATAATACTCCAAGATTGGGGACGCAAAGTATACCAGCAAGTGCCAATCGGAATGGAGCAGCGAAGGCCTAGAAGCAGAAGAGGAGCAATTCCTCTTGCTTGAATGCACGCAAGAGCTGCTAGAGTGAGGCTATGCAAAGCTTGAATTGGATGAGAATTATGGGCAGGCTATGCAAGCATGAGCGAGAGCTAGGCAGCGGGATGTTTTCTATTAGCGTGCAATGTAATGGTTTGGAGGCACGAATAATGCATCCTCTGTCCATGTGGAGTCTGCTAGCTCACTCTCACTCCCTTACTCTCTCTCTCTCTCTCTCTCTCTTCTCTCTTAATATTCTTCTTCTTTTTTTATTATTCTCACTCATATATTTTCTCTCTTTTTTCATCATTTTCATTATTTTCTCTATTTTCTCCTTTTCTTTTCAGCAAGGCAGAACTAGCACCATCCTTGGTACGGAATGAACCTGTTGCGGGTGCTCACCGATCTCCCCCACACTTGGACATTTGTGTCTTACGACACCAAAAGCCAAGTGTGTGATGTCGGTATCTCCAAGTGTATTCCGCCAACTGGAGGTACCAAATGTGAAGTTGGTGCAGTTCTCATGTCCTCGTGCTTCGCATGCCCCTCATCCTGAAAATGGTTAGTGACAAAGAATACCCTAGGGTGCATAGAAACCAACAACATGTTTTTGCTTTTATTTGTTTAGTAGAAGAGATTTTTTTTATAAGAGTCCTCGATCATGGGGGTTTTCCTATTGCAGCCATGATAGGTGATGTAAACCCCAGCTACACCACCGATTGTCGTTCCATCGATTCTAGCTGCAAGGTTAGTGCCAAAGTGCAACAAGATGTGCCAAAAATATTTTGATAACCATGAGCATTTACATCTGACCATAATAACATAGATTTCTAAAAAGGATGTAGACTTGTTGCACTTCCCTAACACAAGGGGGTGATGAATCTGGAGATTCATGAGAGTGACCTTGGGATTTTTGAATAGCGGAACTCTCATGCTCATGAAAAAGGATCTTGTCTTTATGGGGCTCCAGATTCGATCACGAAGATTGTTCATGTCCCCTTGAATTCTTTATAGAACATCAAGATAGGAGTGTGAGGGCCAGAGGAACAATGTTTAGGAGGTGATGGTTGCTTGGAGGAGAAAGGGCAACAACAATGGGTGCAAGGACATCACCTCCTCGAGGTGTCACCATTGGGAGTTCTGGTTTGGGATTGTGTGACACCTTTTTGCAAGATCTCGACTCCTTCTAGGATTGCCCATGAAGGTTTTGTTGGTGCTAAAGGCTTATCACCTTAAAAAGGTGACCACAAAATTGGCACCAACAATGAGATCACTCAAAACATCCACTTCAGTTCCTTTGATGCGGCACTGAGTGGTTTGAGAGTGGGTGCGAATCTGAATTTCTTCAGAAGAAAAACTCCCCATCTCTTTACCACTCTTTGCACAAAATGGTCTTTAAACCCCTTGAGGTTTCTGTCTGGAAGTACTAAGGTCAGGAGGGATTTCTGGAACTAGCGGTTTGTTCTAGCGGGGACAATTTGAGGCATTTTCTAAATTGTCAAAAAGTTTTTCCTCGAATTCACAAGGGAACTCTGAACAAAGTGAAAACGTTCATGGCCCAAAAAATGAAAGAGAATGTGTAACTCTGTGGGCCATATGAACAATTCTGAGTTCAGGTCCTGAGGGAAATGAGTTTCAACTCATCCCTTCCTTAGGAGATAAACTTCGCATGGCAAAGCAATCCTATCCCAAGCTTCCAATAGAAGTCCAAATGATGTGAAGAGTGACTGTAACTTCTATTGGGCATCAATCGAAATCAAGGAGTAAGATGTGAATTTTGAATCACTTGATTCGATTGGCATAGATCGATAATCGAGGATAAGAATGTGAGTTTGTTTCACTCGATTTGATCGGCACAACCCCTATTATCCCTTGACCAAAAGAAGAGTCCTACGGACTATGACACGGTGGTCAACGTCAAGGCATATTCCGTGGTGATAACACCTTGGATGTTACCTCGACATAGGAACATGCTGGGCTTCTTCTCTTCTTCTTTTTTGTTTTTTTGGGTTTATTCCGTTCCTTTTTTTTTCTTAGTGCCTCTTCCCTAAAATTTTTGGTTGAAACAGATGAATCATAAAAATATGATCCTCTTATTCCGACCACCCTCGAGACATGGTTTCGAGGAAAAATCAGGTAGAAGGCACTATAAGGGAATCTGGGCGGTTGGACCTGCATGAAGTACTTTTGCCCCAAGATTCCTGCTGTTCAGGAGAGGTACCCTCAGTAGATCGAGACGAAAGCTCAAATTCTACTAATGATAATCCTCTGTTGCTCAATGCACTTTCCTCCTAACGGGGCATCGTTATGCAGATTGACGAGGGAGTAGTTTCTCAAATAAGATCCAAGATTTCCTTCCCTTAAGTCAAGCAAAAACGAGCCTTTGGAGAGAGCGTCAAGCCGTAGGCAAGCATGACCAAGCTCATGTATGCCCAACGATTCCTCCTCATGAGGGTTCTCATAGCTTAACCCTGAGAAGGAATTTTCCTGAACTAGCGCTATGAGAGTCGGATGAATCTCGTAGCCGGATGAGGAATGAGTTCCTGAAATGATGGCTCTAAAGATTCACCCCGAAGGGTTGAAAGGTCTGTACAAGGATAACCTTTCTAGGGTAGCAGGGGTAAGGGTAGAGATAAGAAAACAAAAAGGAGACGAGGGTAATTTGGTAGCGGGGGTGACGGTAGAAGAAAGAAAAAGAGAAGATTTTTTAAAATGATACAAGGGCGAACTAGGTTCAAAGATAACCACAACAACCGTTCCCCGGCAACGGCGCCAGAAATACTTGTTGGTATTTCTTAACTCTTACAGAGAATTCCGCAAGCGCACGGAAATACCGTTGTAGCACTTCACCCGGGAGTATTTCTTAACTCTTACAGAGAATTCCGCAAGCGCACGGAAATACCATTGTAGCACTTCACCCGGGAGTATTCAGGATATCGTATTTTCCACGAGGAACGGAGGTGTAACGGTCTTTGAGCTAGTTCACCTAGGAGAACAAGAGGTAGGATAGCCTAGGCAGCATGGTTTATCTAAGGAAAAGGATCAAGGTAGGCTACGCTCTGCTGCTATTCGTTTACTTCGGGCACCGGTCTAACCCTGGTCTGCCAAGGAATATCCGGTATCGCTCTATGTCGAACCCAGGCGGGGGGGGGGGGGAGTACACTAACCACGCAGACTGTCTCCGTAGTGGACGGACAGGGCTGTCACCACCTGCCGTCTATCCCACAATGCCAGCTGAGCTCGAGACAAACAAAGGTAATCTAGGGCCTAGACACCACGTCTAATCCTTCGATTACTACTCTAGCGGCGATCAGGGTTTACTCGTCTTTATCAGGGGGCCCTCTACTAGAGTATCCGTCACAAGAACGGACGATGAACCCGCAAACGAATAACAAAAGAGAATAACTTTACCAAGAACATAACCAAAAGATAAACTCAAGTACTTACTCAAATGATTCGTACCTGTCGAGGTACAAGCAGAAGAAGGATGCCGACAAGCCCGGCACTCCTCCACACTTCTCCTCACACACTCCCTATCCTAATCTACATCTTTTACCCACCAAAGTGTATCTTCTATTGTGATGTTGTTGTGTGATGAAAAGGGGGCTCTCCTCCTCCTTATATAGCCTCTCCAAGGGTGGATCCCCGGTTAGACTTGCGAGGTGGTACTTTGCACGTCCGGGATGGATGTAGGGGAGCCGTAGGAGATTGCTGGAGAAAGCTGGGCCTGAACGGGCCCAAACAAGGGGTCGGCCAAACCCTTTTTGTGGCCTTTTGGGATCATCTTCGGTCGGTGTATTCCTTGTGGGCTCCTCGTTGGGATCGCGGGGTGCATTCCTATAGATATGTGGGTTTGGCATGTCATTTGGGCCCTAGGATCCTTGTGTGCGTTGTTGTGTTCATCGGAAGTGTCTTTTCTCTTGGGCTTGGGCTAATTTGCTTCAGGATGTAGGCCCTCTAATTCTCGTGCTCGCGTGGAATGCTTCTGATGTGTACTTTTCCCTTTGTTTGAGCACGGTTTTCACCCGAATGCAGACATGGCTTCCTGTAAACAACGATTCACCAAAACTTGTGGAAATGATTAGTTTCAAGGTCCTAATTCTAGTTTGGTATTTGTTTCGGCACAGATCTTTGCAAGAGTTGTCGGTCATTTTTAGCACTTAAGGACCGTCAACAAGGAGGCTGAGCACTCCTTAGATCTGGACACGAAGGCGAGACCCGTCAAGCAACGGCTCCACTGCTTCACGCAGGATCGAAAGGAGGCAATTAGGGTAGAAGTAACCCGGCTCCTCGCCGCCGGTTTTATCAGAGAAGTCACACACCCATATTGGTTGGCAAACCTAGTCCTTGTAAAAAAGAAAAATGGTGAATAGAGAATGTGTGTTGACTATACCAACCTCAACAAACACTGCCCTAAGGACCCCTTTCCTCTGCCACGCATCGATCAGGTCGTCGACTCGATGGCCGGGTGTGTTCTCCTCTCTTTTCTTGACTGCTACTCAGAGTACCACCAGATAGCCCTCAAGGAGCTGGATCAAGAGAAGACGCCCTTCATCACCCCTTTTGGGGCCTACTGCTACAACACCATGACGTTCAGCCTCAAGAATGCCAGCGCCACCTACCAGAAGGCCATTCAAAGATGCCTCCAGTGGCAGATCGGGTGCAACGCCGAGGCCTATGTCGATGACATCACCGTCAAGACAAAACGTAATGATCAGTTCATTACAGATCTCTCTGAGACATTTGAAAATCTCCGGAAAATCAAATTGAAGCTCAACCTGACCAAGTGTGTGTTTGGTGTCCCGTCCGGAAAACTACTCGGCTTCATAGTCAGTAGCCGGGGCATCGAAGCTAACCCCACAAAGGTCAATGCCATAAGGTTCATGAAGCCTCCCAGGAGCAAAGAGGACCTGATGAAGCTCACAGGGTGCATGGCTGCCTTGAGTAGGTTCATAAGCCGACTCGGTGATAGAGGCCTACCCTTCATCAAACTTCTTCAGAAGTCCAACAAGTTCGAGTGGAACGACGATGCTTCCAAAGCATTCCAGGAGCTCAAGGACTTCCTCACCTCACCACCCATCCTAATAGCACTAGAAGATGGGGAAGTCCTCCTATACATCGCCGCCACCACCAACGTGGTGAGCACTGTCCTGGTCGTCGAACGAGATGAGCTGGGTCCTGTCTACAAGGTGCAGCGACCCGTTTATTTCATTAGTGAAGTACTCGGCGAGTCCAAGGCACGCTACCCACAAGTGCAGAAGTTGCTGTACGCCATCCTGATCACTTCAAGAAAGCTCCGGCACCTCATCCAATCCACTCGGCGACATCCTGCACAACAAAGACGCCAATGGCCGAGTCGTCAAATGGTCAGTAGAGCTCGGCGCCTTCACGATTGAGTTCACGCCGCTTTCCACCATCAAGTCTCAGGTGTTGGCTGACTTTGTTGCTGAGTGGACCAAGATCCAAGACCCTCCACCAGATACTAGATCCGAGCACTGAATCATGTACTTCGATGGCACCCTCAACCGTGATGGAGCTGCCGCTGGAGTCCTCTTCATCTCCCCGAAAGGTGTACAACTCAAATACATCCTCCAGTTTCTTTTCAAGGCTACCAACAATGCTGTTGAGTATGAGGCCCTCATCCATGGTCTCCGGATCACTGTTACACTCGGCATCAAACACCTGCTGGCTTATGGTGACTCCAAAGTCGTCATACAACAAGTCAACAAGGACTGGGAGTGCACCAAGGAGAAGATGGATGCCTACTACATGGAAATTAGGAAGCTCGAAGCCAAGTTCTATGGTCTGGAGTTCCACCACGTCCCCAGGGACGATAACGTGGAGGCTGACGTGCTGTCCAAGCTCGGATCCAAGCGGTCCATCGTACCACCCGGCATGTTCATTCAAGCACTCAACAGCCCTACGGTCAAGATGGAAGAGGAACCTCCTACAAAGCTCGACTTGGTCCCGGCCATAGGGCAGCAGGTCCTAACTCTTGACACGGACTGGCGTTCCCCAATTATCAACTTCATTAAGAACAACAGAAGCTATCCAAAGGGAAAGGAGCATGAGAAGCTTGCTCGCCGGTCCAGCAACTACGTCGTCATAGGATCCGAGTTGTTCAGACACTCGGCGTCCTCAGGAACCCTGTGCAAATGCGTTACACAGGATAAGGGAGTCCGACTCCTCAGCGATATCCATTCGGGTATCTGCGGCAACCACGCGGGCGCCTCCACCCTCGTGGGGAAAGCCTTCAGATCAGGCTTCTACTGGCCCACGGCTCTGGCCGACGCCCGAAACATCATCAGGCGATGTCCCGGGTGCCAGTTATTCTCCAAGCAATAGCACGTTGTTGGCGCCTACCAACGTCACCAGCGATGATGCCCGCAGACACCAATTTAGGGTGGCAGTATTTTATGAACCATGAATAAATCCGCAAGCACACGGAATACCGCTGTAGCATTTTACACGTGAGTATACCGTGGTGTCATTTATATTTCCGCAGGGAAGGCGGTGAGTGAGAGAATATATAGATTAGTGGGTGAACTCTATCTAGATTGGATATTCTCATGCATAAACAGGGGTAAGATAATAACATGGTAGGAGGTAGTGTGACACACACACACAAACTACCCTATCGGATAAATAAATAAAAGAAAGATAAAAGATGCTTTAGGCGGGAGCAAGGAAAAAGTCAGAGCTCAAGTCAGCTGTACTAGGCTAGCTATATCTACACTTTCTCATTGGTTAGCTCGTCAGAGATTAAACTACACAACAGAGAGATCGCTATCGAAGCGACGGGAGGAGCCCGTACACCCCGGCGACTTTATGTACCTCCTACCCCCCATACCGAACATGGAGGATTACTAAAAGGCTCGGACAGGGCTGTCACCACCTGCTGGCTATCTCTACAAACCGTGGGTATAGTTGACATCCATCAACACTTAGCTAATCTAGACACCATATCTACACTAGTAAGGGATACTATAGTGTCCCGCGTGGAGCTCCCACCCTCCGGATGGACAGACATCACACTAGAGCAATCATACGAATACTGGAGCAGTTGAAAGAGTTCTAAGAACAAAAGACTAACCATCTCCAGCACAAGGTGATCATACAATGCAAGCATAGAATGATAATGCAACCATGACAAGAAGCATATACTTGACAACTCAGAATATACTTCAAGCAGATATCGGTAACCATAGTCTAAATCTATTACAAACAACCGAATATTACAAGAGAGAGCTAGAGATGAACCCATACCAGACTCTCGAGCAACACCGGCGACTCGATGACTCCTAGACTTCTCCTAAACTCCACTAAGCCTAAAGACTATGCAAGGAATGCAAGAGAGGAGAGGTGAGTGGTGTGTGTGTGTGTGTTATTCTCCACCCCCCTTGTATTTATAGCAGGGAGCCACGGGGTGAAGCCAGCACAACCGACGTAGGGGACCAATGGGGAAGCGCCACGTGCCCTGGTTGAGGTGGTGGGGCCCACGGGACAGGTCGACTGACCAGGTAGGTCGGTCGGCATGCCCGGGCCACCAACCGCCCCCAACTTCTTCTGGTTGGCTGTCCTGGCCTCTTTGTCTGATCCACGCTGGGGTTGGCCTATCTTGACTTGTTTGAATTGGGTTCTTGCATCACTTTCGGTCCATCTGAGCCTGAATCGGTGCTCTGATAATTTCTATGATTTTATGTCGGGCCAAAGTGTGCTTGTAACCTGCATATTAGCTTGAAAACATAACTTGCATATTCTAAAAGGTAAAGTGTGGTTTAGGGACTTTATTGGATAAGGATGCGTGTAATAAATGTGAACTCTCATGATTTTCTGATCAAGTTGACGCCTGGAAATGATCGTTAGTGAGAGTCAACACACGTCCCAGCTCAGGCCCTACTGACTATACCGCCTTCCTGGCCATTCGCTTGTTAGTGGCTCGACTATATTCGTTGCAATCGACAAATTTACAAAATGGATTGAAGTCAAGCCAGTGACAGCCACTACAGCAGCCAAGGCAGCCGAGTTCATTGAGGAGATATCACACCGATTCGGGGTGCCTAATCGGATCATCACCGATCTGGGTACTTCGTTCACGGGTTCCGAGTTCTGGAACTACTGCCAAGAAAGCTACATCAACGTCCACTATGCCTCCGTAGCGCACCCCAGGTGCAATGGCCAAGTCGAAAGGGCCTATGACATGATCCTCCAGGGGCTCAAGGCTAGAATTTTTGATCCGATCGAAAAATATGGTGCAAAGTGGCTCCAAGAACTACCCAGAGTAGTTTGGGGGCTCCGCATACAGAGAAGCCGGGCTACCGGTTATTCGCCATTCTTCATGGTGTACGGTTCTGAAGCAGTCTTGCCATCGGACATTGCGTTTGGTGCTCCGCGCATCTAGAACTACGATGAAAATGAAGCAGAAGTGACTCGATGCACTGACATCGACTCGGCAGAGGAACACCGCCTGACAGCCTCCTTACAGCATGCGAGATATGAGCAGCAGCTCCGGCACTATCATGATCGCAACGTCCACGAGTGCGACTTCAATGTCGGAGACTTGGTTCTGCGACGAATCCAGTCGACCACCGGCGCTCACAAGCTGTCTTCCCCATGGGAAGGCCCCTTTGTAGTCAGTGGAATAGTGGTTCCTGGAACCTACCACCTACAGAGGCCAGACGGTACAGACGTGGGCAACCCATGGAATATCGAGCACCTACGCCGCTTCTATCCGTAGAAGCATAGAAAATGAAAAGCTATGTACACATCCACTCATTCAGTAAAGTTTGTTGCATTTTATACATCACATCCTACTTATCCTCATTCTTTACCGAGTCGTTTTCAATACGCTTAGGGGCTGTGTCTCGGCCACCCAGCCAGCTCCCACTCGGAGTCTGATCAGTCGGACAGGAACAACCCGATTTGCTTTTACTGAACACAACCGAGTACGTTCAGGAACCACCCTGTGTCACCCTAACTAATCGCGCACATTGATGATCCGCTCCCAAGCGCTACCAAAAGGGCTCAGGGTTAGCTTTCCACCTACTCGGCAAATTCAGAAAAGAACTCGGACCGTGGGCATAACTTAAACAGCAAATAAAATCAAAACATTATTTACATAAATATTGTTTTTTCGGCCGGTCCATCTGACCAACTTTCCTTGCAGCAAAATAAACAAAATAAATTCCTGGAGACCGGCAGCCTACAACTCAGCCACGATGCACTCGGCAATCTCCAGGACAGCGGTGTGGTTGGCCTCCCACTCTGTGTCGGAGCAGTCATCGGGGTTGCCGTCTCCCACTGGATCCAGGTCCGCCTCCGGGAGATGGGTCTTCACCAACCCAAGTGTGTGCTGCACGGCAACCATGGTAGCTCCCCTGATGAAGGCCTCCAGTCGACCGCGGGACGGTTCCAGCCTCTCAGACAAGCTCTCGGTCGCCGCCACGCCCTCGGGCTCGAACGCCCCAAGCAGAGCCTCCAGCGGCCTGCTCAGGCGGTCCAGCATCGCCCGGCCCTATGCCACCTAATCCTCCGCTTTTGCATAAAAGCACCCGGCTGGGTCAGCCCAAGCCGGAGAAACAATAGAAAACAAACAGCCGTATGATTTCCGAATCGTACCTCGCCGAGCTTGCTGCTCCAAGCGAAGCTTCTCCTCGGTGGTGGCCTCCCACACCTCAACTACCTCCCGGAGCTTCTGCAGCTCCTCATTAGCCTTGGTGCATGCCTCCAGCTCTGAACAAAAAGCAAGTCAGAGAAATAACAGTGCAAAAAGGACTCGACAGACATTGACCCGGCTCCTGTCCACGCTTCTCCTTGCGCAGAGCCTCCTCGGCCTCCACTTTCCTGGCCTCCAGCTAGCGGCCATGTGCCTCCAGCTCGGCCACCCTGGCCTCGAGTTCCGCCACCCGACTGACGGCGGTGCTCCCCTCGGCCAGCTCCTGGGCGGCCTGCTCTGATAGCTCCACCAGAGCCTGAAGAACAACTACGAGTTGCAAGACAACGCCTGCAAGAACGAGTTGGCTTCACAAACGGAATGATGTAGGAGACTTACCTCGACCCACTCATGGGTCAGCTTGGTGCGCTCGACTAAGTGGCTGCCGAGCGACCCGCCCTTCTCGGCCTCCTCCTTGGCCGGCGGGGTTCTGACCCCTTCGGAGGGCTCGGCCTGGGTCCTCTATGCCTCGATGGCCGGGACCTCGCGGGCCTCGACCACAACATCTTGCATCTCCACGTCCTGGAGAGGAGGGGTGACCCTGTTGCTGGCTTCCTCCCCTCCTTCTCCTTCTCCTCATCGCGGTGGGTGCGGCTCTTCGTCGGACTCGCCCGCGGCGAGGTCAGCATCGCGGCATCACTGGAGCCGCCCTCGGTGGATGACCCCTCCGCCTTTCTCTTGGCGCCGCTGAGCGACGCCCTCCTACACCAACGATAAGGGCATTTAGCACAGCTGTAGTAAACAAAAAATCAAGCAAGAACCGGATCAAGATTGAGAAACGTACCCGCCGCTGCGACGCAGTGAGAACTTTAGCCACAGCGGCGCGGCCGGCTAAGCCCTAGAGCTGGTGCGTGGGGGCGTCACTTCCATGCGTAACTGGCCCAGTCCCTGGGCCGCCTCCTTCTAGGCTCGGGGGCTGGCCGACGCCGACCCCAATATAGCAGTGGCCGGGGGTGTCGACGCCCCCCGGACCTTGCTCATCCCCTTACGGGTCGAGCTCCTCAGCGACTACTGTGCCACCGCCAACCCCGTCTTCGACAGCGGGATCTTCTTGATGGCGCGGCGCGTCTTCCTCCTCAAGGCGGCCAGCGGCGGCGGCCCTGAGGCTCCGGTGATCTCCACCTCCGGCTCACTCCCCACGGAGGAGTCGGAGAACTCTGTCTCCTCCTCCGCCGGCTTCTGCAGCTCGGCGGGGGCGGTAGCATCCTTGCCCGGGTCCCCCTCCAAGACTAGTACTCCAAGATCTTGGCCTGCAGAAGATCCGAGTTGTGTTACAACCCAACGGGTGCGCTCGAAAAAATAGAGCAAAAATAGAGGAAACAACTCGAAGTGCACAAAACAACTCGGAAGATTCAAGAAAACTTACGGCGTCGATCGGCCGCTTCAGGCAGTGGGCCTTTGGGTTGCCCTTGTCCCAGATCTGCCCCACCATGATACAGGCAACCCGGTTCGCGATCTCCTCCCGGGGAACCTTGCGATCCTGCCTTGGGTCCCAATGACCCAAGTACTCGAAGGCAGGGTGGACCCTCTCCTGGATCGGCTATGTGAGCCGTCTGCAGAAGGAGATGGCCACCGCGGCCCCCACCAGACCTTGCGCCGACAAGTCAGTGATCTCCTTGAGGAGGCGCTCCACCTGCGCCATCTCCTCGGTGGTCGGCGGCTCCTCCCAGCACGCCTTGTATTCCGGCGCGCGGCCGGAGTGCGCCGGGATGCAGGGAGCTGGGTTCGCCACCACGAACTATTCCCGCACCCACCCCTTGTTGGTGTCGTGGAGCTCAAAGTCGGGGTAGACGCTCCCCTGACATAGAGAGAAGGTGGCCCCGCCCATGACATTTCGGCAAATGTTGGATGGGTGCCCATTGAGGCGGTACAGGGCCCGCCACAAATTGAAATGGGGGGCGATCCCCAAGAATCCCTCGCAAAGGTGGATGAAGATGGTGATTTGAGCAATAGAGTTGGGCTTGAGACGAGTTACCTCAAGACCGTACAAATGAAGAAGCCCGCGGAAAAAGGCCCCCACGGGCAGCACGAAGCCCTTCTCGTAGAAGGACTTGAACACGACCGTTTGGTTCGTGTTCTCCGACGGGAATTCCTCCCCGTTACAGCACCGCCACCCGGAGATCTGCTTCTCCGGGAGGATGCTGCTATTATTGCCATAAATTAACAGGATTAATTTATGGGCCGAAAGCAAGATGGGCTTGAAGCAGGAGATTGAAGAAGGCTTGTAAATTGGCTCCTGCGTGAGCATTTGGGCCACATGGGCCATGTATCTTAGATTTAGTTTAAGATTAGAGTCCGATCGGGACAAGATTAGTTTAGATTGTTTCCCAAGTCTCCGGACTATAAATATGTACCCTATGTTATTCATGAAAAAGAAGAACGTCATCACGTCTCGCAAACAACAATCTCGGCGCATCGCCACCCCTAACCTTAGGGTTTCATCCAAGTAAGCGCCATGCTGCCCTGATCGCTTCTTGCGATCAGGGCAGCTTTGTTCTTGCTTTTACCTTGGTATTACTCGTACTGAAGCGTTTTTGATGGCGAGTAATGCTAGTTATCCTGATGTTCGTAGCATGGCTTTTAGTAGACCTGTCGTGCTTTGTTGCTTTTTGTCTACGAATATCATGTTGTCTTTACGTGATCATGTCATCATCTTATACTAGCTCTTGTTGCATAGAGTTAGCTGCGTAAAGGCAACACCCTGCTTCTTTTATGTCTGGTAGATCTAATCTGTTACGGTTTGCTCTTATTCTTAAGAGTTGGCGTAATATCTGCTAGGTTAGGCCTTGCAAATGGGTTGGACGATCCGGTGGCGTGTTAGATGCTCTGCTTTAGTCTTAATAGGGAATTGATCCGGGAATCGGCTCTTGCTAGTTCTTAGGCCTCTGTTTTGGTTATGGTTTAGTTATCTGTTACGTTTATTGGGCCCAATCACGTGTAGGATGTTCCAATATAGCAGTGAAGCTTTTACCGTCGCGGATTAGATCAATTAGATTTAATTGAAGCAGCTTTACAGTTATTCGCTATAATCATCAATATCCGGATGCAAACAGATCTCATCTGACACCGGGACTCGATCGGCTCTTTAAAGCCGATGCAAGAGTCATCCCGGGGAGCCGACCACGGCTCAGACTTATGTTTCCACATGTTTGTGTATGCAGGCAAATCATTGCAAGCACGTTCGCATCATCCTGATCGGGTATAGGTCAGGTGGCACGCACTGCATCTTCACAAGCCGCGGCGTGTGCTGGAATTGCGGGCCATCGACGAGGGAGCAGTTCCTGCCAGCGCCCCGGCAACCTCCCGGCTCTTCGTGTTGCCTGTCGCTGCTCGCCGGTGGGTTTCAACTGACAACACATTCTGGCACGCTCGGTGGGGCCTTCATCAACAACAACGCCCACCGTAGAGATGGCAGGAGCTCAAGATCAAGAACCCGCTCCCAAGCCCATCACGTATGAAGAGCTGACTCCAGAGCACAAGCTAAAATATGATGAGATCAAAGCTCAGTTCGAAGCCGATCTCATCGGCTCTTTTGAGAGGACCCGCAATCATGGCATCAGGTGGAAGGGGTTCTCACCAGAAGGCACTCTCGACAACATCGATCTGTCTGTGCCGTCAGAGGAGCGTACCAGGGCCCTACGCCAGGAGATAAACTACATGGTGGCTCACACGCTCCATCGGCACTCAGAAAGCTTGGTGAACGAGCTTGAGCGCGTGGCGCATCGCGTTGTCCAGGAGGTAATCAAGAACCAATACTCCCCATCGGGACCAACTCTGGGGAGTCACAGGGGGGAAGCTGCATTGCAAACCAAGCCGCCAGTGTCCTACTCGCTCGATGCAGCAATACAGCAGAATTCGCCGATCTACGTCGTCCACAAGATCGGCGGTGATCCTAGAGAAGGCCAGTTCCTCACCGAGCCACCCAAGGAGATCCCGCACGGCTACACATGCGCCTACATCCCTGACAGCGTCAATCCAACACACTCGGTGCAGTTGGTAAACCTAGGAGCTTCTGGAGCAGACGCGGAGAAACAAGCGTGGCTGGCAAAGTACGCTACTGGGCCGACTGCTGAGCCATCAGCCCTAGGAGTTCTTAGTGTGGAGCAGGTCAGTGCAATACTGAGAGACCAGTTTGGCATCCTGCCCAAGAGAAAAGCGATCAGCTATTCCAAGCCGTATCCAAGTGACTACGATTTGATCCCATTGCCACCCAAGTATCGGCTCCCTGAGTTCACCAAGTTCAACAGATCAGAAGGAGCCAGCTCCATCGAGCATGTGAGCCGATACTTAACGCAGCTTGGGATGATCTCAGTATCGGATCCGTTGAGGGTCCGGTTCTTCGGCCAATCTCTTACAGGCCCGGCTTTTGGATGGTACCCGTCATTGGCTCCAGATTCAATTTGAACTTGGAGGCAGCTGGAAGATCAGTTCCATACCCAGTATCACTCAGAGGCTGCTGAAGCTGGGATTGCCGACCTCGCCCAAGTCAGGCAGAAGCGAGGAGAGACCATGTCGGAATACATACAGCGCTTCAGAGAAGTCAAGAACCGATGCTACTCATCACGCATCACAGAGAAGGAGGCAGTCGATCTGACTGTTTTGGGACTCGCTAAGCCGATCAAGGATCTGGCTTTTCAGTTGGAATTCACTTCTCTGGCACACATGGTGCAGAAGCTTATGTCATATGAACACTACCATCCTGAGCTGTACCAGGACAAGTTCAAGCGCCATGTAAACATGGCCCAGGCGGATGAATCTGATGACTCTGGCGAGGAACAAGAAGTGGCCGTGGCAGAGTGGACTCGGGGGGCAAACCCTATCCCGTGCAAATGGATCAAACAGCAAGGGCTTGTGAAGGGCTTCGACTTCGACGTAGCCAAAGCAGAGCAGATATTTGATCTGCTGCTCAAAGAGAAACAGCTAAAGCTCCCAGAGAATCACAAGCTACCGACGGCACAAGAGCTGCAGGGAAGACTGTACTGCAAATGGCACCACTCGTTCACTCATGCCACGGGTGAATGCAAGGAGCTGCGTTGTCAAATCCAATCGGCTATCGAGCAAGGCCGATTAATTCTGGCTCAACACACGATGAAGGTCGACACGAAGCCCTTCCCGCAAGCTAACGTGGTAGAGTTGTCAAACTTCATTCCTACGGGCCAGAATTTTTCATTCCAGATCAACATGGCGGGGCCTGTACGTCGTCGTGACGAGCAAAGGATGGAGGCCGTTTCTGGCAAACGGACCCAAGATCAAAATGAGCCAGGGCGACAACATATTACTGAAGAGCAAGTGCGTCACATCCGTAATCAGCTTCCTTCTTCCGATCGGCTTCTGGAAAAATATGAATATTAGCACAAGCTGCGTCGCCGATATCAATCGGAAGAAGAGGAGTACGAGTACCATACAGGGAGGACGCTGGGCAGGCGCCAGGCTGTACGCGACCACTGGCATTGCCTGTTCTTCAGGTACTGCTGGAATTCCGGCATGAGGTGATTGCCCACTATAGATGATTGTCTGGAGTGCATGCCTCGGACGCGCCAGTCAGGCGAGACATCGATATTCCGGCGCTTGGGGCCCAAAGTGCGTCACGACGATCACACCGAGCGGTCGACCAGGGGTGATTCCAAGCCAGAAGAAGAAGACAGGTACCATCGCCCACCGTGGTGTCCTGACGGCCTTAATCGCTCGCAGAAGCGCAGAGTGCAGCGCTTGCGCAATCTAGAAGAAACAGAAGCAAAGTACCTTGACATGCTGAGGAAGACGCGTTCGGATCTCGCGGAACAAGTCAAGCATCCGCGAAGGGTGGAAAGGCGCCCTTCAAGAAAAGAGTTGCACCCCAAGAAAACAAAAGCCGATGAGAAGCCATCGGCTGATGTGAACATGGTGTTCGTCCTCCCGTCAGAGTTCCGGGCACCCCAACCGGAGGATTTGCCTATTGCACAGTTGGATCTTGGCCCCCAGCCGATCATCTTTGAGAAGCCAAAGGAAAAAAGCTACAAACATTTGAAGGGGCTGTATCTCAAGGGCTTCATCAACGGTAAACCCATTAACATGATGCTAGTTGACACCGGTGCTGCAGTCAACCTGATGCCATATTCAGTGTTGCGCCGTTTGGGGCGTTCTTCTGCCGACCTAATCAAGACCAATGTGATGCTCAATGACTTCAACGGACAACCATCAGAGGCAATGGGGGTTCTTAATGTGGAGCTGACAGTGGGTCGCAAGACAATCCCGACTTCGTTCTTCATCGTCAACAGCAAGAGTACATACACGATACTGCTTGGGAGGGATTGGATTCACGCCAACTGTTGTATCCCTTCCACAATGCATCAGTATCTCGTCCAATGGGATGGCGATGAAGTGGAAGTGGTCCTTGTGAACGATTCCAGCGAAGTCTCGCTCGCAGATATGAATGCCTGGGACGCAGAAGGGCAAGAGCCGATCTCAGGGATCACCCTGGAAGATTGTGATCGGATCGAAGCGACCAAAAACGGACTGAGGCTGGTCTTATCCACTGGCCTCATAGAGTAAACACATCCTGGCATGCTACGGGGTGTAATAGAGATAGAGAGGCCGGTCCCAGCGACCGGCCCCGAAAAATAGAAAAATCCTATTTGGAGTCAGAGTTGTAACATCATGTACATGCGATGGCCTGCTCCAGCAGTTGGCCACTCATTGATTGTTTGGTTTCGAATGATAATGGAAGAATAGAAACGGCCAGCCCATGCGGTTGGCCAAATAATTTTTCTTGTCATCTCCCTGTGTTTGCCGCTGATCTTGTGGATAATGAGGACTCGCCTGCGTTCGCAGCTGGTTTTTCAGATGACGGCAAGCTAGGATACGGGTTCATGTCAGCTGATGATTTGGAAGAGGTTGACATCAGTCCTGGGGATAAGCCACGGCCGACATTTATCAGCAAGAAGTTGGATCAGGTTTTGCGTGAGGAGATGATTGCACTGCTGAAAGAGTACCGGGATTGTTTTGCATGGGACTACACTGAGATGCCCAGTCTAGACAGAAGCATCGTCAAGCATCGGCTCCCGCTCAAGAAAGGGTTTCGGCCATTTCAGCAACGAGCACGTCAGATGAAGGCCGAAGTCCTAGAAGATGTCAAGAAAGAGGTGGAGAAAATGTTGGATGCTGGGTTCATCAGGCCGTGCCGATATGTAGAATGGATCTCCAGCGTGGTACCGGTACAAAAGAAGGATGGCCGATGGCGTGTCTGCGTCGATTTTAGAGATCTCAACAGGGCGACGCCAAAGGACGAATACCCGATGCATGTTGCAGAGACATTGATCAACGCAGCTGTCGGCCACAAAATGATGAGTTTTATGGACGGTAATGCCGGCTACAACCAGATCTTCATGGCCCCAGAAGACGTGAATAAGACCGCGTTCAGAGTTCCAGGCGCGGTCGGCTTGTTCGAGTACTTGGTTATGACCTTTGGACTGAAAAATGCCGGTGCAACATACCAACGTGCCATGAATTACATTTTCCATGATCTCATCGGCAAACTGGTAGAAATTTATATTGATGATGTCGTGGTCAAATCCAAGTCAGCTGGGGGACACCTAGAAGATCTGCGTCAAGTTTTGGAGCGGACTCAAAGGTTTGGGCTCAAAATGAACCCAAAGAAGTGTGCCTTTGGCGTGTCGGCCGGTCAATTTTTGGGATTCCTAGTGCATGAGCGGGGAATCGAGATCGGCCTGAAGAGTCAAGAAGCTGTGAAGACGATGAAGCCTCCTGCTTCGAAGAGTTACAGAAACTCATCGGTAAAATTAACTTTGTCAGATGATTTATTTCTAATCTGTCTGGGCGCATCGAACCGTTCATGGGTTTAGTGAAGATCAAATCCGATGATGAGTTTCGCTGGGGGGCAGAACAGCAGCAAGCTTTCGATGAAATTAAAGAATATTTATCAAAGCCTCCAGTGTTGGTTCCTCCTCAGCAAGATAGGCCGTTCTACGTGTACCTATCTGTGAGTGACACTTCCATTGCTTCGGTGTTAGTCCAGAAGCACGACGGCCAGGAGAGGGTGGTTTTCTACCTCAGCAGTTGCATGTTAGACGCCGAGACCAGGTACCCTGAAATCGAGAAGCTTTGCCTTTGCTTATTCTTTACATGTACAAAGCTTTGTCATATTTTGCTCTCGGCGGAAACAATTGTCATATGCAAATCGGATGTCATAAAACATATGCTGTCGGCTCCTGTCCTGAAAGGCCGGCTTGGAAAATGGATGTTTGCATTGTCAGAGTTCGATATTCGGTATCAGCCTGCAAAAGCAGTCAATGGACAGGCACT
The DNA here is from genome assembly GCF_016808335.1 of Panicum virgatum. Taxonomy (NCBI): domain Eukaryota; kingdom Viridiplantae; phylum Streptophyta; class Magnoliopsida; order Poales; family Poaceae; genus Panicum; species Panicum virgatum. Next base: position 33,533,359 of record NC_053148.1, on the reverse strand, counting down.
GGCGGATCTTGTTGCAGACAGGATCAGTAATGATATTGCTGCACTATTTATTCGTGCTTGGGCTATGTTTTATGACGGATCGGCTTGTGATGATGGATGCGGGGTGGGAATTCTGTTGGTGTCGCCTCGAGGGGCGACTTACTCCTTTTCCATCAGGATGACTGCCCCGTGCACTAATAATTTGGTGGAATATGAAGCCGTTCGCAAGGGGATTGAACTACTCCTTGAAGCTGGTGCAGAAGTGGTGGAAATTTTTGGAGATTCAAAGCTGGTGATTTCTCAGCTCACAGAAGAATATAGATGTGAGAGCGAGGCTCTATTTCCGATATGGATGCAGTGCCGTGAGTTGATGTCACAATTCAGGTACATCAATTTCCACTGGATACGCAGGACTCTGAACAGTAAAGCCAATGATTTGGCACAGATGGCTTCCGGGTACATGGAAACAGCCGATGGAGTTGACGTGGAGATTCAGTTTCTAGAACCCGGAGATTGGAGAGCCGATATCTTCAATTACTTGAAGGATTCGGCTCGGGGGGCACCAAGAAGGATAAGACTCAAGGCCATGAAGTATGTTCTGATAGGGGATGACATGTTGTACAGGACCTTGGAAGGACTACTGCTTAAATGTCTGGGACCTTCAGAGTCAAATCGGCTCTTGCATGAGGTTCATAAAGGAGCCTGCGGTACTCATCAATCGGCTCATAAGATGAAGTGGCTGATTAGGCGATCGGGTTATTACTAGCCCACTATGCTTGAAGATTGCTTCAAATATTACAAAGGATGTCAGGCATATCAGAGGTTTGGAAAAATTCAGATAGTGCCAGCATCAGTAATGAATCCTTTCATCAAACCATGGCCATTCAGAGGTTGGGCCATGGACATGATTGGACAGATCAACCCGTCGTCTAGCAAGGGTCACTAATGGGTCTTAGCTACTACAGATTATTTCACAAAGTGGGTAGAGGCAGTACCCATGAGGTCAGTAGCGTCGAAAGATGTGATCAGCTTTGTCAAAGAGCACATCATTCACAGATTTGGGATTCCTCATACTATTACGACCGATGGAGGATCGGTCTTTATATCAGAGGAATTCAGGAAGTTTGCCGATGACATGGGAATTAAGCTGATCAGATCATCTCCGTATTATGCGCAAGCTAATGGACAGGCTGAAGCATCCAACCAGAGCCTCATCAAGCTCATAGAGAAAGATCGATGAATATCCTTGGCGCTGGCATGAGGTGTTGTCGGAAGCTTTGTGGGCGTATCGTATTTCATGTCACGGGTCCACCAAGACATCGCCGTACCATTTAGTCTACGGCCAAGACGCTGTGTTACCTTGGGAAATCACGGCCGGGTCAAGGCGTGTTGAGTTTCAGAATGATCTATCTGCTGAACAGTATGCAGCCCTGATGAACGATAATGTGGAAGATCTGACAGAGCTAAGGCTTTGGTCGCTAGAGAAGATCAAGGAAAATAAGGGTAAAGTTGCTCGCGTGTACAACAAGAAGGTCAAGCCAAAGAATTTTCAGGTTGGAGACTTGGTTTGGGAGGCAGTATTGCCATTGGGAACTAAAGATAGAAAATATGGCAAGTGGTCTCCAACTTGGCATGGACCGTACAAGATTGATCAAGTCTTGCCTGGGAATGCATACACGCTTGAGGAGCTGGATGGTGTCAAGTTTCCTGTTGCTGTCAATGGTCAACACCTCAAGAAGTATTTCCCGAGCATGTGAGAAGGCGAGTGACAAGAGCCGATGAGATCCATCCGGCTGTACTGAGATAGGCCAACACATTGAGTTGGCCAAGAAAAAAAATTATGAAGGGCCAACACGTTGAGTTGGCCAGTAAAAAAAAGGAGAAAGGCCAACACGTTGAGTTGGCCAGTAAAAAAAATATATATGAGAAATGAATGAGGGGCCAACACGTTGAGTTGGCTAGTAAAATACATATAAGAAGCAAGATAGCCGATGTGCGACCATCGACTTAAGATGTTTTAAACAGTTACAAGTTTCAGGATTAACAGGCAGTACTAGTTGTTTCTGGAGCCTATCTATTGGTTCAGGAATTCTTCTATGGCGTGGATGGCTTCTGTGCAGACTGCGTCTGCTCGTGCTATGATTGCTTCGTCATCCTTGTCATCGCCTGTAACTATCTGCCGGCTTAGGGTGCTTATCTCTGCAAACTCTGCTTGTATCTGCTCGGCTATTTCCTGGGTTTCTTGTTTGGAGTTTGCGGTGGAAGTTTCCTCGGCCTGGATGAGTTTCTTGGTGGTACGAACCTTTTCTTCGAGTTCGGCCAGTTCTTTCTTCAGGAGGTCGAGTCGTTTCTTGTTGGCAGACACGTCAGCTTTGGTATCTAGAGTTGCCTTCTTCTGGTTGAGGGCCTTGCACTTTTGAGCAATGTCAGCTTTCAGAGAAGCTTGAGAGCAACGTGCTTCTATTCTTTGTTGTGCTTTGTTCACTTCTACCCGGAAGAATGGAAGATTGCTAGCTGGCCAAAGCTTGATTTGCAATGGCTCCGAGAGTTGGGATTCTATTTGCTCAAAGATGTTCTTTATTTCACTAGAATCGCCAATTAGAGCAGTGAGTGGAGCAGATAGTAGATCCTTGATGAGATGAAGCTGATGCGCCAAATTAGCCGATTGCTGCAAACATGGTGTTTTTGCTCCAGGGGCAGTCAGACCCATTGATACCGGGCAAAGGAAAGCAAACTTGAAACGTCAAAGCCCTGTGGACATATCTGAAGTTAATGGCAAGATGCATTTATGGAGCTATCAGCTGGTTCAGAATTGGTTCTTGTAACGTTACCTGTTCTGAACAGGAAGTGATGATCGGCTCTGGTGTAGCTGATACGGATGGATTGGAGGTGACAACAGAGGCTTTGACTGTGTTAGCCTGTTCATCATGTACATCCGTCAGAACATTTGAAGTGTCAGTTTCAAGGATGTCTTCAGTTGCGTCCTGAAAATAGAATCACAGTCAACCAGAGTATGTGTGTATGCAATAAAGAAGAAATTTTAAAAAGATGAATTACCTGGTTGGTGTTGGACTCTGATGGACTCGGGGAAGCTGGTGCTGGTTTCTTGATAACGCGCTTTGTGATCATCTTCCTTTTCTTGGTTAAGACTCGGGGGGCAACAATTGCAGAAGCTTGTCTTCGTTTGGAAGCCGACTGAAGGAAGTCTGGCTGAATGGTCATTATCACTTTCTTCATCGATGGCGATCCTTTGCAGAAGAGTATATCAGGGGCAGTTGGAAGAAAGTGGGATGGCTCCCCGTTGCTGGTCATAGGTTCTGGACCATCTTGTTGCTGCAAATAGGGTGAGTAAGATTAGTCAAGTGAAGGATAGAGTACTCAGAAAGGATAAAGTGCATAGATTCTGTACCTCTTCCTCGGGGATTACATATTCAGGATCAATTTGCTGCAGTCGAGGACCTAGAGCTTTCCTGAATATATGTGTTTTCCACATTCCCCACCATGTGCTAAAATCGATTGATGAAGGATTAAAGGATAGATCGGCTGGTATTGGAATGTGGAGATCATCGAACATGCTGTAGCATCTTGAACTAGTGAGGCCATCAGGCAGATCGGCTCTACTCTCCACCAAGTGGTGAATATGGAAGTGGGGAGGGACCTATCCTAGGCCAAATTTCCGAGTTGCTATGACTGGTTGGTAAGATTTATAACCTGGCTTGATAATTCTATTAGAGGTGCTAATGCCAACAGGAAGGAAGCCAGATCGGATCATTAAAGAGTATAGATGCCGAGTGCTGTCGTCATCGGCAAAGTTATCTAGTCTAAAGGCAGTTGGGTTTTCAAAGGATTCAGATTTGGTGAATGGGAAATAGAGTGGGTTATCCAGTCCCTTGTAGAAGATTCTGAACCAGTTTGCTGCATCTGCTGAATTCAGTTTACTACCAGCAAGACTAAATAAAGCTTGGTCGTAGCTAGTACATCTAATTGGTTTGCCATTCTCATCAGGAAAAGAGTTCTTGGTTAGGCCTTGGAAGTTCGGAATTTGGTGCTGAAAGTACAGTTGTGTAACTTGCTTAACCAAAAGAAACTGAGAACTGGAGGCCCTTGGTGGTTTATTCAGTTGTGCCCACAACTGAATAAACCACCAAGGGCCTCCAGTTCTCAGTTTCTTTTGGTTAAGCAAGTTAGATGTCATCAAATAGAGATATATGTAGGTTTCTCCAAGAAAAAGTTTGCCTAGGCCGATGTGATTGCCATGGTCCAGGTGGTAGGCCAAGGGAAGATAGTTCTTAGTTGGAGCTAAAGAAGGGCCACAGAAGATGAAGTGCTCTAGCTAAAGATTTAAGAAGGCTGTGTGTTCTTTTTCAGTCACTGGACCTTTTGTTTTCATGTGCTGATTCATGTAAGTGCCCCAGTTTGTGTAGTTAACTTTGGATGAAAGTTTAAAGGGGACTTCTGCCATTTTATGGGCAGCTGGATTAGGAGATCCAATGTCTAGGTCAGTGATCATGGTGACATCTAGCAGAGTGGGAGTCATGGGTCCATGACCAAAGAGGAAACAGTTCAGAGCATCAGACCAGAAATAGCCGATGGTTTTCAGAAGATTCTCATCTTTGTCAAGAGAAGATAATGATAAGCTAAGTGCATCGGCTATGTTCAAATCCTGCCACAAGGGCATATAAGCTTTTGCTACTCTGCTGTACCATGTAATCCAGCTCTCAGGAGTGTTGGGCCAGGCTCTTAAGCAGTCGGCCCAGAGGTTCAAATCGATGTTTTGGCTCACGAAAGGGATCCTATTTGCTTCACAAGAAATCAAATCTGTGGGATTTTCATAGGTTCGTGGGCCAAGACATAAAGATTTTGGATTGGAGGGATGCGGCAGAAGGATGTCTGACACCTGAAGTTCATAAATTCAGAAGTATGCATATGGTGTCATATTTCAGAGTTTAGTATTTAGAGGCTTAATAAGCTGAGGGAAACTAAAGGATTAGGCCGAATATTACCTTCAGGCCGCATATTGCCGCATCACCGGTTGCATTATCGGCTCTTGGATATTTATAGAAGCCTGATGCGTTGCCATCGGCTTTTTGGAAAGAAAATTAGACACACAGAATTGAAGGAAAGTGATTTCATTAATAAAAGGTCATTACAAGGAAAGCCGATTGTTACAAAGGAATTAATCCTTCGGCTTTGTGATCCTACCCCTACGATGCTACAGTACTACTTCTACTGCACGTAGGTACCTAGTACCTACGGCGCTTGGGGCTTCGGGCCGGCGCGTCCTCGCTATCGTCGTCGTCGTCGTCATCGTCGTCGCAGCAAAAGGCGCTGCTGCCGCCCTCGGACCCGAAGTCGCTCCAGCCGTCGCCGCTGCCGCTATTCTCTTCCTCGCTGTCCTCCTCGGAGGACCCGAGGAACCGGAAGGGCTTTCCGCCCATCGGCTCATCGTCATCGGAGGAGGAGTCGATCTCCTCTTCCGAGGAGGAGTCGACTCCCTCCGAGGAGTCTTCTTCGTCGCTCTCCAACTCCTCCTAGAACAGGAGTTGGAGGTCTTCTCCTTCAGTTTCGGGCTCGTCCTCCTCAGAGATGACCCCAAAGTCGAACTCCTCTGCATCCCAGTGCAGAGGAGCCAGCGCTTCATACGCTGCGGTTGGGTCCCACTCCGGCGTCGTCTCCCGACTCTCCGGGATGGAGTCGATGGAGGAGGTGGAAAGAGAAGAAGAAGAAGAGGGAGAAGAGGAAGAAGAAGAATCTCCGAAGGAGTTGGAGCCAGAGGAAGAAGAGATCGCCATGGCTAGCAGAGGAGTGGGGTTTTCTGCGCTATTTGGCTCTGGGAGGAAGAAGGAGTTCGTTGTGAAGAAGAGCCGATTCGGGGTGAGATTAAATAGTTAAAAAATGGAAGACGGATCGGCAGTTTTACGTTCTACGAGGAGCCAGTTGCAGAGACGTTGCATCTTCCTTGGTGGTTGCAGTATGTTTAATGAGCATTAACGGGAAGATGAAGCGACGGAGTGGTTTTGGAACTATCATTGCCAAAACCAGAGGGCATGTGTTATCGCCATAAATTAACAGGATTAATTTATGGGCCGAAAGCAAGATGGGCTTGAAGCAGGAGATTGAAGAAGGCTTGTAAATCGGCTCCTGCGTGAGCATTTGGGCCACATGGGCCATGTATCTTAGATTTAGATAAAAATTAGAGTCCGATCGGGACAAGATTAGTTTAGATTGTTTCCCAAGTCTCCGGACTATAAATATGTACCCTATATTATTCATAAAAAAGAAGAATGTCATCACGTCTCGCAAACAACAATCTCGGCGCATCGCCACCCCTAACCTTAGGGTTTCATCCAAGTAAGCCCCATGTTGCCCTGATCGCTTCTTGCGATTAGGGCAGCGTTGTTCTTGCTTTTACCTTGGTATTACTCGTACTGAAGAGTTTTTTATGGCGAGTAATGCTAGTTATCCTGATGTTCGTAGCATGGCTTTTAGTAGACCTGTCGTGCTTTGTTGCTTTTTGTCTACGAATATCATGTTGTCTTTACGTGATCATGTCATCATCTTATACTAGCTCTTGTTGCATAGAGTTAGCTGCGTAAAGGCAACACCCTGCTTCTTTTATGTCTGGTAGATCTAATCTGTTACGGTTTGCTCTTATTCTTAAGAGTTGGCGTAATATCTGCTAGGTTAGGCCTTGCAAACGGGTTGGACGATCCGGTGGCGTGTTAGATGCTCTGCTTTAGTCTTAATAGGGAATTGATCCGGGAATCGGCTCTTGCTAGTTCTTAGGCCTCTGTTTTGGTTATGGTTTAGTTATCTGTTACGTTTATTAGGCCCAATCACGTGTAGGATGTTCCGATCTAGCAGTGAAGCCTTTACCGTCATGGATTAGATCAATTAGATTTAATTGAAGCAGCTTCACAGTTATTCGCTTTAATCATCAATATCCGGATGCAAACAGATCCCATCTGACACTGGGACTCGATCGGCTCTTTAAAGCCGATGCAAGAGTCGTCCCGGGGAGCCGACCACGGCTCGGACTTATGTTTCCACGTGTTTGTGTATGCAGGCAAATCATTGCAAGCACGTTCGCACCTTCCTGATCGGGTATAGGTTAGGTGGCACACCCTGCGTCTTCACAAGCCGCGGCGTGTGCTGGAATTATGGGCCGTCGACGAGGGAGCAGTGCCTTACAGCGCCCCGGCAACTGCCCGGCTCTTCGTGTTGCCTGTCGCTGCTCGCCGGTGGGTTTCGACCGACAACAGCTGCGCTCCACCATGTCCTAGATGTCACTCTCTTGCAGAGAGCACTTTTGCCAGGACGACGATGGCGGCGGGGCCTCTCCGGAGCTCCCCGAGGTTGAAGACGCCGACGCGGCGGGCGGGGCAGCCATGGCGATGGTAGCGAAGCTCAGGCGAGGGGAGGAAATTGCGAGGAAGATGAAAGCCGAGAGCTCTGGAGACTCGACGAGTTAGCTAAGATGGCGGAAAGCTCTGGAGTGCTCGGGAACAGGGTGGCCGCTCCGTGCCACCTCCCATGTTTAAATATCGGACGCCTCACAACGGGCGGATCTAAAATCAACGGCCGGATCAGATCGGGCCGGCAATCTCTCGGCGGATGAAGCGGGATAAACTATAACTTTCTTTTTACCGTTGCCTCTGCCAACCCCGCTCCTCTGTCAGGCGCGACAGATCTGCGCGGAGAAGTAACGGTTCGATTATCACCATAATGCGAATATGCTCCGAATATTCCTAGAAACCACCCGGCGCGTCTCCATGACTCCGCCAACGACCCTGCTCGGGGGCTGGGCACCACCTACGACCCGGCGTGTCTCCATGACCCAGCCAGGTACTCAGGGCCCGGACGCCATGACTACTCGGTGCGTCTCTATGACTTCACCAGCGACCCTGCTCGGGGGTTGGGCGCCACCTACGACCTGGCGTGTCTCCGTGACCCAGCCAGGGCCTCAGGCCCGGACGCCGTGACTACCCGGCGCGTCTCCGTGACTCTGCCAGTGACCCTGCTCTAGGGCTGACCGCCACCTACGACCCGGCGTGTCTCCGTGACCCAGCCAGGGCCTCAGGGCTCGGACGCCGTGACTACCCGGCGCGTCTTCGTGACTCCGCCAGCGACCCTGCTCGGGGGCTGGGTGCCACCTACGACCCGGAGTGTCTTCGTGACCCAGTCAGGGCCTCAGGGCCCAGACGCCGTGACTACCCGGCGCGTCTCTGTGACTCCGCCAGTGACCATGCTCGGGGGCTGGGCACCACCTAGGACCCAACGTGTCTCCATGACCCAGCCAGGGCCTCATGGTCTGGACGCCGTGACTACCCGATGCATCTTCGTGACTCCGCCAGCGACCCTGCTTGGGGGCTAGGCGCCACCTACGATCCGGTGTGTCTCCGTGACCCAGCCAGGGCCTCAGGGCCATGACGCCGTGACTACCCGGCGCGTCTCCGTCACTCTGCCAGTGACCCTGCTCGGGGGCTGGGCGCTACCTACGACCCGGCGTGTCTCCGCGACCCAGCCAGGGCCTCAGGGCCCGGACACTGTGGTTACCCGACGTGTCTCCATGATCCAGCCAGGGCCTCAGGGACCGGACGCCGTGACTACCCGGTGCGTCTCCGTGACTCTGCCAGCGACCCTACTCGAGGGCTGGGCACCACCTTGTTGGTATTTTGTAACGTCACGAATAAACCGCAAGCGCACGAATACCGCTATAGCTTTCACCCAAGAGTATTCCATAGTATCGTATCCACTAGGGAACGTGAGTACACTACCTACGGGTTTAGGCTATCCAAGGACACACACACTAGCGTAGGAGGATAGGAAAGAGAAGACTTTCTAAGATCTAGAATCTATGTTTAGAAGAAGAGATCACGTCGCTTATACAAGCCGATAGTTCCAATATGATGCTCTATCCAATATCCGAACGTGGAGGATTACTAAAAGGCTCGAATAGGGCTGTCACCACCTGCCGGCTACCTCTACAAACCGTGGGACTATTAGACAACTAAGTGGTATAGTCCAGCCTAGACACCACGTCTACGCCTTTCCCTACTAACTCTAGAGGGGATCAGGGTTATCCTTTTCTATCCGGAGACCAACTCTAGAGTCAAATGCTACTCGCTAGCATACACATCAACTAATATAAGGCAGAGATGATAACTTACGATCTAGACTCTAATTCTAAATAAAAAAAGAAAGTCTTGAACACTTAAATCCGAATAAGCATCCATCGAGGTACAAGCGGAGAAGAGCGCCGACAAGCCCGGCACATCCCCCGACTATCTCCCTCACTCTCGTAGAGGTACAATTTGGAGAAGAGCGCCGTTACCGGCGCCCCTCCTGAGTACCTCTACTCCTAAACTCCTACTAAACACAAGCTAGAGAGGCTCTACACTTGGAGGTGAGTGATGTGTTGTGTGTTTTTCATTCTCACCCCCTCCCCTTGTATTTATAGGAGGGAGCCACCAGCCTCTTGCCTGGAGATTGAGCCAAACAGCCATTGGGGACCAACCACACCTCGCCACGTGTCATCTGAGAGGCGGTGGGGCCCGTGGGCTGCCACCACCAGGTCGGGCGACCTGGTTGGTCGGCCGGCCTTGGGCTGGCCCAGTTTGCCCCGGTCTTTGGTCAGAAGACTGCTAGGTGGGCCCCCATGCCATGTATTTGGGTAAGGGCCTATCTTGAGTCAGTTTTGGTGCTCTGGTGGGCCCGTGGATCCTCATGAATGCGTCTGATTTGTCGAGAAGGTGTTGCCTCGGATCGATGATGTGTCTCCTTGCGTATGGGCTGTGTCTCTCTCTCATGTGCAGCTGCCAAGTGGGCCCTTTTGGCCTTTGGCCTTGCTTGTGCTTGGCCCAGGAATTTATGCATTGGATAATATGCTTGTCACATGCAATTTAAGCCCAAATTCACCGGCACACATTCTCAGACCAGCATCTGTGGAATTCATCAAATAAACATCCTATGCTAACATTTATTCCTTCTGATGCTCGACTTTTGTACGGTAGTTGATGGTCAAAATGGGTTGTTAGTGACCGTCAACAAGATCCCCCCACACTTAGTTCTTTGCTCGTCCTCGAGTAAAGGCAAGAACTAAGGCGGACCCGACTTCCTATGATATGACACCTGCATACAAATTATTCTAAGCCTTACCTTTGCCTGTGAATTTTGATGTGTCTACCATAAATTGTTTGAGAAGTTGGAGAGCGGAACGGTATTGACTTCAGTCTCCTCCACTTTCCTACTATATGAATGGGGTTTTGGAAATATTTTTGCAAAGACCAACCATAGCTTTACTTCTCCATAGGATCTCTCATGTCTCTCACTGTGTATATATCCTCACCAAGGTATTGCTTGTTTTCATCCTACTTCTAAAGATGGCTTGTGTGGGGCTCATGGTAGGGAAATGGAAGCATGCACTTGTGTCACATATATCCCAAAATCAAACAAAGGATCCATGGAGATGACAAATCAAACAAGCTGATCAAGACTGTGCACATATGTGGAAGGTGAATGATGGAATGAAATACTCCTTTTATGAATCTCTCTCTCCTTTATTTGGGCAACATTAGGTCATGGCTATATATATTTTTTCTCTTTTTTTCTTGGACATTGATGTGTCCATTTTTTTTTGGGTCATGCTTCTTGGGCATGCCATCTTCTCTCTTTTTTTCTTTTTTTTGATAGCCCATGCCTCATTTAAAAGATACTAGAGAGAGAGATCATTAAACATGGAGTTTTATTTTGTGGATGGATGGAATGGCATAGCTGACTTCCAGTGTAGAAGTTCAGCTAGTGGAGTGCATGTGATATTGATCAAACATGTATAAAAGACATCTCACTAGGGTCACAAAGTTTGATAAAGCTCAATGCAACAACAAGGCATATATGTGTAAAGTTTTGTATCATGAAGGTCAACATATGGCTTTGGTAGGACAAACACGTGGAGTTGTAAAGCTATGGAGGTTTTTCTTTTTGATAAAAATTTCCCAGACACATAAGCAGATAAAGCAAGAATTCTGCCATCAAACCGTATCTCACTGGTCAACAACTTAACAATTATGGGTTCCCTAAGATATGATTCACAAGCTCAGGTTTAGCAAAGAATAAAAGGTATGCAAGCCAACCATTGAGAAGCACAGAACCAGAGGATACTCCTTGAGTTTAATTTTCATGATTGATCAAGATTTCATTTAAACTCATACGTTAGGGAGAGTATGAGGGATAGAGTGCGCAAACCGTCGCGATGAAGAATGAATGGTAGTAGGACCAGTTGGCCAAACCTTGCTAGCACCAGTTCGTCTTAGCCTTTTGCGTGCTGGTTCGTTCGGTGTTGTGCACATGTTGTGGGAGATCTCGAGTGTATATGCTTGAAAGTTCCGAGAGATCTCCCCCACACTTGTTCTTGTACCTGGTGCTTATTCAAAAACAAAAAGGTGGAAACAAACTAATAGCTCTACCAGTTTTAAGAACCAGGGAGCTTCCTAAAATTTATTGAAACTAAAATTTAATCACACCAAGATACTTACTCAAGCAAAGCTGAACTAAGATTGCATCAACATGAGTATGTTATGCAACATTAATCCAAAACCTTGGCTTACCTTTCCATTTGAATTCAGCTCACTGACTCACCCAATTGGATTTGGAGATTTCTGCAGGGGTTAGTCCATATATGCAACCAATATCTATACAAGTATTAACTCTAGAACATCAATCAAACTTGACACCATGCCAGCTTGACCGAAGGAGACATTTTAACCCAAACACCATGCTTGATTTAAAACGCCTATGAATGTGTTTCGCGACACACATTCAAACTAGAGCGTACAAGAACAGATAAAGGAAGCAAGGAAGCATGATTGAGCTTTATTCAAAGAGAGATAGGCATGAGTACGAACCTGGTGATCCTCGGGCGACCTCCCGATAGGGCTTTGTTTAATGTCAAAAGCAGGACATTGAGAGTACTTACCATGGCATTTTTGTTGATGGAGTCAATATTGTCACCATGGCAACTCCTCTCATTTTTTTATTTATTTTTATTTTTTTTCTTTTATTGAGCAAGAAGCGAGGACGTACACCAATTCCAAGACAAGATATGAATTGAGAAAAGAACTTACTTTGGGGTACTCACATATCTCTCCCACACTTGGAGTTTGCAAAACTTCAAGTGTATGGAGTTCAAGTCTCCTTCTGTAGTTGTTCCTTCACCAAGGCATATAGAGGTGTTGTAGTCGGTGTAGCTCTCATGTCCGTAGGTGTTGCTTGTCCATCATTCTTCTTGATCTTCCCCTAGAAAGGTTAGCGACCAGAAATACCCGAAGGAAAACTATATCCTAGAACATGCTCTTGCTTTTTATTGAAAGGGAAATAAATAAGTAAATAGATAGATAATAGTCCATGCTATCTCCCAGCAGTACTTTGTTTTTGGTCATAAGCTTGACCATGATAACTCTTGTAGCCATCATTGGTGATGGGTCATTGTTTCACCAACAATTGTTGCAGGTAGCTACAAGGTTAGTGTCACGGTGCACGCACGAAATCTGCAATGTTTACGATAAACATATACATCTACAACCAACCTTCTGAAGATTTTGCAAAAGAGGACCTTAAGTTGGTTGTAGTCCTCGTGTGTGCATGGTGCACTAAGCATGCCTGACTCTGGAGTTGCATTGAATGAGCATGGTTTACGTGGTATGTCAAAAGAGAAACTCCCATGCTCATTTGTGGAACCCTTTTCATTGGACTCCAGAGTCGGCACCTCACAAACTTTCATGGCCCATTGATTCTCCATCTCAAGAGATTCATCATGAAAGATCATAGTTGTATTTCGATCAAGGTCGAGAACAACAGATTCTGGGCCATCGGGAAGAGGCTCAAACTCGGTTAAGGATGATGATGATCGTTCATCTTCATGAGAGCGAAGGCTATCTTCCGAGTCGTATTCTTCAGAGGATTCTAGAACTCCCAAGAGAACAGGCTCGGATGATATGAACAGAGATGTATGCATCATCTCCTCGAGTGAGTTTTGCTTGGGAAGGAGCTTTGCTAGAAGATTTTCTAAGCAAGGAGTAGCAGTGGCAAAAGCAGTTTCCCTAAGCAGTCCAGCTAGGCTCCCATGATGAGATGTGAGTGAAATTTCAAGTGGGTAGCCTATGAGAAGATCAAAATCGAGGACATCGAAGATATGAAAGTCTAGGTGCACTTCGATTTTGTCTAAGGTTAGCAGCACAGCACTTGTGACCCCCCGACATTCAATAATGTGTCCAAAGGGATAACATTTGAGTAGCTTGTCAGATGGTCTTAGCGTAACATCGCCCAACAAAGTATACGCTAAGTGCCATGGCATGATGTTAACCTCCATGATGGGGTTAACATGGGCTTCTATGGTAATTCCTCCTATAGAGCATGGAAGGATCGTAGAGGGTATACTCGTCCAAACATCTTTGGAAAAGCACCTCGCTCCATCTGACTGTTCCACCTCTACGACCTCCTCGAGAAATTATTTGTGCAGAGGATCGGGAGAAGAAGGAGGTACCGTAGGACTAAGGGAAGGTTCTGTCAGGAGATTGAGTAATTGATCGATACCGATAGAAGAGAGTTCCTCCCTTAATTGGGCGTCGTGGAGATTTGAGGTATTTTGGATGTTTCGTGAAGGATCATCCTCGAATCGGGAAGAGAATTCCGAAAGTTGAATTTCTTCTTCCCTCGGTATTCGTGGTTCGGGAGAGGGCTCAACAGACGAATATTGGGATGTGAAAGGTGGAAGCTCAGATTCGATTGTTGAGTGACTCTCATGGCTCGACGCGGATTCCTTCCGGCGGGGTTCTCCTCGGTCGGTGGGAAAGGAAGAGTTTCCTAAGAAATTATCTAAGATTGCTCTCCCTTCTGCTGGAGTTAGGTGTGCAAACGAACCTCCGGTGGCGAAGTCGAGTTTAAGGGCAGACTCCATGTCTAAACCCGAGCAAAAGATGTTGAATGATACATCATCGGGTATAGATAAGTCTGGGCTAGATGCCAAAAGGCATAAAAATCTAGTCCAAGCTGCACCTATAGACTCCTTCTCTAATTGCTCGAAGTCGAGGATGTCAATCGGTAGGGAGTTTATGCGTTTAATGAAAGAGAACGAGTGACAAAAGTCAGCTCGAAACTCTTCCCAATCACCGTTCATACTTCCTATCATGAGGGTGTACCATTGTTTCGCGCTCCTAATGAGAGAGAAAGGAAACAATTTCCACCGCAATATTTCATTTGTCATGCCTGGGATTACCAAGCTCGAACACAGTTTCTCGAATTCTCGCAAATGGTCAAGGGGATCATCATTGATCGCTCCAGAGAAGGGTCGTTTCCGAACCATGGCTATAAAGCCTGGGTCAAGTTCATAGCTAGATGAGGAAGATGGTAATGGCTCATAGAACTCGCCCATTGGGGTAGAGAGCTGTGGAAAGGATAGCTGCTCCATGGGTAGCGGGGGTAAAGGTAGAAGGAAAGAAAAGGAAAAAGATACAAGGATGACTGAGTCCGAAGATAATGTAGCTGCCGTTACCCGACAACGGCGCCAGAAAGCTTGTTGGTATTTTGTAACGTCACGAATAAATTCGCAAGCGCACGGATACCGCTGTAGCTTTCACCCAAGAGTATTCCAGGGTATCGTATCCACTAGGGAACATGATTACACTACCTACGGGTTCAGGCTATCCAAGGACACACTCACTGGTGTAGGAGGATAGGAAAGAGAGGACTTTCTAAGATCTATAATCTATATTTAGAAGAAGAGATCACGCCGCCGTTATACTTCGAGCTAAAGGTATCGACCGGCTTATACAAGCCGATAGTTCAAATATGATGCTCTATCCAATATCCGAACGTGGAGGATTACTAAAAGGCTCGAACAGGGCTGTCACCACCTGCCGGCTACCTCTACAAACCGTGGGACTATCAGATAACTGAGTGGTATAGTCCAGCCTAGACACCATGTCTACGCCTATCCCTACTAACTCTAGAGGCGATTAGGGTTATCCTTTTCTATCTGGAGCCCAACTCTAGAGTCAAATGCTACTCGCTAGCATAGGCATCAACTAATATAAGGCAGAGATGATAACTTACGATCTAGACTCTAATTCTAAATAAACAAAGAAAATCTCGAACACTTACAGCCGAATAAGCATCCGTCGAGGTACAAGCGGAGAAGAGCGCCGACAAGCCCGGCACATCCCCCGACTATCTCCCTCACTCTCGTAGAGGTACAATTTGGAGAAGAGCGCCATTACCGGCGCCCCTCCTGAGTACCTCTACTCCTAAACTCCTACTAAACACAAGCTAGAGAGGCTCTACACTTGGAGGTGAGTGATGTGTTGTGTGTTGTTCGTTCTCACCCCCTCCCCTTGTATTTATAGGAGCGAGCCACCAGCCTCTTGCCCGGAGATTGAGCCAAACCGCCATTGGGGACCAACCACACCTCGCCACGTGTCATCTGAGAGGCAGTGGGGCCTGTGGGCTGCCACCACCAGTCGGGCGACCTGGTTGGTCGGCCGGCCTTGGGTTGACCCAGTTTGCCCCGGTCTTTGGTCAGAAGACTGCTAGGTGGGCCCCCATGCCATGTATATGGGTAAGGGCCTGTCTTGAGTCGGTTTTGGTGCTCTGGTGGGACCGTGGATCCTCGTGAACGCGTCTGATTTGTCGAGAAGGTGTTGCCTCGGATCGATGATGTGTCTCCTTGCATATGGGCTGTGTCTCTCTCTCATGTGCAGCTGCCAAGTGGGCCCTTTTGGCCTTTGGCCTTGCTTATGCTTGGCCTAGGAATTTATGTATTGGATAATATGCTTGTCACAAGCAATTTAAGCCCAAATTCACTTGCACACATTCTCAGACCAGCATCTGTGGAATTCGTCAAATAAACATCCTATGCTAACATTTATTCCTTCTGATGCTCGACTTTTGTACGATAGTTGACGGTCAAAATGGGTCGTTAGTGACCATCATCACACCAACGACCCGGCGTGTCTCTGTGACCCAGCCAGGGCCTCAGGGCCCGGACGCCGTGACTACTCAGTGAGTCTCCGTGGCTCAGCTAGGGCCTCAGGGCCCAGATGTTGTAACTACTCAAAAAGTCTTAGCGACTTAACCCAGGGTTGACCGAGTCAGGTTCGATCACTACGGCTATCTCAAGGTGGCTAAGGGCTGATGCCTTAGGGGATCGGTGCAATAGAGTTAAAGATCAGTTCTTTGACCCTCGAAATGCTTCTCCGAAACCTTCTTAGGCTCGGGGGCTACACCCAACGGGTGCGCACAGGGGCGCATCCCGTTCAGGATCTACAAACCACTACGGACAGTTATCATGAGCACCGAAGGACTTCGTTCTGTACGGCAAATTCGACTCAGCCCTCCGGCACTCAGGGGCTTGACGGAGGTAGATCTATGTACCTCCCTGCCGAGTGGGGTCCCCGAATCTGGGGAACTACCCTGCTCGATGACTCGGCTACGACTACTCGGTACAGGACTCGGTTGTGCGAGGAAAGAATCACCGATGGATTAGGTTGAGAGGCTCTAGCTAGAAGCCTGGATATCCAGGGATCTTAACTGACCTCCATCCTTGTAAAACAACCCGAGCATATCATTCCTTGTACCCCCTACGGCTCCTAGTCTATATAAAGGAGGCGTAGGCCGACCCATAGAGAGACTTCTTTTTCCGCAGCATTCCACAAACCCTAATACAACTCCGAACACAGGACGTAGGGTATTACGCTCATTGCGGCGCGAACCTGTCTAAGTCCCTGTGTCTTCGTGTTACCATGGAGCTCTTGGTCCTGAGATCCCCATCCTGAAACTCTACCGCCGGGTACACCCCTGGTGGACTGGCCGGAATAGCAATCCGACACCTTGCCAAGGAAGCTTCCCGAGGACTCTGTTTGGAAAGCCTATTCGAATTCTGTGATGATTTCGAATCTGACCATTGAGGGAACTGGGCTATAAAAAGTCGTCAAGCATCTCTCGAAATGGCCACGTCTCGCGCGAGTCATTTCCAGAACCTTCTCCCATCTTCTGCCGCTCCTCTTTCTCGGCCTCTGCTTCCGCCGCCACCGCCGCCCACATCTGCAATGCACACCGCCATGCGCGTCATGGCCAGCAGCTCTCCCGAGCCCGCCTCCTCTTCGTCCGCGAAGTCTGGTGAGGTGCCGCCGCGGTCGGACTCCTAGGTGAGGAGCACCTTGCAGGAGGCGGACATTCAAGACCTGGTGGAGCGGGAGCTTCTGTCGGAGAAGGAGATCTTTGGACAGAAGTGCTGCTACGGAGAGTTCCCGTCGGAGGACCGGACCGAGATGGTGGTCTTCCGGTCCTTCTACGAGAAGGGCTTCGCGTTGCCCGCCGGCGCTCTTCCGAGGACTCCTTCACTTCTACGGGCCTATGGTAACACATCTCAAGCAGAACTCCATCGCACAGATCGCGGTTTTCATCCATCTGTGTGGGAACTTCTTGGGGATCATCCCCCCCACTTCAATCTTTGGCGGGTGCTGTACCGCCTCAAGGGGCATCCGTCCAACGATCGCTACAACGTGGTGGGCGGAGCCACCTTCTCGCTGCGCCAGAGGAGGCCGTATTCGGACTTCACCCTGAGCGACAACAACAAAGGGTGGACAAAGGAGTGGTTCGTCGTGTCGAACCCCTCCCCCAGCCTCCCGGCGCGGACCGATCGCGCGTCGGTGTACACAGCGTGCTGGGAGGATCCACCGTCCAAGGAGGAGATGGTCCAGGTAAACCGTCTCCTTGAAGAGATCGCCAGCCTATCGGCCCTGAAGCTGACAGGGGCTGTGGTGGCCCTGTCCTACTGCAAGCGGCTGGTTCAGCTGATTCAATACAGGGTGCATCCCGACTACGAGTACTGGGGTTGCGTGGAGCCAACCCGGGGTCAAAACCGCATGGTCCCTCGGGAGGAAGCGTACAACCGGGTCGCTTGCATGATGCAGGGCATGATCCGAGACAAGGGATGCCCAAAGGCACATTGCTTGAAGCGCCCGACGAGCACCGTGAGTATCTTTTAGTCTTTCCGAGTTGTTTTCCTGTTTTCTGAGTCGTTTTCCTCTGTTTTGGCTTTCCTTTGGTTTCCTAACGCACCCATTGGGTTGTGGGCAACTTGGAAACTTCGCAGACCAAGGTGCTGGAGTATAGGTCCCCCGCTCCATTGCCAGAGGGGGACCCTGAGAAGGATGCCAGGCCGCCCGCCGAGCTGAGCAAGCCGGAGGATGGCGATTTGGATTTTTCTTCCAACTCCAACGTGGGGAGTGAGTCGGATGTGAAGATTACCGGCGCATTGAGCCTGCCGCCTGCTGGCAGGCTCGTGAAGAAGAAGCGGTGTGCTGTCCGTAAGATCCCGATCTCTAGGATCGGGGCGGGCGTGACGCCGGGCAAGATCACCCGCGGCACGACACCGTGGTCCGGGAGCAAAGACCGGGAGGCGACGTCCGCTGAAAAGGCTGCCTCCCTAGCTGGAAATAGTGAGGCAGCCAAGGGCTGTCTCAGCTTCAGGGGGAGGAGACCCCTCTACGTGCGGGTCGGTCCCTGCAGACGGCCATTGTAACACCCGGTTTATAAAAGAACATAAACCGAGCAATCATATACGTGCCAGGATCAAGTCACACGTATATACAACAGAATGAATAGTATATCATAGCACATATCACGAATAAGACATAATAAATCGAAATACGAATGTTATTTATTACATTAATGACAAAATGTCTGATACAGCGGAAGCGAAGTACAAAATACGATAAAAGCTCTCCGAAGCTGAAGCAGGGCGCCACAGGGACGTCGACTGGGAGACGAACACCTAGAAGTCCTCGTAGTCCTGGTAGCGCTGGACGAACTCCCTCGCGTCGGCAGGAACTGAGCAGCAGTAGCGTAGCCAAGAGGAAAAAGTAGAGAAGAGGCAAGGGTGAGTACACAACTTGTACTCAACAAGTATAACACAAACTATGAGGCACTAAGGTTGGCTGACTCAACTGCATTAGCTTTTAAGTCTTGGCAAAATTTTATTAAAACTATTTACTACGAGTTGATGAATTACCATTAACCCAGTTACATAGTTATTAATCAAGTTTAATCATGTAACTGCTGAGAAACCAAACCAAAACCACCAAGGTAACCCCGAGAAGCACCTCCCTCGTCGGAAGGAGATAACTCCACTAATCAAAAGGAGGATCTGGGCCGCTCATAACCGTGAGCACGGCTAGTATACCAGTTTTACACTCTGCAGAGGTTGCACATCTTTACCCACAAGTCGTGAGCTAGGCCAGTTGTTCATCACACTTCCTTAGGTGAGATGACTAGCGACTCACTACGAGGCCGTTACAAAGGACACGTTGGTAAGGTGTAACCGCTAAGGAATCAGGCTCCACAACGATGGTAACCACCTCGAGGGGGTACAAGACACACAGACCAGCCTCGTAGCCTGGCCACCATTGAAGCTCACCACCCCCCATGCCCCGTCGGTAAGTTACTCCCGAACCAAAATGGCCTAATTAGTAAGCCAAGACCGTCCCATTCCAGTCTTGTGGTAGCGCTATTGTCCCAGGTTGTCGCTCTATGAACCGGTCCTTATGGAGAGTGGCCAACCAAGCACTAAGCACCGTGCTGGCCCCCTAAACCATGTTTCTAACAAAAACCAATTTTAACGAGACGTGAGCTACTCAAGCCACACAGAGGGCCACTCTCAGAATTAAGTTCAAGTAAACCATTAATCAATTTAATTAAAAAGGACCAGAGTATGTTATAGCGCAGCAACCTAGCACAACTAACCAAAATGCAACCCAAAGGATATATATAAAGGATATAAAGTGGCTAGGAAATCCTTATAGGCATACAGTATTAAAATGCAGTATGAAAATGTAATTAAAAGTGATGGGTTGTTCATGTTATACTTGCCTTCCTCGTACTGCTCTGGCTGCTACTCAAACTGCTCGGAAGACGGCTGCTCCTGGTACTGGTACTGGGGCTCCTCAGAAGGATCAACGTCTACTCACGAACACATGGCCAAAACAATGCACGATAATAAGCGTACAAGCAAACATTAACAAAAACTAAGAAAGAGTACATCAATACATAAAAACAGCACACTAAACTAGTCTAAAACTATTCTACGCGTTACAACGATCGCGGGGATATAAAGAACGCTAAAAACGGAGCTAAAACGCATTTTCTAGGCTAAAAACAAGTTCTAGGGGCTTATTTGTAAGAAAAACAGGGTTCCAGGGACTCTTCTGCAAAAACCGAGGGCTAAAACGTAAAAACTGGAAAGTTTTAGGGTCTGACGTGCAAAAAGGCCTAGCCAGGACAGCGGGTTCTATTTTAAAGAAACTCGGGGGTCTATGTGTTAAAAACTGGGCCTGGGTGTAAATAGTTTTACACTACTATGGACGGCGGGTTGATTACCAAAAAAGGCAGGGGCTCTTTAACAAAAACGCCAGGTGAACTGGTATCTTTGGATCCAGGCCGTTGGATTTAGATCTGGCGGTTCAGATCTGAACAACTGGGGTTCTAATCGCGGCCGTCGATCCGAGATCGGGCGGCCAGGGTGGTTCGGGCGCGTGGGGGCGGCGCGGCTCGCCGGGAACGCAAGCCCCGCGGCGGCGCTTCACCGGAGGAAACCAAATCGGCGTCCCCGTGGCCGATTCAGGCTGCGGATTGGCTCTGGAGCCTGTCCGTGACATGCGTAATCCACTGGAAGTGGATTCGCGGGGCTGCAGGGTGCGTAGCGTGGTGCTCGGCGATGAGGGCGACTCGGGGCGGTGAGCCTCGCCGGCGCGCGGTGCCTGGGCACCTAAGGCGCGCCAGGGCCTACTACAACTAGTGCAAAGAGGACAGGAAGGGCTCGGGTGCTTACCAAGGGCTTGGGTCGGGTTGGAACACGGCGCAGAGTCGTTGGCGTGGAGCTCCTGCGGCGGCGCTGGGACGGAGTTCGGGGCCTGGCCGATGGAGGGCTGCTCTGGGCGTCCAGGCTCCACGGATCGAGTCCTGGGGGTGCTGCGAAGCAGGATCGAGGGTCAGGGCGGTCCGGTGCTCTACGACGGTGAGCAATTGCTCAAGAACCGTGTACCTGCGGTGGCGATTCCAGAGGCGAAATCACGGCGTGGTTGTGGCGGAGGCCGAGGGCAGCGGTCTCGGGGTCGTTCTTGGTGCTCGGGCAGAGCTCCGGCAGTGGCTCGCGGTGGCTGAGGTGAAGCGGGGCGGCGAGACCACGGCGGCGTGGAACCTCTGCACGGTGGAGCTAGGCAGGGGTAGAGGGACTCGGGCGGCGGCTGCGGCGTGGCGTCGTGGTTCACAGGGGGGTTCACGGGCCACTTAAGGAGGGGTCCGGGGTTCTTGGGCGGCCGTGCCAGGCGCTGGTGTGGCGCGGGGATCGCGGGCGTGATTGCTCGCGAGGAAATCGGATCGCGGAACGGCTTCGGCGTGATCCGGCTCCGGGCGAAGCTTCTAGAGGGAAAAAGGGTGCGGTGTGGCTGGCCGGTGGGTCTCGGGCGCGCGCACGGTGAGGAGCGGGGCCACGGGACAGCGGGGTCGCGGCGCTGCGGAACGGAGGCGCGGGCGTCACGACGGGGAAGAAGGTGCTGCCAGGTGGGGCCAGGCCGTCAGCGGGGGAGGAGAGGGGCGACGCGCGGCTGAGAGCGGGCAGGGTGCGCTGGCAGGTGGGGCCGGAGCGGGCGTTGCGCGGGAGCAGGCCGGTGTGGGCGGACCGAGTGCGGGAGGGAGTGGGCCTAGGATCTTGCTGGGCCGAGCGGGGGAGTGGCGAAACGGGCCGGGCGCAAGTCGCTGGGCTTTGCGGGATGGGCCGCTGCGGCGTTTGGGCCAAGCTGGGTCGGGTTGCTTTGGGTATTGCTGGGCTGACAGGGTTTGGGTTTGGGCCTTTTCCACTCCTTTCTAATTTCTATTTCTACTTCAAACAAAGTTTGAATTCAAATCAAAATTTGAATTCAAACCACACTCAAAACAATTAAAACTATGCATCAGCATGAATGCAACACAAATTTTTAAACTTAAACAAATTTTTAATTACTTGTGAAACAAAATTAAATTAAATGCCATACTAAACACAATAAACCTTAGAAATTTAAATAAAGCCAATTAAATTTATTAATAAATGCTGGAATTTAAATTAGGGTGTTACAGACCCTACCCCCTTAAAGAAATCTCGTCCCCGAGATTTAGCTGGGCTGGCTAGCAAAGAGATCTGGATATGTCTTCATCAACTCATCTTCTCGCTCCCAAGTAGCTTCAGCTTCACTGTGGTGACTCCACTGAACTCTGCACATCTTGATGCGCTTGTTCCGAGTAACCCTTTCAGATGTCTCCAGAATCTTCACCGGATGCTCAGTATAAGTCAGATCTTCCTGCACATCGACTCCATCCAAGGGTGCCTGCTCCTCGGGTACTCGCAAACACCTCTTCAGCTGAGATATATGGAAGACATCATGAACTCCTGAGAGGCTGAGAGGTAACTCCAGGCGATAAGCAACTTCGCCTTTCCGCTCTAGCACCTTGAATGGCCCCACATAACGAGGTGCTAACTTCCCTTTGACATTAAATCTGCGGATTCCTCTCATCGGAGACACCTTCAGGTACACATAATCACCGACACTGAAAGTCAGGTCTCTCCGCTTGCCATCAGCATAGCTCTTCTGTCTGCTCTGTGCAATCCTCAGATTTTCTCGCACAGCCTGAACCATCTGCTCTGCATCATCTATGATCTCAGGGCCAAAGAGCTGCTTCTCACCAATCTGATCCCAATAGAGAGGAGTCCTGCATTTTCTGCCATACAATGCCTCAAAGGGAGACTTCTTCAGACTGGCCTAATAGCTGTTGTTATATGAGAACTCAG
The DNA here is from genome assembly GCF_016808335.1 of Panicum virgatum. Lineage (NCBI taxonomy): Eukaryota > Viridiplantae > Streptophyta > Magnoliopsida > Poales > Poaceae > Panicum > Panicum virgatum. The sequence goes on along the minus strand of NC_053148.1, from coordinate 33,510,507 downwards.
CATATGACAGGCACTTATCCCAACTAGTACCATACTGAATAGCACAAGCTCTCAGCATATCCTCCAACACTTGGTTGGTCCTCTCTGTCTGCCCATCTGTCTAAGGGTGATAAGCCGTACTGAAACGCAGCTTCGTATCCAACGAATCATGGAGCTGCTCCCAGAACCGAGAAGTAAACTGGGACCCTCTGTCAGATATGATCTTCTTGGGTACACCATGCAAGCAGACAATCCGAGAGATGTACAACTCTGCAAGTCTAGCACCGGAGTAAGTAGTGTTCACTGGAATGAAGTGAGCAACCTTCGTCAATTGATCCACTACTACCCAAATGGAGTTGTACCCTTTCTGAGTACGAGGTAACCCAACAATGAAGTCCATAGTGATCTCCTCCCATTTCCACTCTGGAATCTTCAAATGCTGCAACAGACCTGCTGGCCTCTGATGCTCAGCCTTGACACGCTGACAGGTGTCACAAATAGCCACATACTCTGCCACTGAACGCTTCATACCATACCACCAGAAACGTTCCTTCATATCATAATACATCTTCGTGCTGCCCGGATGAATAGAGTAAGCTGTATCATGGGCCTCACTCAGAATCAACTTCCGGAGATCCTTCACATCTGGCACACAGATCCGGTTCTTGTACCACAAAGTACCCTGATCATCCTCTCTGAAATGAGGAGCCTTGCCCTTCTTGAGCAACTCACGAATCTCCTGTAGCTTCTCATCATCTTTCTGATGCTGCCTGATCTCTGCCTCTAGAGTCGATACTGCCTCAAATGCTGCACTGGAAGTATGATGCAAGAAGCCCAGACTCAACTGCTCGAACTCCTCGCATAACTCTGGAGGCATCTGGAAAGCCACGGCCATGTTGACATAACTTCTTCTGCTCAAAGCATCTGCTACAACATTGGCCTTGCCCGGATGATAGTGAATCTCCAGGTCATAGTCCTTGACTAACTCGAGCCATCTTCTCTGCCGCATGTTCAGCTCATTCTGCGTGAAAATGTACTTGAGGCTCTTGTGATCAGTGTAGATATCACAACGCTGCCCATACAAGTAGTGCCTCCAAATCTTCAGAGCATGCACAACTGCGGCTAACTCAAGATCATGAGTGGGATAGTTCAGCTCATGCCGACGTAACTGCCGTGAAGCATAAGCAATCACTCTGCCCTCCTGCATCAGAACACACCCAAGACCATCCTTCAAAGCATCACAATACACCGTGAACCTCTTCGTCTGGTCTGGCAGAGTCAGGACTGGCGCCGTAGTCAACCTCTTCTTCAGCTCATCAAAGGCCCTCTGACGCTCATCAGTCCACACGAAAGCTACATTCTTCTCTAGCAAAGAAGTCAAAGGCTTCGCGATCTTGGAGAAATTCTCAATGAACCTCCGATAATATCCAGCTAAGCCCAAGAAAGACCTGACTTCCTTCACTATCTGCGGTATCTCCCACTCGAGCACATCCTTCACCTTGCTCGGGTCAACAGCAATGCCTCCCTGAGAGATAACATGACCGAGGAATGGAACCTCGTCAATCCAGAACTCACACTTGCTGAACTTGGCATACAGCTGATGCTCTCTCAATCTCTGCAATACGAGTCTTAGATGCTCCTCATGCTCTTCTTCTGTTTTAGAAAAGATCAGAATATCATCAATAAAGATCACCACGAAGACATCCAGATAATCCATGAAGACCATGTTCATCAGATGCATGAAGAAAGCCAGGGCATTAGTCAAGCCAAAGGACATGACCGTATACTCATATAGCCCGTACTTGCAGGTGAATGCCGTCTTCGGAATATCCCCAGGACGGATCCTCAGCTGAAAATAACCCGAACGAAGATCAATCTTCGAGAATATACGAGCACCTCGAAGCAAATCAAAGAGATCCTCAATACGGGGCAGTGGATGCTTGTTCTTGATAGTAACTGCATTCAGCTCCCGGTAATCAACACACATTCTCTTCGAGCCATCCTTCTTATCTACCAGCAATAATGGAAAAGCCCAAGGAGAGAAGCTGCGACAGATATAGCCCTTGGCTAGCAACTCATCAATAGTTTTCTTGACCTCTTCATGCTCTATAGGTGCCATACGGTAGGGCCGCTTTGCAATAGGAGCTGTGCCAGGCAAGAGATCAATACAAAACTCAATGGCGCGTTCAGGCGGCATACCTGGCAGATCATCCGGAAAGACATCCGGGAATTCAGACACCACGCGAATACTGTCCGTGGGTCTAGCCTTCATCTGATGAAGAAATCCGGAAGGCTCTGAAGCACTGACTGTCACCTCTTGGCCATCAGATGCTGTCAGGTGAACTGCCCGATGAGCACAATCAATCCTGACTCCCCACTTGGCGAGAGTATCCATCCCCAGAATCACATCGATACCCTTGGTGTCTAGCACCCTCAGATCAGCACTGAACATTGCCCCCCTTATGGCTACACTGACTCGGGGGCAAACAATATGGGATCTCAACTCCCCTCCCGGTGAAGAAACTAGCAGACAGTTTCTTAATGCAGTGGTAAAGAAACTATGCTCCTCAACAAATGACTTGGTGATGAAAGAATGAGTAGCACCGGTATCGAAAAGCACTGTAGCTGGATGGGAGTTGACCATGAACGTACCAATAACCACGTTAGGAGCCTCGGCCGCTGACTCGGCCGTCACGTGGTTCACTCTGCCCTGTGCTGGCGCCCTAGGCTGAGCTGGGCGCCCCTGCTGTCCTGCCTGCGCCTTCCGGGGGCAAGTGTTGGCGTAGTGCCCCGGCTGGCCGCAGTGATAGCACACGCGAGGAGGTGCTGGAGCCTGCTGTCCGGTAGGAGCTGCCGGACGTGGAGCCTGCGGTGCTGGTGGAGCTGGTGGAGCACGAGCCGGAGGTGCCGGTAACCTCGGGCCTTGACCTGCCTGCTGCTATCGAGGCGGGTACTGCTGCGGTGGCCTCTGCTGGTACTGCTGAGGAGGCCGGTACTGAGGCTGGTACTGCTGGGGCTGCTGGAGTCGAGGGCGAGTGTTGCTGCCGGAAGCAACGGGGACAATCTTCCTCTTCTTGTCCTCCATCTCCAGGTGCTTGCGCTCAGTGTTGAGCGCGCTGTCAACCAGATGGTTGAAGTCGTCGAAGCGGAGGTTGAGCAGCGCGTACTGGAGGTAGTCCTCAAGACCCTCCATGAAGTGCTCCTGCTTCTTGCGGTCATCCGCAACCTCGGCAGGGGCGTAGCGAGCCAGCTGAAGAAAGCGATCACGATACTCCTGTGACCGACATAGTCCCCTGAATTCACAAAGACAGATAGATATCGGAAGATTAACTCAAGATTCATAAGGATAGAACAAGGGGCATTAGCTCAAAAGAAAATGCTGAATGATTATACTTAAGATTACCTGCTTCAGTGCAAGGAACTCCTTCTGCTTCATCTTCATAACGCCCGCGGGGACGTTGTGGCTGCGGAAACGCTCCCTGAACTGGAGCCAAGTGAGAGCCTCGCGGTCGTGAACTGGGTGAGACTCCCACCAGTCCAAAGCTGCCCCTCGCAGCTGTCCTGCTGCGTACAAGACGCGCTCACGGTCATCGCACTGGGCGATGTCCAGCTGACGCTCCACTGCACGGAGCCAGTCTTCAGCCTGAAGAGGGTCGGACGTGTGAGAAAACGTCGGCGGGTGACCCCTCAGGAACTCAGCACGCCTGTCGCGAGGCTGCGGCGGTGGAGGAGGCGGAGGCTGAGTGTGAGCCTGCTGAAGAGCCTGAACAGTGTTGTTCAGGGTAGCCATCATCTGCATCTGGAGCTGGAAGTACTGCTCCGGAGTCAAAGGCGGCGGCATCGGGATCCCGGTACCCTGGTTGTTCTGACCCTGCTGCTGGCCAGAACCGGAACCGGTGCTCCTGGTGTTCACCATCTGATTTGAACAAAAGATTTCACGAGTAAGGATATTGCAGGAATAAATTCAGATGGATATGATAACTCTTTGCGGAAAAAGACTCAGACATGATAAAGTAGACAGGATAGAGTGGACTGTTTTACCCCCAACGATCTAACTCATTTTATTAATTAGTTAACTTTAACATCTGAGTGATTTTCTTTAAACAAAATTAAACAACTAAGCTATGCAATCAGTCAAAAATCCAAATCAAACATGTAGCATAATAACAAACAGACAATTTCCACAACCTAGCCGAGTTTAGCAAAAAGACTCGACTAACACAACGCGTCGCAGAGCATGCTATCGTATTATTATAAAAGGGTCACCTAGCTAACTCATGGTGGTCAGATGACTGATTCAGGCCAAATCTACGAAAACTATTCTTCAGAGAGAGAAATCAAGGCAAGAAGGGTAAAAGTCAAAGAAGTCAAGGGGTATAATAGTAAAATAGTTTCAGCAGGCAAGGATTGGTGAGAAGAAGTCCTAAAACACGACCAGTTCTATCTAGGCTTCGTCCTACAGTCGATACGGCTCTGATACCACTCTGTAACACCCGGTTTATAAAAGAACATAAACCGAGCAATCATATACGTGCCAGGATCAAGTCACACGTATATACAACAGAATGAACAGTATATCATAGCACATATCACGAATAAGACATAATAAATCGAAATACGAATGTTATTTATTACATTAATGACAAAATGTCTGATACAGCGGAAGCGAAGTACAAAATACGATAAAAGCTCTCCGAAGCTGAAGCAGGGCGCCACAGGGACGTCGACTGGGAGACGAACACCTAGAAGTCCTCATAGTCCTGGTAGCGCTGGACGAACTCCCTCGCGTCGGCAGGAACTGAGCAGCAGTAGCGTAGCCAAGAGGAAAAAGTAGAGAAGAGGCAAGGGTGAGTACACAACTTGTACTCAACAAGTATAACACAAACTATGAGGCACTAAGGTTGGCTGACTCAACTGCATTAGCTTTTAAGTCTTGACAAAATTTTATTAAAACTATTTACTCCGAGTTGATGAATTACCATTAACCCAGTTACATAGTTATTAATCAAGTTTAATCATGTAACTGCTGAGAAACCAAACCAAAACCACCAAGGTAACCCCGAGAAGCACCTCCCTCGTCGGAAGGAGATAACTCCACGAATCAAAAGGAGGATCTGGGCCGCTCATAACCGTGAGCACGGCTAGTATACCAGTTTTACACTCTGCAGAGGTTGCACATCTTTACCCACAAGTCGTGAGCTAGGCCAGTTGTTCATCACACTTCCTTAGGTGAGATGACTAGCGACTCACTACGAGGCCGTTACAAAGGACACGTTGGTAAGGTGTAACCGCTAAGGAATCAGGCTCCGCAACGATGGTAACCACCTCGAGGGGGTACAAGACACACAGACCAGCCTCGTAGCCTGGCCACCATTGAAGCTCACCACCCCCATGCCCCGTCGGTAAGTTACTCCCGAACCAAAATGGCCTAATTAGTAAGCCAAGACCGTCCCATTCCAGTCTTGTGGTAGCACTGTTGTCCCAGGTTGTCGCTCTATGAACCGGTCCTTATGGAGAGTGGCCAACCAAGCACTAAGCACCGTGCTGGCCCCCTAAACCATGTTTCTAACAAAAACCAATTTTAACGAGACGTGAGCCACTCAAGCCACACAGAGGGCCACTCTCAGAATTAAGTTCAAGTAAACCATTAATCAATTTAATTAAAAAGGACCAGAGTATGTTATAGCGCAGCAACCTAGCACAACTAACCAAAATGCAACCCAAAGGATATATATAAAGGATATAAAGTGGCTAGGAAATCCTTATAGGCATACAGTATTAAAATGCAGTATGAAAATGTAATTAAAAGTGATGGGTTGTTCATGTTATACTTGCCTTCCTCGTATTGCTCTGGCTGCTGCTCAAACTGCTCAGAAGACGGCTGCTCCTGGTACTGGTACTGGGGCTCCTCAGAAGGATCAATGTCTACTCACGAACACATGGCCAAAACAATGCACGATAATAAGCATACAAGCAAACATTAACAAAAACTAAGAAACAGTACATTAATACATAAAAACAGCACACTAAACTAGTCTAAAACTATTCTACGCATTACAACGATCGCGGGGATATAAAGAACGCTAAAAACGGAGCTAAAACGCATTTTCTAGGCTAAAAACAAGTTCTAGGGGCTTATTTGTAAGAAAAATAGGGTTCCAGGGACTCTTCTGCAAAAACCGAGGGCTAAAATGTAAAAACTGGAAAGTTTCAGGGTCTGACGTGCAAAAAGGCCTAGCCAGGACAGCGGGTTCTATTTTAAAGAAACTCGGGGGTCTATGTGTTAAAAACTGGGCCTGGGTGTAAATAGTTTTACACTACTATGGACGGCGGGTTGATTACCAAAAAAAGCAGGGGCTCTTTAACAAAAACGCCAGGCGAACCGGTATCTTTGGATCCAGGCCGTTGGATTTAGATCTGGCGGTTCAGATCTGAACAACTGGGGTTCTAATCGCGGCCGTCGATCCGAGATCGGGCGGCCAGGGTGGTTCGGGCGCGTGGGGGCGGCGCGGCTCGCCGGGAACGCAAGCCCCGCGGCGGCGCTTCACCGGAGGAAACCAAATCGGCGTCCCCGTGGCCGATTCGGGCCGCGGATTGGCTCTGGAGCCTGTCCGTGACATGCGTAATCCACTGGAAGTGGATTCGCGGGGCTGCAGGGTGCGTAGCGTGGTGCTCGGCGATGAGGGCGACTCGGGGCGGTGAGCCTCGCCGGCGCGCGGTGCCTGGGCACCTAAGGCGCGCCAGGGCCTACTACAACTAGTGCAAAGAGGACAGGAAGGGCTCGGGTGCTTACCAAGGGCTTGGGTCGGGTTGGAACACGGCGCAGAGTCGTTGGCGTGGAGCTCCTGCGGCGGCGCTGGGACGGAGTTCGGGGCCTGGCCGATGGAGGGCTGCTCTGGGCGTCCAGGCTCCACGGATCGAGTCCTGGGGGTGCTGCGAAGCAGGATCGAGGGTCAGGGTGGTCCGGTGCTCTACGACGGTGAGCAATTGCTCAAGAACCGTGTACCTGCGGCGGCGATTCCAGAGGCGAAATCACGGCGTGGTTGTGGCGGAGGCCGAGGGCAGCGGTCTCGGGGTCGTTCTTGGTGCTCGGGCAGAGCTCCGGCAGTGGCTCGTGGTGGCTGAGGTGAAGCGGGGCGGCGAGACCACGGCGGCGTGGAACCTCTGCACGGTGGAGCTAGGCAGGGGTAGAGGGACTCGGGCGGCGGCTGCGGCGTGGCGTCGTGGTTCACAGGGGGGGTCTTGGGCGGCCGTGCCGGGCGCTGGCGTGGCGCGGGGATCGCGGGCGTGATTGCTCGCGAGGAAATCGGATCGCGGAACGGCTTCGGCGTGATCCGGCTCCGGGCGAAGCTTCTAGAGGGAAAAAGGGTGCGGTGTGGCTGGCCGGTGGGTCTCGGGCGCGCGCACGGTGAGGAGCGGGGCCACGGGACAGCGGGGTCGCGGCGCTGCGGAACGGAGGCGCGGGCGTCACGGCGGGGAAGAAGGTGCTGCCAGGTGGGGCCAGGCCGTCAGCGGGGGAGGAGAGGGGCGACGCGTGGCTGAGAGCGGGCAGGGTGCGCTGGCAGGTGGGGCCGGAGCGGGCGTTGCGCGGGAGCAGGCCGGTGTGGGCGGACCGAGTGCGGGAGGGAGTGGGCCTAGTATCTTGCTGGGCCGAGCGGGGGAGTGGCGAAACGGGCCGGGCGCAAGTCGCTGGGCTTTGCGGGATGGGCCGCTGCGGCGTTTGGGCCAAGCTGGGTCGGGTTGCTTTGGGTATTGCTGGGCTGACAGGGTTTGGGTTTGGGCCTTTTCCACTCCTTTCTAATTTCTATTTCTACTTCAAACAAAGTTTGAATTCAAATCAAAATTTGAATTCAAACCACACTCAAAACAATTAAAACTATGCATCAGCATGAATGCAACACAAATTTTTAAACTTAGACAAATTTTTAATTACTTGTGAAACAAAATTAAATTAAATGCCATACTAAACACAATAAACCTTAGAAATTTAAATAAAGCCAATTAAATTTATTAATAAATGCTGGAATTTAAATTAGGGTGTTACAGCCATGCCGTTGGCACCGAGCTTCAATGTGTGCAGGAGTGGGGGGTAAGCGAGTTCAACCCTGTTTTTCTTGATTTGCTGTCGTATCCTTGAAATTTTTATTTTGATTTCTTGTTTTGTAGGAGGGCATTGCTCTGCGGCACCAAGAGGAAGGCGGAGGAGCCTGCCAAGGCGAGCAGCTCTGTGGGGGAGACGATGTCGCCGGTGGGGGCGAGCCCACCAAGGTCTCGCGCTCGCTTGGGCGACGCAAAGGTGGAGGATGAGCGGACCTATGAGGATAGTGCCGGGTCGAAGGAGGCGGAGGTGGCACAGTCGCCTCTAGTTGCGCCGTGGCATTGAGGTTGCCCGCCCTGGAGGTTGGAAAAGACCGTCCGGGGGCATCGGCCTCCGAGGTGAGCCGCGGCGAGGAGGCCGTGACGGCGGAAGATCTGGCGACCTCAGTTCAACAAGCCCTGGAGTATGCGCAGGTTAGTCGAATACTATAATTGTCTTACCTTGAATCCATTTGGGTGTGGTGTTTAGCTGTCGCATTGTGTAGGTGTTGGCCGGAGTGAGCCGTCAGGCCGCGGCGCAGCTCCGAGTTGTTGAGGGGCCAGCTGTGACTCGACAGCAGCTAGAGGCCCGGGTGGTGGAGCTGGAGGCATGCAATCGGGAGCTAGAGAAGCAGTGCACCAAGGCATCCAAGAAGTTCGCTGTGGAGAATCACGGTGAGTAGTGTGCCGAGTACTTTTCTGCTGTGTCCGTTTGATGTATGTCTGATGCGGGTGTCTGCAGAGCTTCAAAAGGCAACCTCGGACATGGTACGGGACCTAAAGGCCTACATGAAGGCCAATGAGGAACTGCACACCCTCCACGAGGAGGCCGAGCAGCAGGAGGCCCTGACTGTGGGCAAGCTCAAGCTAGACCAGGAAGCGCATCAAGGTATGGTCCGGAGACCAAGTTTGCTTGATTATGTCTTATTCAGGGTTGCTGAACTTGGTCTTGTTGTCTGCAAGTGCGGAGGCTCGGCTGGCCGAGGCGAGAGGCTCGTTGGACCACTTGTCGAACAAGCTGGATGCCGTCCTGGCGGCATTCGAGCCGCTCGAGGTGGCGCTGGCTGAGGATCTGACCACCCGGCTGGATGCGTCATGGGAGCGACTACGATCCTTCGTGAAGAAGGTGGCCGGGGACGCGGTCCAGTACACCATGGGACTCATGAAGTCCCACCTCCTAGAGGCAAACCTGGAGCTGGTTGGTGACGGGAACCTGCTCGAGTGCTTCGACGAGGAGTGGGAGGCGCACTATGCCGGCGTGAAGTCCCTGGCCGATCGCATCGCCGCCGACCTCGATCTTTAATTTCTGTTTGTTTTTAGCTGCACTGAGAGGGAGTGGTTAGAACAAAAACAATATTTGAATCGTATTGTAAATAATTTAATGTTTTTAGTTGATTTCTTTTGTTTGCTTGACTCGAGTGGTTTTTGGGTTGGCCGAGTAGTTAGGAAATCGACCCGACGGTGTGCCCTGCTTATTGTGTTGAGAGCGGGTCATCAAGCACGCAATAAGTTAGGGTGACACGGGGTAGTTTCAAGACTATCAGGGTTGTGCACCAAAGAACGTCGGTCAAGAAAGCGTATCGGCTACCTGGGTAAACCGATACGAGTCGGACTGATCCGAGCAACAGCCCCCGAGTATGCGGAACAACTCGGAGAGGTGTAGATTGATTTGGAAATAAAATACACAAATGAGAAAAGAACATTTATTGATAAATGACAATGGATAGGTACATAGCTGTTCATTTTCGAGCTTCTACGGGTAGAAGCGTCGTAGATGCTCTATGTTCCAAGGGTTACCGACGTCGGTCCTATCCTCACGCTGAAGGCGATAGGTACCCGGAACAACCATGCTGCTGACTATGAAGGGTCCTTCCTAGGGGGTGACAGCTTATGGGAGCCGGTGGTCCTTCCCAGGGGGAGGACAGCTTATGGGAGCCGGTTGTGGATTGGATTCGATGGAGAACCAAGTCGCCGACATGGAGATCTCGCTTCTGCATGTTCCGGTCATGATAGTGCCTGAGCTGCTGTTCGTATCAAGCATGCTGGAGGGCAGCCATGAGGCGATGTTCTTCTACCGAGTCGAGCTCAATTTGCCGAGTGCTTTCGGCCTCATCTTCATTGTAGTTCTGGGTGCGTGGGGCGCCGAAGGCAATGTCCGTCGGGAATATCGCCTCTGACCCGTAAACCATAAAGAAGGGGTAGTAGCTGGTAGCCCGGCTTCTTTGGGTTCAGTGTCCCCAAAGTACCTTAGGTAGCTCTTGGAGCCACTTTGATCCGTATTTTTCTACCGGGGTCGTATATTCTGGCTTTGAGCCCCTGGAGAATCATGTTGTTAGCTCTTTAAACCTAGCCATTGCATCGAGGGTGGCCACGGAGGCATAGTATACATCGATGCAGGCCTCCTGGCAGTGATCCCAGAATTCTGAGCCCGTGAAGGATGTGCCCAGGTCAGTGATGATTCGGTTGGGCACCCCGAAATGTTGGGATATCTCCTGGATGAACTCGGCTTCTTTGGTTGTTGTAGTTGCTGTAACTGGCTTAACGTCGATCCACTTGGCTGGTGAACTTGTCAATGGCAACATAGATATGGGTGAAGCCGCCAGGCGCCGTTTTTAGGGGACCTACCGAGTCGAGCCCCCAGCATGCGAATGGCCAGGAGGGTGGTATCATCCGCGGGCCTGAGCCGGGATGTGTTGCTGCTTGGAGAAGAACTGGTACCCGGGGTAGCATCGGACGAGCTCCATGGAATCGGCTAGGGAGGTAGGCCAGTAGAAGCCAGATCTGAATGCCTTCCTGACCAGGGTAGAGGCTCTGGCGTGGTTTCCACAGATGCCCGAGTGGATTTCGCTGAGGAGGCGGACTCCTTCCTACTGGGAGATGCACTTGGACAGGGAGCCGGACATGGTCGAGTGCTTATAGAGGTCAGAGCCGATGACAACATAACTTGCAGCTCGGGGGTCGAGCTTCACATGTTGTTTGTCCTTCCCGTCGGGGTAGGATTTGTTGTTCATGATGAAGTCGATGAGGGGTGCTCGCCAATCTGGATCGGCGATGAGTACTTCCTGCCCTAGAGCAGGTACCAAGTCAGGCTTGGTTGGAGGTTCCTCCTCAATGTTTACAATGGGGCTCCTGAGACTCTGGACGAAGACTCCTGCCGGGACGAGAGCTCGTTTGGAGCCTAACTTGGATAGGACGTCAGCGGCGACGTTGTAGTCCCGGAGGACATGGTGGAACTCGAGTCCGTAGAACTTGGATTCAAGTTTTTGTATCTCTCTATAGTATGCGTCCATCTTTTCTTGGGTGCATTCCCAGTCTTTGTTGACTTGCTGGATCATGACTTTGGAGTCGCCGTACGCGAGGAGGCGCTTTATGCCGAAGGAAGCAGCGATCCGGAGACCGTGGATGAGAGCTTCGTACTCAGCAGCATTGTTGGTGGCCCCGAAGAGTAGCTGGAGGATGTATTGCAGTTGTTCTCCCTTGGGGGATATGAGGAGGACTCCTGCCCCGACGCCATCGAGGTTGAGGGCGCCGTCGAAGTACATGACCTAGTGCTTGGGTCGTGTATCTGGTGGTGGGTCCTGAATTTTCGTCCACTCAGCGATGAAGTCGGCAAGGACCTAGGACTTGATGGTGGAGCGTGGAATGAATTCAATGGAGAGGGATCCAAGTTCTACTGACCATTTGACGACCCGGCCGTTGGTGTCTCTGTTGTGGAGGATGTCGCTGAGTGGAAAGAAGGAGACGACCTTGATCTTGTGGGCTTGGAAATAGTGCCGCAACTTCCTTGAGGTGATAAGCAATACGTAAAGCAGATTCTGGACATGTGGGTAGCGCACCCTTGACTCGCCGAGTACTTCACTAATGAAGTAAATGGGTCGCTGGACTTTGTAGGCATGTCCTAGCTCGTCTCGTTCGACGACCAGGGTTGTGCTTACTACATGGGTGGTAGAGGCGATGTATAAGAGCAGGGTCTCTCCATCGTCTGGTACTGTGAGTATGGGTGGGGTTGTCAAGAACTGCTTGAGTTCCTGGAATGCCCTGGAGGCATCCTTATTCAACTCGAACTTGTCGGACTTTCAGAGAAGTTTGAAGAAGGGGAGGCCTTTGTCGCCGAGTCAGCTGATGAACCTACTCAAGGCTGCCATGCACCCATCAGATCCTTCTTGCACCTGGGTGCTTTCATGAATCTGATGGCATTGACCTTGGTGGGGTTAGCTTCGATTCCTCGATAGATTATGATGAAACCGAGTAGTTTTCCGGATGGAACACCAAAGACGCATTTGGTGGGGTTGAGCTTCCATTTGAATTTCCTAAGATTTTCAAATGTCTCTTTTAGATCCACAATGAACTAATCATTGCTCTTGGTCTTGATGACCATGTTATCCACGTAAGCCTCGGCGTTGCGCCCGATTTGCCTCTAGAGGCATCTCTGGATGGCTTTCTGGTAGGTGGCACTCGCGTTCTTGAGCCCGAACGTCATGATGTTGTAGCAGTAGGCCCCAAAGGGCGTGATGAAGGAGGTCTTCTCTTGATCCGACTTCTTCAGGGTGATCTGATGATACCCTGAGTAGCAATCAAGAAAAGATAGAAGAACGCACCCAGCTGTTGAGTCAACAACCTGGTCGATGCATGGTAAGGGAAAATGATCCTTAGGGCAGTGTTTGTTGAGATCGGTGTAGTCGACACACATTCTCCATTCACCATTTTTCTTTTTTACAAGGACTGGGTTTGCCAGCCAATCTAGGTGTGCGACTTCTCGAATGAACCCAGCAGCTATAAGCCAGGTGACTTCTACCCTAATGGCCTCCTTCCGATCTTGGGCGAAATGGCGCAAGCGTTGTTTGACGAGTCGTGCCTTCTCTTTGAGATCCAAGGAGTGCTCAACCTCCTCCCTCGGAACGCCTGGCATGTCGGAGGGCTTCCATGCGAAGATGTCCCAATTAGCTCGGAGGAAGGAGGTGAGTGTGTCTCCCTATGCCGGGTCGAGCTAGGACCCGATCAACGTTGTCTTGTGAGGCTCGTCATCCCTGAGGGCGATAGCCTTGACCTGCTGGTCTGGCTACAGCTGGGACTCGAAAGTCGAGTCCTTTGTCGGGGTCTGAAGCTGATCCTTTGGCAGGTCCTTAGCCACCTGAGTGACTAAGGCAGAGTTCCTGAAACGTTCCAGGGTGGAGGACAGATTGATGTTCTTCGTCTCACAGGAGTGAGACGTCTGAATGTCACCGTAGATGGAGAGGACTCCATTTGGCGCCGGCATCTTCATGAGAAGATATGTGTGGTGGTGGATCGCCATGAACTTGGCGAGCGCAGGCCTCCCGAGTATGGCATGGTAGGAGGAGTCGAATGAAGCGACCTCGAAGTTGATGCTCTCGGTCCTGTAGTTGTCCCGAGTGCCGAAGGAGACCTTCAGTGTCACCCTGCCGATCGGAGTGGACCTAGCACCGGGGATGATGCCGTAGAAGGCCTGGTTCGATGGGACCATGGTGGTCATGTCGTATCCCATGTTCTCCAGGGTATCGGTGAAGATGATGTTGAGACTGCTGCCTCCGTCGATGAGTACTTTGGCTAGGCGGACCTGGCTGACCATTGGATTAACCACAAGGGGGTAGGAACCCAGCTTGGGCAAGTGGACCCAGTGGTCGCGCCGATTGAACGTGATCGGCATCTCCGACCAGCGAAACGGCTCAATCGGGTGCCTGAACACCGAGTTGACCTCGTGATCGTGGAGCTTAAGCTGGCGTCGGCAGGATGGAGTGCTGGAGCCACCGTAGATGAAGTTCACGGCCCGTTGGTCCTCCGGGAAAACTCCAGGGGGAGTATTCGAGTGCTCCTCGCGGTCTCGCATGAGCGATTTGTTCCTGCGACCCCGGCTGTGGGAGCCTCTGGAACTTCCTGGCTTGTCGCGGTCATCCACCTTTGCGCGCTTTGGCTCTTCTGGGTTGACACTGTTGGAGAGGGCGCGGCACAACCGCGCGTTGTAGTTGGCGTCCTTGTGCCAGCGGCACTTGCCATCGAGAAGCCGGTCGAGGTCCTCTTGGTTGAGGGAAGACCGAAACTGGGGCCGGTCGGTGACGGTGATGGTGTTCTCGGGGCCTTGCTTCCGGTCCCGGCTCTTGGATGACTCGGCGCGGTAACAGTTCTTGTGAGGTCGAGGTGGACTTCCATCGTGGGGAGGCCCCTGCTGATCATCCCTTTGACGAGGGCGATCGGCAGGGTCGCGGCGGTCCTTGTGCCGACGATGAGCGCGCTCGGCGTCCTCCATGTCAGCGTGCTTGTTGATGATGGCCATCATGTCGGAGACAGTTCTAGGGTTGGACTCGAACATCTTCCTCCATGGTTCGATGTTGTGGAGGCCTTGGTGGAAGTGGTCGATCACGTCCCTGTCATCAACCTCCGTAATGGTGTTACGGTTAGCAAAATACCTCTTGATGTAGTCGCGAAGGGACTCGAAAGGTTGTTGTGTGATGTTGCCCAGATCCCATCTGGCTTTGGGACCCGGGCAGGAAACCTGTAAATACTTGATGAAGGCGTTGCAGAGATCCTGCCAGCTATTGATGGAGCCGGCAGGGAGTGCTTCTAGCCAGTTGAGTGACAACGGGCTCATCATGACGGGGAAGTAGGCCGCCATGATGTCATTGTTGCCGTTGACTGCCGAAACGGCGATGGAGTATGTGTGCAGCCATGTCTTGGGGTTGGACTCGCCATCGAACTTTTCGATGCCGACCGGCTTGAAGGTCGCGAGCCATTGGATGGCCCGTAGCCTGTTGGAGAAGGCGAAGAAGCCGTCAAGGTCGTTGTCGAGGTCGTCGTCGATGACGATGTGGTCGCGACGTCGGGCCGGGATGAAGTTGTCGCGCCGATCGCGGTTGCGGTAGGCGCCAGGGGCGCCGTGTTCTTCATCATAGCGGCGGCGGCGCTCCTACTTGGCGGCGTCACGATCGTGGTGTCGGTTGTTGATGCGGGGACGCAGATCTTGGCGATGAAGGCGATTACGGAGGTCGGGCTGATTGACCTCCTCCTTGCAGTCGCAGGTACGGGAGCGAGCCGAGTGGTTGGACTGCGCCAAGGTATCCCGAGTTCTCCTTTCTCAGACACTGGGTCTGAGCTGCTGCAACATGGAGACGACCACGAGCTTTTTCGAGTTCGGGGGTGTTGGGAAGCGTCTCGAATACCTAGAATACGGCGGCCATGTTGGTGGATGGCATGCCGAAGACATCATGGCCGTCGTACTCCAGCATGAACTCGTCCTCCAAGTTCTGGGCCTGGATGGGGGAGCGTCGTCGTGCCACCCTGGGGTGACATCCTTCAGCGACATCGAGGTCCTCCTCGGCTCACTGGAGGGTTGCTTCATTCTCACGTCGGGTGGCACGATTGGCGTTGCGATTGAGCCGTAGATCGCGCTCTTCCAGTTCTTCTCGAT
The DNA here is from genome assembly GCF_016808335.1 of Panicum virgatum. Taxonomy (NCBI): domain Eukaryota; kingdom Viridiplantae; phylum Streptophyta; class Magnoliopsida; order Poales; family Poaceae; genus Panicum; species Panicum virgatum. Next base: position 33,495,032 of record NC_053148.1, on the reverse strand, counting down.
CGACAGAGTCCGAGTCGGAAGAAATGATGGAGATCTGGCGCCGATCAGTCGGCCTGTTGCGGTTGGGCAGGAGGGTGAAAAGCGCCACTTGGTACTCAGGATCCAGCCCTAGTGCTGAGTCAGATCTAATCAGACCTGGGGCGGGAAGACTCCTACGGGGTACTCGGAGCCGATCCGAGTAAACTGCCGAGTTGTTGCGTAGGCCAAATGGCATACGGCCCGAGTTGCCTGGACGATGAAGGGCGTTTTTGTTGAGTTGAATGCACTCAACGATGGAACGGCCGACGCGATCGATCTGAGAGATCAGATCGTCGGAGTAGATGGCGAAACGACTGGTAGTCCTGCGGCAATGGGAGCGTCATCGATCTCGAGTTCAGAAACTCTACGTGTGATGGAGCACTGGGCGGTCAGATCGGATCTAACTCTGGAGGAGGAGCCGCTCTTGGTGGTCGAGGTGCTGGTGGGTGGGTTCCGGGGAACCATGATCTCCGGGAAGCTCCCAAAGGTGAAGGAGAATCCGGCGGCGGCCTCCATCTGGACAGCGACGTTAGCGGAGAAGAAAACGCCGCTCTTGAATGCCACCAAACTCGCAGCAAGGACTCCTGAGAATCCTCCTACCTGGCGCGCCAACTGTCGGATTGCGATTCCGGCAAGTCCACTAGGGGTATACCCGGCAGTAAGTTTCAGGTGGAGGATTTCGGAGCCAAGAGATCGATGGTTACGTGGTGATGCAAGGGTTAGACAGGTTCGGGCCGCTAAGGTAGCGTAATACCCTACGTCTTGTTGGTTGTTGTATTAGGATTTCCGAGGTGTAAGATGATGTGGTGCTATGTAATGTGGTGTTTTCTACGGATCCCCCCACGTCCCCTTTATAGCCTAGAAGACGTGGGTTACAAATAAGAAAGAAGATCTACTTGGGTTGTTTACAAGGAAGCCGGTCGGTTCAGATCCCAAGATTTGCGGGCAGCTCTATCGAGCCTTCATCCTGATCCGCAGAGGACCCTTCCGTTCGTCCAGCCGAGTGCATGTCCGCCGGGTAGTTTATGCAGAGTAGCCGAGAAGGGTAGGCACCTGGACTCATGGACCCTACTCGGCAAGGAGGTACCTAGATCTACCTCCATCACTCTCTCTCTCCCTCTCTCTCTGCACCTCACCTCATGACTAACCGGTTTCAAAGTTAACCGGCGGTGATAAACTATCACTATCTGTTTGAAACAAACCAGCGGTGATGGGCCATTTGCAATGACCCGATATGTAGTAGTGTTCAGATATTCCTATTTGTGGGCGGAGCCACATCTGGTCCCCTAGAGGCCTGGAGACACTGGCAAAATATTCAGCCCCAAGTGTCACCAGGAGTTTCTTTTTTTACTTCTGGTCTTCTGCTACTGAACAAATCTGTCACCTATTATGGTCTTCTGCTACTCAACAAATCAGATTCAAACTGTTAATGGAGAGTGCACCTTGCAAATCTGATTAACAGAGAGTGCACCTTGTTGGTGGAGCAGGAGCTGCGTCGGATATTTTTGGTTGGAACTTGAAAGCTTCTCAGGGGCGCTGGAGCTCGCGGGACGCCGGGGCCGCGAGATAGTTTTGCGGCCGCCGTGGCGCGTCGCGCGATCATTGGACTAGGCCAAGACCGCGAGACGGCGAGGGAGCGAGGCCACCAACGCAGGACGACGGCCGGGGTCGGGGTGGGCACGAACGGGGGATGGCAATAATGGAGGTAGGCGCGCCACTGCAGAAGATGCTTCGTCCACCAGTAGCAGCAGCCCGCAGTGGAGGGACCCGCGCGGGCACAAGAGAGTCAAGCCGCCGGACACCGACGGAGCTCGGCAAGATAGGCGTTCCCACCCCCGTAACCCCGTACAGCAAAAAAAAAATATCACATCAATTGTTTCGACACATGAAGTACTAAATTAAGTCTATTTATAAAATTTTTTGCATAGATGGACTGTAAATCACGAGACGAATCTAATAAGCCTACTTAATCTATGATTTGCGACAGTGATTATACAGTAATCATCCGCTAATTATTAATTAATCATGAATTAATTAGCATCATTAGATTCGTCTCGCGATTTACAACTCATCTGTAAAAAAATTATAAATAAACTTTATTTAATATTTCAAATTAACAAAAAAAATTTGCAAAACATCTAAACACGACCATAGTTTCTGAAGAGCCTGAGGTCTCCCGGCCGGATAGGCCTCGCAGGAAGTCACAAGTCGAGGAACACGACGGATCAACGCCCATCCATTTACTGATTTTTGAAAAAAAAAACACTTTCGTTTTATTTAAGGAAAACGGTTTGACGTAGGTTTAGTCTGGACAAGAAGCTTCTTTATTAGTGCAAAATAGGCGTAGCGGATTGCTTTGGGTGACCTCACCTTGCGTTCGAGGTCTAAAGCTTGCTTGCTTTGGCAGGTAAATGGCAATATCAAATGGATTTTGTTTGATTTATTGGGGGAGTCGCTGATCGAGAACCCAACGTGCTGCTGGTGGCCGCCGGCCGTGGCACCGCTGATGGAAGTGGAGGAGATGAGCGCTGCCGTGATTCTTGGGCATCAGCTCGTCGATGGCCAGCACATTGCCATCCAGTGAGCTTACTGCACCAGCGCTCCTAGCGGACTGTGGCAGTGGCGCGTGGTGGTCCAGCAGTCCTGCACGTACGGTTACTCTGCTAGAGCATCACAGCTGCGATAGCGGCATAGACGTTAGGCACCATCTTTGTCAGAGACTTGAGCACGAGAGCCCAAGGCGGAGACTATATGCTGGCGCTTCTGCTTGACGGTGCGAGAGGCCGCCGTCTTGCTCAGCCATCAAATTGAATCCACCTGTTGCTTGTAGCCTCTCCACTGATGGAGATGACATGGGGAGGACATGAGCAACAACGAGGGAACAATGTGTGAGATAGCGCTGTTGACTGGAATCGTGAAGGAACTAGAGTGTGGCCGTTTGAGACCGATGAGTCTCCGCTGACTTAAGTCAGCGGGACTCGGGCCATTGACGTGTGGGCTCCACGTGAGCGTGGCCCACACGCCAGCCACAGTGTCCCGCTGACTTAAAGTCAGCGGATCCGGCTCAAACTCGAGAAGATCGAGACGCATTCTGCTCCTATGGGCTGTGTGCTTGATTTCGGCCATAGATGAAAGATCCGACGGTGGAGAAAGAATGGTGACGTGGCCCAATCTCTTGCTCGAGCTGATGGGGCAGATTTCGTTCGGTAGAGATTTGAATTTTTTATTCCCCACTTTTAAGTGGGATCGTTTGATTTTTATTTTAGGTCTTGTTTAGTTACAAAATTCACAATTTCAAAACCATCACATCGAATAGAAATATTACATGCATGAAGTATTAAATCTAGACGAAATAAAAAACTAATTACATAGTTTGCTTGTAAATTACGAGATGAATCTAATGAGGCTAATTAGGTCATGATTAGACACTAAATTGCTACAGTAATTACTCCAGGCTTACTTAGGCTCATTAGATTTGTCTCGTACTTTACAGGAGAGTTCTGTAATTAATTTTGTAATTAATCTATATTTAATATTTCAAATATGAAAAAAAATCAAAAGCTTTAACGAGACCTTATTTGAAATGGGGATCGTTTGATTTGATTGATGGGGATGTGAGTGCCCCCCGCCAGTCTGCCAGAATCATTTGGATCTGGGTTGATTTTGAATTTGAGATTGGGCTGGGCTCGATCGGAGGCTGATCTTATAGGTGGTGCTAACGGGCCCATCTATCTTAACGCGGACGATGTGGTGGGAGATTTTTTCATTTTTATATTTTTTAAAAATTAAAATTTCAAAAATATATGTCCGTTTTCAAATATTTCAAAAATCTAGCCCGGTCGCCCTCCCATAGGGCGACAGGCCCAAAGTGTAATTTTTTTTTCTTCAAATTTACAACAAAGTCCCTGGAGAAAAAAAAGGGGGCGACAGGCCCCCCTTTTTTCCAGGGACTTTTATTTTTCCAGGGACCTATTTTGAGCTATTCGAGCGTGTATTCGTCATCATCGTCGGCAAGATCTCGGCCGCTAACTCCTACCGCACGTAACTTGTCCTTCATTAAATCACGGGAAAAAAATCACAATAACTTCCCTTATTTCACGAGCATTACGGAACCCACAAACATAATAATTTCACATCAATAATATCTATAGAAACAAATGACAAGTAACCTACCACAATCATAAACATCGGATACAAATAAGCAGTCCACAGCTATCTCATTACAAATAAACATCATATACATCTAACCACCCCTAGGGCGTCGGACCCTCTTAGCCCTCTGCTGGGCACGGACATGTCCCTCGGAGTAGGTGAGAACATCCGGAGACCTCACCTGTCGCTCAGGACGCGCAAGGGGCTGCGGTGTCTGCTGCTAAGAGATCCCAAGTGGTGCTCCTCCTAGCTGTGAATACCCCAAGACATCGGGGTCACCTTGCGCGGCAGGCTCTTCTGGACTCAAGCTGTCGAAGTCGTCTAAGGTGAATGTCTCGTTATCTGGTCGAAAGGAGGAAGAAGAAGGTCCGGCGCCCGCATCGGGGTAGAATCCTACGCAAAAAATGTGGATGTTAGCGTACGCTCGTATATTTCGTAATGACATGTAGAAACCGAAATACGAAACATAAATTAACCTGTGTACGCCGGTATCTGTGGCCCCGGTACCATCCCTGGATACGGTCCACCAACTGGTGCTGTCCCTCTAAACATTCCAGTATGGCCGAACACAGTAGCTGGATCGTATCCTATATGTGATATTAGTAAATATGTAGGAACACTTGATGTAATTTTAAAGAGATATGTACGTTACCTGCACTTGGGAAGAACTGCGACGTCGGCCCGTGCATGGTCGACGGACACGGGAACGACGACGAGGCCTGAGACGACCCGTGGCTGTCTTCGTACTGCACACGGCTTCCGAAGTTGTGCGCTACCTGACGCAACTGATCACGTTGCCTCGACCATGCCTCTGTCTGCTCAAACTGGGTCATTGGGGATCCGGCACGTACCCTCGTCAGGTAAGTCGAGCAGTCCGTCTCCATCATGTTGCAAAGGCGAAGCTGCATCAATTCAGTAAAGTTACAAACACATGAATTATCTTATCAATATGATTATATATATATGCAAATATGATCAAGAGACTCACCGCGCCAGCTAGTGCCTCCACGTGGTGCCGGCCATAGCCATCCTGAGGCCTCGCCTGGTGTGGCTGCGGGTGAGTGTCAACAAAAACCAGACGAGCCCGAGTCCGGGGTAAGTACCAGGTGAGGTAAGCCCTAAAGGAGCTGTCTGTGTGTGGTCCTGTTGGATGGACCAAGAGCTCGTCTGCCTGTTCCCATTGGTCCACCCACGGCTGGATCTTGGTGAGCCAATCATCAGAGCACGGCAAGCCACTTTTTGACAACCTACAAAGTGGATTACGAAGAATCGTTAGATTCGACACGAATGTATGAGCCAAGTTCATTCATAATTACCTGTGGTCCTGGCGACTGACACGCTCCAATGCGGTGGGCACCGGAAACTCCTGGCGCTGCCCAAACAGTCTCCTGACTCTCCAGGGGCAATATGCCTCAACCGCGATGTCATAAACCAGGAAGGCGGAAGTAAGCCACAGGCTCGCATTCGCGGAGCAGTGCGAAGACAGGCCTGCTGCTGCACGCCTAGCCACAGCCTCTGGGCTGTAAGGCTCCCAGATAACGTCCTCGGGTGTCAGCATGTCGAGCTCCGAAACAAACTCAGGATATGCGCGTCTAACCCGCGCATGTGCCCAGGACCTCTGCATTCCGAATAAGTAAAATTAAAATTGCGCTAATACATCATGTAATAATGAATAACAAAATTAGATTTGATACGAACGTACCTGACGCCATATCCAGATAGTTCCCATAGTGGGCCTCTCGTCCTCCTCGTCGCCGTACATGCCTCCGTGGTAAGGCTCGTGGCTGACAAAGGGCCGACCAACGGCTAGCCTCTCGTACGACCAAAGCTGTAGCAGTAGTGGGCACCCTGACAGGATAGCGTTCCCATGTGTCTTCATGCAGCCGTCACAGAGTCCACGGTAAGTGGCTGCAAGTACCGCCTCACCCCAGCTGTAGGGCGGTACGTCCTCGTCCCCATCCGCAATCTCCCGTACATACGGAAGGAGAATCCTATCGACCGAGTTGCCATGAGTGTTGTTGAATATGATGTAACCAAACAACCAAAGTAGGTACGCCTCCAGCGATCTGGTCACACTGTACTCATCGGCATCCGCAGCCAAAAGGGCAGGCTGCATAAACAATTAAGATTAATGGTTTCAACTATCAATGGAACATGTGAATTGTAACAATTAAATTTATATTTGGAATGAATACGTACTGTAAACTGTAGGAACCAGGTCTTCGAAGGACCTGCTGCTCGCGGGTGCGGGTTGATCGGACCTGCTTCTTCCACGCGGTCAACCAGGGCAAAACGGGCCTCCAGCGCATCCTTCCATGAGGCCGCCACCACACGCGGACCTACAGCCTCCCCGACGATAGGGAGGCCGAGGAGGTAGGCCACGTCCTGCAGCGTAGGAGTCATCTCCCCACACGGGAGGTGGAACGTGTGTGTCTCCGGCCTCCATCTGTCAACGAGCGCCGTCAGGAGGGATCAGTCGAGCTGAATAGGCCCAACCTCGACAAGACGGCTCAGAGTCAGTAGGCCGGCCTCACGTAACCTGCAAAAAAACAAAAAATGTCGAAACAAAGGAAAACCTCGACAATAATATTTCATTACATACCGGTCACACCAATCGTGGTGTATAGAGATCGCCTCGCCGGGTGGATGAGGACGTAGCACCTCTAGGGCTCGGTGCTCAACAGCTGCAAAGTAAGACCTGTGGCTCGAGTCGATCACTGGGTCTAGCAAGGAGTCCATCTCCATACCTGCATTCAAAAATATATGAGAACACATAGGTAAATATATATTTCATACAAACTGGACACATAAATACAATAATACTTCATTATATACCTGCCATATTTCATTACTACATATTACAAATAATGAAATACAATTGTGGATCATGACACCGAATGCCTTCCACGAGCAATTCTCGCCGATGCTCGTCTGAACATAGGAGGTGCTCCATCTCTGGGATTTTCGGAAGGACCGACGTCAGCAGCATCGTGAAGTGTATTCTGAGGACACTTCTTGTAGTTATGACTCAATGATCCACATTGGCTGCAATGCTTTTGTGCCTTGCTTGCTTCCGACTCGTCCATACCATTCCGAATACGACGTGTCTGACGGCGGCCTTTGCCTTTCTTAGTGGCTGGATCAGGAATAAACATTTTATTCTCATTATCCTGAGTGAAAGGCCCCACAATTCCAATCCCGTATACCTCATGTCCCCATGTGGATACAGCTGCTTCCTTGCTGAAGTACGGTGAAACAAATAGTCCTGGTTGTAACGCAGACTCTGCACATGCCGCAATGAGATGGGAGCATGGCATATGCAATAACTTAGGCTTCATGCAGGAGCAGAATGCTTTGCCATCAACTGTAATCAAACTCTCCTGTACCACTCTATCTCTACGGATACCACGACCACTTCTATCCTTACATAGAACCTCAAATCTATGCTCCATTGTACCTGTGGATATGGCGCGGTGCAGTTTGGCCTTTTCAATCTTCTCTTGCATATATTGTGTCACTCTTTTGCAAAACTGAATTTGGGGGTTGCTGATATTTATGCTTGCAGCCGTGTAACGCTCTCGGAAATACTTCATGCACCCATACATGATGAACTCAACAATTCCCACAAGTGGAAAGGCACGACAAGAACGCATAACCATATTGAAACACTCTGCATGGTTCGTTGTCTGAATACCATACCGTATTCCGTTGGTATCATAAAGGAATGACCATTTCCCCTTAGGTGCACCTCGAATCCAGTGTGAAAATGGCTTCTCAATTGAATCCCTAGCCTCTGCAGCCTGACTCGTGCCTGCTCCTGATGCCCTTACCTTCACTAGCTCTGCAGTCAACTGATCAAGCATCTGTCATAATGCATTGAATTTTCTCTGTTGATTTTGGGTGCACAATCTCTTAAACAGGTTCTTAAGATCCTTGTTCTTGAAGTGTTCATAGAAATTTGCACCCATATGCCTAATGCACCACCTGTTTTGGACATCATGCCATAATGGAGGCATTGTCGCAGTTCCACGTTGCAATTTCAGAATTGATTGCAGGATGCCTGCATGCCTATCACTAATAAGGCACACATCTGGACGTGCAGCAACAACATGATTCTTCACTCGTTCAAGGAACCAATACCAACTGTCTATGTTCTCATTCTCAACAAATGCAAATGCGAGCGGAACAATTTGGTTGTTGCAATTTACACCGATTGCGGTGAGTATCTGACCTTTATACCTTCCAGTCAAAAATGTGCCATCAATGCAGATCACCGGAAGACAAAACTGAAATGCTCTAACAGAAGCACCTATGCAAAAGAAGGCTCGTTGCATAATTCTTTGTCCCCTAGTCACGGCTGGTAAAAGGTATGTGTCATAAAAGCTTCCAGGATTTCTAGCAGCAACTTGGGATAACATACGAGGTAGGTTATCATATGATGCCTCGTATGTGCCGAACCGCATCTCGAACACCCTTTGTTTAGCCCGCCATGCCTTCAAATAACTGATTGTGTACTGGTAAGTCTGCTCAATGTGTCGAACAATCATTTTTGGCTCATAATTTAGGTTGTCCATAATAAATCCATACATTTGCTTTGCAACAAAGTCGCATGATATATTGCGATGCGAGGGAAGAACTTCTGACAGCAAATAAGTGTGCTCTGTGACAATGGAACATTTCCAGTTTGACTTCCATTTTCCCTTGAATGCATGTACTCGCCATGGACATCCAGCATTCACACACTTCACCTCATATTCTTTACTGCCAGACTTTACGACTCTGAATTCTCGTTTCAATGAGATTGCCCATAGTCTCACAGCATCTTTTACGGCTTCAATGTTTGGATATGTTGCACCTTGCACTACCTCATTCCCTCTGTACTCCCACTCCTGATTTTGTACATCTTCTGCGACATGACTGCCAAAACCATGCTCTTTCCACTCTTTTGGCAATGAGTACTGCTCGCCATCAGATGAGTCCTCATATTCTTCCATCTCTATTGCGGTTTGGTCTTCTGCCTCCATCTCGTCCAGAATGCTATGTATCCTCTCTCCCTCATCAGCAAGGCCCTGTGGTCCCATGTTTTGGTTCTCTGTCTCTTCTGACTCATCTTGCTCAACATAATTGGTCTCTCTTCGAATACTCGGAGTTTCTTGATCTGCACAATGTTGGATTTCATTTTGTGTCTTCTCCTGGATTTGTACAAGAATGGCCAGAGGCCACCCACGCTCTAGAGCTGCTTGCATGTACTTCTGCCAGTCATCAGTGCTGTGTATCATCATTAATTCCCATAATTCACTTTATACCTCCCAATTAACAAGAGACTGGACAGTGATCACATGTGTCAACGGATCAACATGGAACCCACGCTGCAGCCACTTACATATGGAACCAAAACTCCTTTCCAGAGGTTTATCTATGTCGCTAGATGTGCGCTTAAAGGCAGAAAGATCTACTCCATTTGGCCCATACATAACATTGTATTCACCATAAAATACTTGAAACTACATCTTGCTCGACATATCTGTATATCACATAATATTTATCGAGTTATACTCTTTACTTCACTACCTTATTCAATAATCCGTAAAAACTAAGTATGAAATTCAATTACAACGTATAAGTATTCATAACTACGTGATGACACTCAAATTCTATACTGCATAAATGGTTCTACTAATTTTCTAAACTAATTTACTACTACGTAACTACAAACTAAAGTATCATTGAACTCCTACTTAAATGGTTCTACTATAGCACTAATTAAATCAAATTACTCATATTAAAATACGTAGTACTTAAATATAATAATATTTAAACTAAATGTACTAACCTGCAGATCACAAGTACTGAATCCGGCAGGGCTTCGCCGCTTTCCTTCTCCTCACTTCTCTCTTTTTTTCTGGAATTTTCGGGCTCAAATGAGGAGGGAAGGGGAGGGCTGGAACTTATATAGGGGGTACCCCCGGTCGCCCGGGGGGGGGCGATAGGCCCCCCTGTCGCCCGCGGGGGGGGGGGGGGGGGGGGGGGCGACAGGCCCCCTGCCGCGCCCGTGGGCAGGGCCCAGCGGCGGTCGCCCGTGGGCTGGGCGACAGGCCCCTGTCGCCCCCCCAACGAGCGACATGTTTTTTTTTATTTCCAGGGATCTTATTGCGAATTTGAAAAAAAAAATTCACTTAAAGCCTGTCGCCCTATGGGGGGGCGACCGGGGGTATTTTTGAAATATTTCAAAACGGACATATATTTTTGAAATTTTAATTTTTAAAAAATATAAAAATGAAAAAATTTCATGTGGTGGTGGGTCGGAGGAATCGGATAGACGATGCCATACAGAGCGGTCCGGCCCAAACTGATAGGCGCCGGTCCGATATGGCGATGTTGCGCTTCAGCGCTGTTAGGGAGCTGTGCGTTGTGGATTAATTTTTACCTTTGCTTTGATCGATTGCCAAGTCTTGCAATATTTTTGTACTAGTACCCACGCGCTCAATTTTACTTTGTTTCTATTTGGTTATACACAATTGTTACGACTTACAAATAGTGAAAGACTGTTAAGCGGGCTAACTATTCCTTTTCGAAAAGAAAAAAAGATTGTAGTATTTGGTCGCGTTGCGTACAGCCTCTTGCGATTCTTTTTGGTACTGCAATGCAAAGTAGGGATGGGGAAGGGTATTATACTACGAAAAACGAAAACGGTCAGGATTTTCCCATTTTTATGAAATTAACAAAATCAAATATGGTGAAAAACAACTATAAAATTAATGTAAATGATAACTTTTATATTTTTCTAAAAAATGGAAAGAGTCGGAAATAATATCATAATACGGAAAACAATATCGGCCCGTACAAGAATTTCCCGGCGTCGTAGAATGCAAGTGAATACCCAATAGTATTTTTTGATTCTGCTAATTAATTACGATGGCATACCACTCTAGTTTATTTCTCATTCCAAATTATTTATGCGGAATGCCACCCTAGTTCACTCATCAACTTTTTGGGTCAATCGAATGATCCAAAATATAGATAATTTACATCCCCAGTTGTGCATGTTTGGATGCAAGAGGTACATAAAAATCAAGGTTTTAAATAGCCGGCTATAACTTCCGCTATAGACCGCTATAGCTTCTAGAAAGGGCGGCCGCTATGGCATTTAGCCCGCTAAATTCCGGATATAGCCCGCTAAACGCCGTAACGGCAGCTCTACCGCTAAACGTCGTAGCCGGCGATTTAAAACCTTGATAGAAATACATATGACTACAGCGTTTACAACAACATCGTTTCATAGACTAGTAGAAGCACCGCATTGATTACATGAATATAGTACTCGAATTCTTCCTTCTAAGGCCGTGTTTAGTTGCACTTTGTAAAAATTTTGAAAAGACATCTTTCTATATTTGAAGTACTAAACATAGACTAATCACAAAAATAATTGCAGAACTCGTCTGTAAATCGCGAGACGAATCTAATGACCCTAATTAATCCGTCATTAGAGGTTATTTACTGTAGCATTACTGTAGCAATTTAGCATCTAATTACAGCCTAATTGGGTTCATTAGATTCGTCTCGCCATTTACAGACAGCAGTCGCAATGCGTTTTTTATTTCGTCTAGATTTAAGTCTCCATGCAGGTGCCGGAAATTTTTTTTGGAATTTTGATTTTTGTAACTAAACACGGCCTAAGTTACATGTATTATATATCACTTCAAAGGCGTACGAACAGTCACTTTCAGATATTTGGACGAGGCACAGGCACAGGCACAGGCACAGGCCGTGGCCCAAGAAACATCATCGTCCTTCGTTGCTAGTACTTGCCATGCTGCTGAGTGCTGATGGTCAGGAAGGACACCTGACCATTCAGCGTTAAACTCGGTGAACCTGCAGCTGGCCCCAGGATGTTATCGACACGAACCAATATATCGAGAGCGCGACGCACAGAGAAAGATTGACAGGTCACCCGAAAAACAAATTCAAATTTCTTCCTTATCAATCAATCAACAGTCACGAAATCTCTCCGATGCCGAGCCCTCACTTTCCTTGCATATGCATTCTTAGCTGCTCCCCTATATATCCACCTCACGCCTGCATGCTATCGCCATTGCGCGACCGTTCCAAGGTGCAGATGGCGGAGGAGGCGTCGGCCATGGCGGAGGCGGCGGAGAGGCGCCGCGGCGAGGCTGGCGGGGAGCAGCGGAAGAGGAAGAAGACGCTGGGGCGGCAGAAGATCGAGATCAAGCGCATCGAGGGCGTCGCGGCGCGGCACGTGTGCTTCTCCAAGCGCCGCAGCGGCCTCTTCAAGAAGGCCGCCGAGCTCGCCGCGCTCTGCGGCGCGCACGTCGCCGTCGTCGTGTTCTCCCGCGCCGACAAGCCCTACTCGCTCGGCATCCCCTCCGTGGACGCTGTCGTCGACCGTTACCTCTACCCAGCCTCCGCCGCCGCCGGGGAAGCTCCAGCAGGCGGCGCGGACCCGGCGGTCCTGGAGGAGTTCGAGAGCGAGAAGGAGCGCCTGGACAAGGCCATCGCGGCGGAGGCGCGCAGGCGGGAGGCGCTCATCGCGGCGGCGCGCGCGGCCGGCGTGCCGGACGGCGACGACGTGCGCCGCGCGGGGATGCCGGACCTCCTCGCCACGCTCGCCGCGCTCGAGCGGGTCCGGGCCGAGGCGATGCAGCGCGTGCGCGTGCATGAGGCCATGGTCGAGGAGATGACGATGCAGCAGTGCGCGGTGGCGGTCTCCGGCGACGCCGGCGGCGCCTTCTACTGCGCCGCCGGCGCAGGCGCTTTCGCGGCTGACGGCGGCGCCAGCAGCAGCAGCAGCCATCAGGGGGTCTTGTACACGCAGATGCTGATGGGCGGCGACGCCAACCATGCATCGATGCCTTTTGCTCCGACGAAGCCTCCTTATCTTCCGCCGCCGCCTTTCAACTACGGCTCTCACCACAACCAATTCGCCTGCTACGGCTACGACATTGGAGACGACGGCAGCTGCCACGACGCCGCCGCCGCATATGGAATGGAAGGGTACCACGGGACAACGACGACCTGCAACTTCTTTTGGTAGCAATAATGCGACAGTTCTAAAATAATACTCCCCCGTTCCAAAATGTTTGGTCGTTTTGATTTTTCTATATTCATATATTTTGCTATATATCTAGGTACATAGCAAACACTATGAATCTAGAAAAACCAAAATGACCTACATTTTGAAACGGATGGAGTATCACTTGTTGCAGCTCTTGCGAGAAAATTAATTATTGTATTTAAATGCAGCTTCAAGCTGTGCCCTGTTTTTAGTTCCACAAGCATTCAAACAAATGGTTTCGAGTGATAGAACTACTCCCTCCGTTCCAAATTATAATTTGTTCAACTTTTTTTACCACAAGTTTGACCACTCATTTTATTCAAAAAATTAAACAAATTATCACTTCATTTGTTATGGCTTGCTTTAGTAATAAAAATTCTTCAAAAATGACTTAAATTTGACTATATTTGTATAATTTTTTGAATAAGACCAGTGGTCAATTTAAAAAAAATCAAATAAATTATAATTTGAAATGGAGAGATATATAGACAATATATGAGTTGAATAAGAGTCGATGGGCACCTTGTTTTAGCTGAACATATTTCGTTAAACAAGTTGATATTGTATTTTCTTTATAGTCGACTTCATCGCAGAAAACTAATTATTTAATAATCACTTATTAAGGGAAAATTCTTCCTACATGTGTTGATATTAACTTCTGTGTGCATGTGAGATCTTCCATATCAAATATGCGTGTTTGAGATATTCTTCATGCTGACTTGCTGATACTGACCATGCATGATGCTCGGTGTTGAAGTATAATTAATTAATTATGTTCCTTTTATCGCCCATGCCCAATTTACGACATAGAATTGGAAGGTGGGGCAAGGCTCTTTCCTCTCTAGTTTCTTCAAGAATTTCAAAGGGATGAATGTCTCGAATTTTAAATTTAAAAATAAATTAAATGATAAATACGAGCCAGACATTGTTCATGTCGGTACCCTGCAACTGGGGTACCCACTCCTACTGTGCCAAGACTCGCGTAGTTATCCGTAACTACGCCCTAAGGAGCTGAGCAGCCGGACCCCTGGGGTCCGACTCCATCTCACCGGACCAACGGTCCCGGACCCGCTTCCCGCTCGGGGACGGGTCCGGTGTCACCACGTGTCCTAGAGGTGGAAAAGCTCAGTACCTGTGGCCGCGGACCCGGACCCCCGCAGGTGGGTCCGGGACCTCCACGTGCCATCCGGACTCCCGCAGATGGGTCTGGGACCTCCACGTGCCTATCCGGACCCCCGTGAGCTCTCGGCTCAGCTAGCTGATCGGGAGGGGTCCGGAGCCGCCACGTGTCACGCAGGCGCGGGCGCAAGCCTTCCGCTGGAAGCTCCCTCACCCACCCGCATTAAGTGCGAGTAGTTGAGGCAGGCTCTGCTGCCTTCGGGCACGGGGCAGCTTTTGTAAGTCCACACTGTGGATCGCCAGTTACCGAGGCGGCTCGTTAGTTACCAAGACAAGCATTAAAGACTCAGCGCCGCGCGCACGGGCGCCGAGTCATGATGACCAGCTACTGACTGGAGCAACAGTGCACGCTGCTATAGTGGACTGAGTCAGTAGTTCGGTGCTTCATCATGACCTCGACGCGCGGCTGCAGAGGCTAGACCATCCCTGGTCAGAAGCTATGCACGGAAGCCGACGACAATATCTCCGGATCTGAGGCATTGAAGGCCAAAGTGTAGTTTATAATACATCGTCGGGTCCACATGTCGGGGCCCCGTTCAGTGTACGTGCTCCCCTTGGACATATAAAATGGAGAGCACGCCTGCTAGAACACAGGTTCACACAAGCCCAGGCTCACGTTGGACTCAGCACCAAACTCTCGCAGATACTCTCGAGATCCTCAAAGATCCTCAGAGACCCTCAGACTCTCTCGAGACTCTGCTGTGGATACACACAAGCTCACCCAGACTCAAGCAATACAGCACACAGTGGACGTAGGGTATTACGCTCCGGCGGCCCGAACCACTCTAAATTGTTGTGTTCATCGTGTTCTCCCTCTGCTCGTGTTCTTCCTCTGAGATCGGGCTAATCCTAACTAACCCCCGAGTACTCACCCTTTGGGCTTAGGCTGGTGCACTACGCCACCCGGCTGTGGTTTGCCACGTGTCGGGTGCCACAATTAGGGACACCCTAATTGGAGTACTAAAACCACTTTCGAAAACACAAACACATGTTAAGGCAACTGGGCCCACAAAGGCCCCCGGCCTCCTTCCAAATCTGGAAGAGAGGAAAGGACTCAAAGAAGCCTAGCATGTGGCCCATTCGCACCCCTCTCAGGCCCACCGAACAATCTCCGCCCCGCTCGAGGGTAGCGGATCTACCCTCGGGCGGGTCACTCATCTCCGCCTCGCTCGAGGGCTCCCCTCGGGACCCTCGACCGCGCAATCGCATTTCCGCCTCGCTCGAGGACAGCGGACCTGCCCTCGAGCGGGTGGCCAATCTCCGCCTCGCTCGAGGCCATCTCTCGGCACAAGGGACAAGTGGCCCCGCCGCCCAACCGACCGCCGTACAAAGGCATTAAAGGCCAGCTACTCCGCCACGGCTCAAAGGACGGGCGGCGTCAGACTGCCACTCCCGCAGTGGATGTGACCGGCGTCCCGTCCACTGACCCCGGTCACTGCTCTACCACCCCAGCCGCTATAGCAGCACTGTGGAGCATTCAACGCGGTACAAGACAAGTTGGCGCCGCCCCCGTTACTGTCACGCCGACATCAACCATCCGAACACACATCCCCCTGGGGAAGGGGTCTGGCGATGTCACGTGCCCTTCCGAGAGGGGCACTCCGCATGCGCGGGCGGGACCCCGGACCTCCCTCTTGTGGGGTCCGGGACTTCCACGCGCCCCCGGACCTTCTAGTGCGCACGCTCGCACCCCGACCAGGGAGTCCGGGACCGTCCCACGCCATTACTACCGCTGGGACTCTGCAGGACGGCCGCCGCCATCTCCACGAGACCAAGGACGGAGCCCAGGATGACGGCGACGTGCGTCGCCTTCCCACAGTACACTTCCTACAGTGTTCGACCACTGTACCCGCGATTCAGGGGAAAACGACGACTTCCGCGCCCCTACACTCATGTACGCCGCCCCTCCTTACAACTATAAAAGGAGAGGGTGGGCTTCCTTTTGGGCAGGCTGATCGACTCTCTCCAATCAAAGGTTGGAAGTAAGTTCTCTGAACTCCCCCTCAGAGGACTCTCAGCACGACTGAGCACTCATCTCAACCAACTCCACCTCTAGCAGAGACTTGGGAGCTTCTCTTCCTCTCTCGCCTCGCTTGTATCCCCTACTACGAGCACTTCGGGTGCAAGATAATACAGTGCCCTCGCACACCCCCTTTGCTGGACGTACGGCCCCGCGGCCGGAACCAGGATAAAACCGTGCGTTACTGTGATTGCCTCTTGCATCATCATCTGGGACGAGGAAACACACAGCATTTACTAGTTGGGATTCAGGCCCCACGGGTCGGAACGCCGACAGTTGGCGCGCCAGGTAGGGGAGCTGCGTGACTTTTTCTCTCTTTTTCCCACTTGATCTCCAGGAATGGCGAGCAGATCGAACCCATACCCTATGGGTGTTTTGGATCCGTTTCTATAACACCCTAATTTTAAATTTCAGCATTTATTAATAAATTTAAATGGCTTTATTCCATTTCTAAGGTTTATTGTGTTAGACTGGCATTCAATCTAAATTTTTGTTCCTTAAATAATTAAAATTCATCATAGGTTAATTTTGTTGTTGCATCATGCTGGAGCATCTTTTCTTTTGTTGTGTGGTTAGGTTTTGAATTCAAATTAGTTTGAATTCAATTAGTTGTATTTGGTTAGAATTAGGAAGGAAAAGAAATAGAAGTACAGAAGAAAGCCTTAAACCCAAACTCAGAAAATCCAAAACCCAGTCCGGCCCACTACCTCAGCCCAAACTCGCGAGATCCAGCCCAACCCGGCCGGCCCAGCTCGCCACCCCGCTCCTCTCCCCGTGGCCCAGCTGGCTCTCCCTGCCCAGCCCGCTCCCCGGCCCGCCAGCGTGCCACTCGGCCCAGTCCCGCGTCGCGCACGGCCTGCTCACCCCGCACTCGCTCGGGCCCGCCTGCCAGCGCCCGCGGCCTACGCAGCTCGCCCCAGCGCGTCGCCCACTCACACGCCCCTCTCTCCCTGCGCACCCGGGCCCGCCTGTCATCGCCCTCCTCCCCCTTCCTTCTCCAGTGCGCCAACGAACCCCGCCCATCTCGCCGGAGATCTCGCCCGCGCGTCCAGTGGCACGGACGCCCAGGACCCCAGCCCCTTCATTTAAACCCCACGACCCCCCTGCGCCTCTCCCAATCCAACAGAGCGCTGCCGTAAACCCTAGCCGCTCGCCCGCCTCAGCTCTGCCCCTGCGCCGCCGCGGACTCGCCGCTCCGCCGCGATTTCGCTGCCTCACTGCCTCCCGAGCCACCACAAGCCTCGAGTTAACTCCGCCGCGTGCCCAGAACCAACACAGAGGCCGCCTTTCCCCAACACCGGACCTCGTCATCGCCGGAATCGCGCCCTGTCCGCCGCAGGTGAGCAAGCTGCGCCGCCGCAATTGTTCGCCGCCGTGGAACCTCGGGCCGCCTTGACCCTCGGTCCTGCTTTGCAGCACCGCCAAGACTCGATCCGTGGAGCCTGGACGCCCAGAGGAGCCCTCCATTGGCCAGGCCCCGAACTCCGAGCGCCGCCCACGACCTTCGCCGTCGTCGCCCTTCCGCTGCTACTCCAGCCATCCCTCGCCTTGGTAAGAGTCAGCCCATCTCCCGGATGCTTTTACACCATAGCTTGTACCCCGTAGGCCACCCCCGTAGCGGGAACACCCCGGCCGGCGAAGCGCCACCGCGCAGAGCCGCCGTCGTTCTTGCAGGCGCCGCCCAGAGCCCTACCCAGCCTCGCAATTGCCTCAGGTGGTTTACGCATGTTGCGTAGACCCTTCTGGACCCTAGCGCCGGTCCGTTTAGCCCCCAGAACACCGGATTTGAGGAAGTCCGGCGAGGTACGGCCGCACGCCGCCGCGGGCACTCACCCCCGGCGACCCAGCGCCGCCGCCTGAGCCCCCAATCACCTAGTGCCGCCCGATCTCGAATGGACGGCCGAGATTAGAACGGCGCCCCCTTTGATCCTAGCCACCAGATCTGGATCTGACGGTCCAGATCTGAACGTACCGCTTCGCCCTGCCCACTTTGCTAAAGAGCCCTCGGGCTTTTGCAATATCAACCCGCCGTCCCAGCCAGGTCAAAAATATTTACGGTTAGGCCCTGTTTTTATCGTTTTAGCCCCTGAGTTTTACCAGAATAGTACCCGCCGTCCAGGCTTAGTCTTTTTGCGAGTTAGACCCTAGAGTTTTAGTTTAATTATGTTTTAGCCCCTGGTTTTTGCAGAAAACCCCCTGGAACTTAGTTTTTCTCGCAGATAAGCCCCTAGAACTTGTTTTTGGCCTAGAAAATGCGTTTTAGCTCCGTTTTTAGCGTTCTTTATATCCACGCGATCGTTGTAACGCGTAAAACAGTATTAGAGTAGTTTAGTGCGCTGTTTTTATGTATTGATGTACTGTTTCTTTGCTTTTTGTTAGTGTTTGCTTATATGCTTATTTCGTGCAATGTTTTGGCCATGTGCTCGTGAGTAGACGTTGATCCATCTGAGGAGCCCCAGTACCAGTACCCGGAGCAGCCATCTTCGGAGCAGTTTGAGCAGCAGCCAGAGCAGTACGAGGAAGGCAAGTATAACATGAACAACCTATCACCTTTAAATACATTTTCTTACTGCATTTAATACTGTATGCCTATAAGGATTTCCTAGCCACTTTATATCCTTTATATACATCCTTTGGGTTGCATTTTGGTTAGTTGTGCTAGGTTGCTGTGCTATAACACACTCTGGTCCTTTTTAATTAATTTGATTAATGGTTTACTTGAACTTAATTCTGAGAGTGGCACTCTGTGTGGCTTGAGTGGCTCACGTCTCGTTAAAAGATGTTTTTTGTAGAAACATGGTTTAGGGGGCCAGCACGGTGCTTAGTGCTTGGTTGGCCACTCTCCATAAGGACCGGTTCATAGAGCGACAACCTGGGACAACAGCGCTACCACAAGGCTAGAATGGGATAGACTTGGCTTACTAATTAGGTCTTTTTGGTTTGGAGTAACTTACCTGCGGGGCAAGAGTAGTAAGCTTCAATGGTCCCTGCTACTCCGGCTTGGTCTGTGCTTGGATTGCGCTCCTGTGCTTGTACCCCCGGAGGTGAGCCCCATCGTCGCTGACCTAACTCTCGCGGTTACGCCTTACCAACGAGATTGTTTGTAACGGCCTCGTAGTGAGTCGCTAGTCATCTCACCTAAGGAAGTGTGATGAACCTCTGGCGTAGCTCACGACTTGTGGTTAAAGATGTGCAACCTCTGTAGAGTGTAAAACTGGTATACTAGCCGTGCTCACGGTTATGAGCGGCCCAGATCCTCCTTTTGATTAGTGGGGTTGTCTCCTTCCGACGAGGAAGGTGCCTCTCGGGGTTACCTTGGTTTGGTTTGGTTTGGTTTGGTTCTCAGTAGTATCATGATTAAATTTGACTAATTACTATGTAACCGGGTTAATGGTAATTCATCAACTTGTAGTAAATAGCTCTAATAAAATTTTGCCAAGATTAAAAGCTAATGCAGTTGAGTCAGCCAACCTTAGAGCCTCATAGTTTGTGTTATACTTGTTGAGTACAAGTTGTGTACTCACTCTTGCCTCTTCTCTACTTTTTCCTCTTGGCTACGCTACTGCTGCTCAGTTCCTGCCGACACAAGGGAGTTCGTCCAGCGCTACCAGAACTACGAGGACTTCTAGGTGTTCGTCTCCCAGTCGACGTCCCTGTGGCGCCCTGCTTCCGCTTCGGAGAGCTTTATCGTATTTTGTACTTCGCTTCCGCTGTATCAGACATTTTTGTCATTATTGTAATAAATAACATTCGTATTCGCTTTATTATATCTTTTACGTGATATGTGCTATGATATACTGTTCATTCTGTTGTATATACGTGTGACTTGATCCTGGCACGTATATGATTGCTCGGTTTATGTTCTTTTATAAACCGGGTGTTACAGAGTGGTATCAGAGCCGTATCGACTGTAGGACGAAGCCTAGATAGAACTGGTCGAGTTTTAGGACTTCTTCTCTCCAATCCTTGCCTGCTGAAACTATTTTACTATTATACCCCTTGACTTCTATGACTTTTTACCCGTCTTGCCTTGATTTTTCTCTCTGAAGAATAGTTTTCGTAGATTTTGGCCTGAATCAGTCATCTGACCACCATGAGTATTAGCTAGGTGACCCTTTTATAATAATACGATAGCACGTTCTGCGACGCGTTGTGTTAGTCGAGTCTTTTGCTAAACTCGGCTAAGTTGTGAAAAATTGTCTGCTTGTTATTATGCTACATGTTTGATTTGGATTTTTGACTGATTGCATAGCTTAGTTGTTTAAATTTGTTTAAAGAAAATCACTCAGATGTTAAAGTTAACTAATTAATAAAATGAGTTAGATCGTTGGGGGTAAAACAGTCAACTCTATCCTGTCTACTTTAACATGGCTGAGTCTTTTTCCGCAAAGAGTTATCATATCCATCTGAATTTATTACTGCAATATCCTTACTCGTGAAATCTTTTGTCCAAAATCAGATGGTGAACACCAGGCGTGGTTCTGACCAGCAGGGGCAGAACAACCAGGGTCAGAATACCCAGGGGACCGGAATCCCGATGCCGCCGCATTTGACTCCGGAGCAGTACTTCCAGCTCCAGATGCAGATGATGGCCACCCTGAACAACACCGTTCAGGCTCTTCAGCAGGCTCACACTCAGCCTCCGCCTCCTCCACCGCCGCAGCCTCGTGACAGGCGTGCTGAGTTCCTGAGGGGTCACCCGCCGACGTTTTCTCACACGTCCGACCCTCTTCAGGCTGACGACTGGCTCCATGCAGTGGAGCGTCAGCTGGACATCGCCCAGTGCGATGATCGGGAGAGAGTTCTGTACGCAGCAGGACAGCTGCGAGGGGCAGCTTTGGACTGGTGGGAGTCCCACCCAGTTCACGACCGCGAGACTCTCACTTGGCTCCAGTTCAGGGAGCGGTTCTGCAGCCACAACGTCCCCGCGGGCGTTATGAAGATGAAGCAGAAGGAGTTCCTTGCACTGAAGCAGGGGACTATGTCGGTCACGGAGTATCGTGATCGCTTTCTTCAGCTGGCTCGCTATGCCCCTGCCGATGTTGCGGATGACCGCAAGAAGCAGGAGCACTTCATGGAGGGTCTTGAGGACTACCTCCAGTACGCGCTGCTCAACCTCCGCTTTGACGACTTCAACCATCTGGTTGACAGCGCGCTCAACACCGAGCGCAAGCACCTGGAGATGGAGGACAAGAAGAGGAAGGTTGTCCCCGTTGCTTCCGGCAGCAACACTCGCCCTCGACTCCAGCAGCCCCAGCAGTACCAGCAGCAGTACCGGCCTCCCCAGCAGTACCAGCCGAGGCCGCAGCAGTACCCGCCTCGACAGCAGCAGGCAGGTCAGGGCCCGAGGTTACCGGCACCTCCGGCTCGTGCTCCACCAGCTCCACAGGCACCGTAGGCTCCACGTCCGGCAGCTCCTACCGGACAACAGGCTCAGGGACCTCCTCGCACCTGCTTTCACTGCGACCAGCCGGGGCACTACACCAACGCTTGCCCCCGGAAGGCGCAGGCGGGACAGCAGGGGCGCCCAGCTCAGCCCAGGGCGCCAGCACAGGTTCGAGTGAACCACGTGACGGCCGAGTCAGCGGCCGAGGCTCCCAACGTGGTTATTGGTACGTTCATGGTTAATTCATATCCAGCTACAGTGCTTTTCGATACTGGTGCTACGCATTCCTTCATTACTCAGTCCTTTGTCGAGCATCATGGTATTCATACTAGCACATTAAAGAGGTGCCTGTTAGTATCTTCACCGGGAGGACAGTTGAGGTCTCACACTTACTGCCCGAGAGTCAGTGTTTCTTTGAGGGGAGTAGAGTTCTGTACTGACCTGATGGTGCTAGACACCAAGGGCATTGATGTCATTCTGGGAATGGAGACTCTGGCCAAATGGGGAGTTCGGATAGATTGTGCTCAGAGGACAATCTTGCTATCAGGTTCCAGTGGCCAAGAGGTTGTTATCAGTGCAGTAGAGCCTTCGGGATTTCTTCATCAGATGGAGGCTAGACCCACGGACGGTATTCGCATGGTGTCTGAATTCCCGGATGTCTTTCCGGATGATCTGCCAGGTATGCCGCCTGAACGCGCCATTGAGTTTTGTATTGATCTCTTGCCTGGCACAGCTCCTATTGCAAAGCGGCCCTACCGTATGGCACCTATAGAGCATGAAGAGGTCAAGAAAACTATTGATGAGTTGCTAGCCAAGGGCTATATCCGTCGCAGCTTCTCTCCTTGGGCTTTTCCGTTGTTGCTGGTAGATAAGAAGGATGGCTCGAAGAGGATGTGTGTGGATTATCGGGAGCTGAATGCAGTCACTATCAAGAACAAGCATCCGCTGCCCCGTATTGAGGATCTCTTCGATCTGCTTCGAGGTGCTCGTATATTCTCGAAGATTGATCTTCGTTCGGGTTATTTTCAGCTGAGAATCCGTCCTGGGGATATTCCGAAGATGGCATTCACCTGCAAGTACGGGCTATATGAGTATACGGTCATGTCCTTCGGCTTGACTAATGCCCCGGCTTACTTCATGCATCTGATGAACATGGTCTTCATGGATTATCTGGATGTCTTTGTGGTGATTTTCATTGATGATATTCTAATCTTCTCCAAGACAGAAGAAGAGCATGAGGAGCATCTGTGACTCGTATTGCAGAGATTGAGGGAGCATCAGTTGTATGCCAAGTTCAGCAAGTGCGAGTTCTGGATTGACGAGGTTCCATTCCTCGGTCATGTTATCTCTCAGGGAGGCATTGCTGTTGATCCGAGCAAGGTGAAGGATGTGCTAGAGTGGGAGACACCGCAGACAGTAAAGGAAGTCAGGTCTTTCTTGGGCTTAGCTGGATATTATCGGAGGTTCATTGAGAATTTCTCCAAGATCGCGAAGCCTTTGACTTCTTTGCTGGAGAAAAATGTGGCTTTCGTATGGACTGATGAGCGTCAGAGGGCCTTTGATGAGTTGAAGAAAAGGTTGACTACGGCACCAGTCCTGACTCTGCCAGACCAGACGAAGAGGTTCACGGTGTATTGTGATGCTTCGAAGGATGGTCTTGGGTGTGTTCTGATGCAGGAGGGCAGAGTGATTGCTTATGCTTCACGGCAGTTACGTCGGCATGAGCTGAATTATCCCACCCATGATCTTGAGTTAGCCGCAGTTGTGCATGCTCTGAAGATTTGGAGGCATTACTTGTATGGGCAGCGGTGTGATATCTACACTGATCACAAGAGCCTCAAGTATATTTTCACGCAGAATGAGCTGAACATGCGGCAGAGAAGATGGCTAGAGTTGGTCAAGGATTATGATCTGGAGATTCACTATCATCCTGGCAAGGCCAATGTTGTAGCAGATGCTCTGAGCAGAAGAAGTTATGTCAACATGACCGTGGCTTTCCAGATGCCTCCAGAGTTATGCGAGGAGTTCGAGCAGTTGAGTCTGGGCTTCTTACATCATACTTCGAGTGCAGCGTTTGAGGCAGTACCTACTCTAGAGTCAGAGATCAGGCAGCATCAGAAAGATGATGAGAAGCTGTAGGAGATTTGTGAGTTGCTCAAGAAGGGCAAAGGCTCCTCATTTCAGAGAGGATGGTCAGGGTACCTTGTGGTACAAGAACCGGATCTGTGTGCCAGATGTGAAGGATCTTCGGAAGTTGATTCTGAGTGAGGCCCATGATACAGCTTATTCTATTCATCCGGGCAGCACGAAGATGTACTATGATCTGAAGGAACGTTTCTGGTGGTATGGGATGAAGCGTTCAGTGGCAGAGTACGTGGCTATTTGTGACACCTGTCAGCGTGTCAAGGCTGAGCATCAGAGGCCAGCAGGTCTATTGCAGCCTTTGAAGATTCCAGAGTGGAAATGGGAGGAAATCACTATGGACTTTATTGTTGGATTGCCTCGTACTCAGAAAGGGTACCACTCCATATGGGTAGTAGTGGATCGTCTGACGAAAGTTGCTCACTTCATTCCAGTGAACACTACTTACTCCGGTGCTAGACTTGCAGAGTTGTACATCTCTCGGATTGTCTGCTTGCATGGTGTGCCCAAGAAGATCATATCTGACAGAGGGTCTCAGTTCACTTCTCGATTCTGGGAGCAGCTCCATGATTCGTTGGATACGAAGCTGCGTTTCAGTACGGCTTATCACCCTCAGACAGATGGGCAGACAGAGAGAACCAACCAGGTGTTGGAGGATATGCTGAGAGCTTGTGCCATTCAGTACGGTACTAGTTGGGATAAGTGCCTGTCTTATGCTGAGTTCTCATATAACAACAGCTATCAGGATAGTCTGAAGAAGTCCCCCTTCGAGGCATTGTATGGCAGAAAGTGCAGGACTCCTCTCTATTGGGATCAGATTGGTGAGAAGTAGCTCTTTGGCCCTGAGATCATAGATGATGCAGAACATATGGTTCAGGCTGTGCGAGAAAATCTGAGAATTGCACAGAGCAGACAGAAGAGCTATGCTGATGGCAAACGGAGAGATCTGACCTTCAGTGTCGGTGATTATGTGTATCTGAAGGTGTCTCCGATGAGAGGAATCCGCAGATTTAATGTCAAGGGGAAGTTAGCACCTCGGTATGTGGGGCCATTCAAGGTGCTAGAGCGGAAAGGCGAAGTTGCTTATCGCCTGGAGTTACCTCTCAGCCTCTCAGGAGTTCATGATGTCTTCCATATATCTCAGCTGAAGAGGTGTTTACGAGTACCCGAGGAGCAGGCACCACTAGATGGAGTAGATGTACAGGAAGATCTGACTTATACTGAGCATCCGGTGAAGATTCTGGAGACATCAGAGAGGGTTACTCGGAACAAGCGCATCAAGATGTGCAGAGTTCAGTGGAGTCACCACAGTGAAGCTGAGGCTACTTGGGAGCGAGAAGATGAGTTGAAGAAGACGTATCCAGATCTCTTTGCTAGCCAACCCAGCTAAATCTCGGGGACGAGATTTCTTTAAGGGGGTAGGGTATGTAACACCCTAATTTTAAATTTCAGCATTTATTAATAAATTTAAATGGCTTTATTCCATTTCTAAGGTTTATTGTGTTAGACTGGCATTCAATCTAAATTTTTGTTCCTTAAATAATTAAAATTCATCATAGGTTAATTTTGTTGTTGCATCATGCTGGAGCATCTTTTCTTTTGTTGTGTGGTTAGGTTTTGAATTCAAATTAGTTTGAATTCAATTAGTTGTATTTGGTTAGAATTAGGAAGGAAAAGAAATAGAAGTATAGAAGAAAGCCTTAAACCCAAACTCAGAAAATCCAAAACCCAGTCCGGCCCACTACCTCAGCCCAAACTCGCGAGACCCAGCCCAACCCGGCCGGCCCAGCTCGCCACCCCGCTCCTCTCCCCGTGGCCCAGCTGGCTCTCCCTGCCCAGCCCGCTCCCCGGCCCGCCAGCGCGCCACTCGGCCCAGTCCCGCGTCGCGCACGGCCAGCTCATCCCGCACTCGCTCGGGCCCGCCTGCCAGCGCCCGCGGCCTACGCAGCTCGCCCCAGCGCGTCGCCCACTCACACGCCCCTCTCTCCCTGCGCACCCGGGCCCGCCTGTCATCGCCCTCCTCCCCCTTCCTTCTCCAGTGCGCCAACGAACCCCGCCCATCTCGCAATCCAA